>NC_056624.2:159502727-159829810 GCF_002870075.4 Lactuca sativa | reverse complement strand
CATCATTATCTACAAGCTACCTCAACTATAAATAGTGTTGGATTAATGTCTATGTCCATAACTATAATTGGTAAGACTTGACCCAACCCGGCATGGTCCATTTGGGTTGCATGGCATCATGCATTTGGATAGACTATAATGAGAGAAATAACACCTAAGGTTTGTTAATATATTATAAGTTATAATATATATATATATATTAATAATATTATTTAATTAGTATTGATCAAGAATTAATCTAGAATTAATTAAGTGATCAAAAGAAGACTAATTAAATATATGGGTTGATTGTGTAAATCATCTATACTTGTCTAGTGGGCTAATGCTCTATGGATTATCAAGTTGGGCTAAAACCCATATGATGCTCCATGGATGCTCCATGGTGTATTTGAACCCAGGGATCCAAGGAAATGGAAAGCCATGACATTTAGGGTTTACCCTAATTGTAACAACTATATAAGATCATATTCTTTGGCAAAAATCGGCCACAATGTGTGAATGGAGAAGGGCTAGCCGATTTTAGAAGTGTTCAAGTTTCTCTCAAGTTATTCCAAGTGTATTTGGTGTTGTGTGAACCATTTGAGGTGTCACACTTGGGGCACTAGGCACTCAAGCTTCATGATAACATTCTACACCAAAGAGATATGTATTCTATCTTGTTATATTCATTGTTTTATATGCTAGATTAGGATAATACCTTGGATGTTCATATTTTCATGTATAATAGAGAAAACATAGATCCAAGGTATTTAGGGTTGCATGTACACTTAGGAGCGTTAAAATGCTCAAAACCCAACAGTGGTATCAGAGCCTAGGCTTGTTTTTAATTATACTTGATTCAAATTGCTGAAAAATGCTGAAAAAGTCGAATTTCGGGCAATTTGGGCACTGGGCTCGCCGAGTCCACTGATGAACTTGCCGAGTCCATGAGTAAAATCATCCTACTCATCGAGTAGGTTCATGCACTCGACGAGTAGGAGCCCCAAACAGCATATATTCGACTTTTTTGGCTAGAAATGGACTAGGAACATTACCCTAAGCTGCTTTTGGACTTATAAACTTATTTTTGATGTGGTAATGCTCATACTAATCCAATTTCAAAGATAATTGTTAATAGATTCATGTTTTGTATTAGTTTAAGTGTTATGCTAATTACATGAAAAAGTATGATTCCAATTATCATGTTCATATGAGTTGCTTAGATTAATAGAAAAGTTGTGTGAAATAGTTGTTTTCAATCCATTTTAATCTAAGAGTTGATTCCAAAGTGTGTTTTTGTAACTTGTCCTCAAGTTATATGAAAAGTCACATTTAAGAATCATAAAACTCATATAAGTTGGCAAAGGTTACAAAATGAAGAGTCTAGTTCTAATTAAATGGTTGTATGGCTCCCTAACTTGTCCTCAAGTTGTGGAGGTTCAAGAGTCTCTTAATTAAATAATAAATAAATAAAAATGTAACCTTAATTAGTTCCATAAGTTACGAAATAAAGAAAAGTTACATTCTTTAATAGTTTAAACTATTCCATAACTTGTCCTCAAGTTATGGAACTTGAAGAGTTTTTAATTAAAACTACTTTAAACACATAAGTTATGGAATTAATTAGTTTTGAATAGTTTCAAAACTTGCCATCCAGTTTTGGAATTTGAAAAGTTTTCTCTTATGAATACTTTAATTCCAAGTTAAGCCCTTAGGATTTTAAAAGTTAAAATTCAACCCTTATACTTTATAATATTATAAGTTAATAATATTTATATATATATATATATATATATATATATATATGTATAAGAGTAAAAGTCAGTCTTACCGTTAGTAGGCCTCATTCACGAAGCCGGTCTATAAGGGGGGTATAAGGTTACTGCCTATAAAATGGCAGTTTAATGGGTGTCCACTCTCACCCACCGCTTCCTTGACTGGTGGAGGTTCGTTAGCCGAACGGGTAGGACAAAGACTATAAGTTCTCCCTTCATTACAAGTATTAATGATAAATACTAAGTAGCTAAATCTTTTATAAATTCCCAATCTTAGTTACTTAGGAAAATGTGAATAAGGTGCTAACCCATGAAATTACACTTGGCACTTTGCTTAAGTCGGTTGGTGGAGCGTGTGTGGTTTACCGGCACACTAGCTTGATTTAACAAGGTAGGCAAAGGGTTTCTTAAATTTTAATCATAGGCCGGTGGAGCGTGTGTGGTTTACCGGCACATCGGTTGGGTGATAAACATTTAAGAGTACCAAGTAATTTGCATGGTTACTTCACACCTTGTTTGTGATCCTCGGCATCCCAGTCACAAAACCTGAAGGGCACACTCGAGATTGAAACATGCCATTGAAAAGTTCAATGAAACTCAAAAGATCTAGGAGTTTCAAATCCAATTAAAACTTAATTATATTTCTTTTTTCATGGTGGAAATTGGTAAATCGTCATTTACCTACCTTCAACTATTCTATAACTTGGATTACGGCATTCCTCTTCCAATTATAAATAGGTTGTTGGGTCCTAGCCTTAATATTTCATATTGGGTGTTATATTAAGGACTTTTAAATCAACTAAACTTGAATATCTCCCAAAAGATGTCTAGTTCAGACATCTATGATCTTTCCAAATCTCTTGGACCTTCACTTCCTCCACCTCCTCCAATTATTCTCCCTAACCCACAAGTTCTAGGTCACTCAAGCCCTATTGGCAATGCAAGGTCTAGGTGTGATCACATCTTGGAGATGAAGTCACATAATGACAAGCCGGGAGAGTGGGGTGTCAAAGTCTTGAGAAAGTTGGTGGTTCAATCACTTTCTAAGTCACATAGTGAGTTCCTTTGGGACTCCTATGAAACAGACTATGACACGACCCTTAATAATCTTATCTATTTGCTTGGTACTACTGAATCAACAATGATTTGGAAGGCTAGTAAAGAAAATTTGATTAGAAGATCAACTTCCCAAAACTTTATGGACAGTGACAATGATGACACTGGAAATCCAGAAAAAGAAACACTCTCTTCCTATTAGAAAGGGATCGGCCATAGTCAACTCGGTTGACCAAATGGTAAAGAGAAATGCTAAGTCCGTGATAGTCCCATCTACCATTATCAAAGAGCCCATATGTTAAATTGCCAAAGGAAGGGGCATTGGTTACAAAGCTGCCAAACTTACCTAAGGATGGTAAAGTCAATGGGTTTCACTTTATTTCAGGTAAAGTCCATTATCTAACTCTATTAAGTTTCTACTCT
The DNA here is from genome assembly GCF_002870075.4 of Lactuca sativa. Classification (NCBI taxonomy): domain Eukaryota; kingdom Viridiplantae; phylum Streptophyta; class Magnoliopsida; order Asterales; family Asteraceae; genus Lactuca; species Lactuca sativa. The sequence goes on along the minus strand of NC_056624.2, from coordinate 159,826,577 downwards.
GAGATTCTTATTACATGATGTGACTGGGTCATATAGTGATGTTTTAAGAATCAAAGAAAAAGTGGAGAAAGAAGTATATGCTGATACTGATCGTGAAGATGGATTTCGATCGCATGGTTAATGATCAGAATTTTGAGCAGGTGCTTAAGAGTTATGATAAATTGCTTAGGAATAGATAACAACAAGTTTTCATATACATTTGCATTGTAAGGATTAGTTTTTCCGCAAAGTTTTTAAAATAAAAGGAAAATTTCTGACTTTATTTATTTTAAAATATCCTTACAATGGCATCTATGAAAATTTTTGTTGCTTATAAGATTCCATTAATAGCAAGACTAGAAATATGAAAATGATTTTTTCATTTGTGGTAATGTCTAAATTTACCAAATAAGGAAAGATTCTCATCACCCAAGTTTCAATTGGACCGGAACTTGGAATCATGCAAGTTGTATACTATGATGAATGAGAACTTTCAAGCATTGGAAATTTAAGACTAATTACTTGTTCACATGGATGTGTAAGTCAAGTAAAGGACTAAGGGATCGAGTACACATTCATGTTCACTGATCAAGCCCACCACAAATAATTGATAAGACTATTCATCATGATTTACTAAAGATTAGTAAATATGGTTATACTTACAAGCTTAAGTGTAATTCTGATACATTGTAAAAATTTCGATGTATGGCAGAACGAATAAGAAGAATTAAATTAGGCAGAAGGATAAAACTTTCTCAAATCTGAAAAGATGGGAGAGTATTTTATGATATATGACCATCTTAATGATTAAGAGACCTTATCACAATTCATCCTCTAAGTGCATTCTGATAGCTAAGAAGAGGAGTTATGAATTGTTGAAGTGGTTAAATCAAGAAGATGAGTCATACTTCGTTCCAAAACAATCCTTAGAGTTATACTCTAAGACTGTAACTTGAGTGACATATCTTAAAGAAAGGTTTAAAAACACGTGGCAAATGTAAGAGTAAAAGTGTCCTACTCTTGTACATTTGAAGTTGGTAAGATGTGATGTTTTGGATAAAACAAAGACCAACTTAATCCAATTGTGTGAAGTGTTTGTCTTGATAATGAATTAGCACTATCCCTTGAATATTTGACAAGAGAGAGTCTTATATGTCAAGAGGACAGTGGGAGTCTTAAAGGTCTTGAAAGTCTCAAGAACTAATCAAGAATAAAACCTAAGGTTCTTCACTAGCACACGACTTGAGGTTTATAACCTATCATGTTGACATGTTCTGTGCCCATTCCAGTTAAAGTTGGCTCTGCATATGAGTTCTTAGAGTTCTCAATTGGTTGCATAACAACTTGGAAGCAATGGCAGGCCATGTACTGCCAGGTGGCAAGAAGTTAAAATTGCATAAGTTCAATCCATATGTGTTTGGATTTGTCATTATTCGTGTCTTGTGACTAAGGTTTTGGCAAATTCATATGGGTAGGAACTCATACACCTTAAAAATCTAAGTTTCATAAGGTTTCTCTCCGATTCATGAAAATGATGGTGAGGAAACACTTCCACTAAGTAGATTTGTAAGTAGATAGTAATCTTTGCATTCTCAAAGTTGTTAGTAGGCACACTAACATGGACTTATGAGAAATAGCAAAGGTCTAAACAATTAAGACTATGATTACGGAATCCCTTTTCATAGTTCTAAAATTGTTTAGACACACCTGTGAGCTATCTAAGATAAGGTGTATGATTTTGATAAAGCCTTATCAAAGCAATCTAGTATTAGAAATCTGAACTTTGGTAAAAAAAAAGTCAATAGCTGATTTCTGAGTACATGTCAAAGCTAGTGGGAGCATAAGTGTTATGCTAATAATCATCATGTTAGTGGGAGCATGATAATTATGATAAGTATTGCAAGTTAGCAATGTTAATTGTAGAAAACAAAAGTTTCAATTCGTGAGGTTGCAGGGGTTGAAAAAGTTGTTTTGCTATAATTAAGGGAGATGAAATTATACTTCATTTCAATTATGAAAAGCTTAGATTGAGTTTATAATCATTCTAAAGAGCTTATATTGAGATTTTAATCACTTTTAGTCAAGAATATATATATGAATTTCATGTTGGATTGGTCCAACTTAAGAAAATTCTATATATTGCATCCTCAAAATTCGATTATGATTACGACATCCCTTTTCATAGTAAAATTTTGAGAATATGGCAAACAAAAAATTATTATGGCAAAAGACTGGTCTAGAACCATGTCTTTATGTGAAACATCATGAATCGTGTCCCATTTACTTTGGGTACAAGATCGATTACTTGTGCTATAATATTTATTCTTTCTGAATTTTCCAAATGCCTTAGGGCATTAAGGAGGAAAATGTCTAGAATTGGATATGACTAAAGTGATTAAGCAATTGTCGAGGACAATCTAAGGTTTACCAAAGATTGGTTGCTCAAGGACAGTTGGAAGTATAGTGCGAATTTTGGAAGGGCGATATTAACATAGTCTGAAAAAAGGCAACTTTTTTTCAGAAGTAGTAGTCAAAATGGGAAATAGAGTTGTCTCTATAGATAGAAGCAATATGTGTAAGATTAGAAAAAACATAGTGCAAGAAGCATGTTCAAAGCAATGCATACTTTGAACATAAGGCTTTGTGTCCATGGAGTAGGTCTTCATTGGAATACCCTGTAATGGTTGTTGACAAGTATTTATGACTTTGTACACATTCATTGCAAGAGTGTAGTGCATTTAATTTTAAATCCTAACAAGATTTCCATTTGGGAGTGTGAAATTAGAATCATTGAAAGTTTGGTCAATTAATTTATTTCACAAAGTAAGGATCAGAGATAAACATAAAGTGCATATTTGGTGTATGGCAAAGCTATTGTTTAGGAAAATATAGTGTACATGCTTGGAGCATGGGATACCTAGTCTTTTAATTCAAGTATAAAGTTGATAAAACTGAAACAATGAATAATGAGTAATCAGTATGGTGATAAATAAAAGTGGTCTATTTATATTAATAGGGTTTGATACCATATTTGATTCATTTATTCTTGTATTTCACTTTGCATGTTTTGACTTCCATAATAACTAGGCTATTCTTCCGGAATGACTAAGTTATTTAAACCATCCATAGTCAGTCATATGTTGGAAGTTGATATGAATCAAGACTGTCATGGGTTGGCTTGTAGAGGTCCAAGTTGGTGGACAAAGTTGTGCTACAATGCTCATGAGTGCTCAAAAGTTCTGAGTATTGGATTCAACCCGTGCTCATTTGAATCAGTTCATGGATTTTATCACGAGTGATCATGAGACGATAATATCTTATATTCTTTAAACCTAGAGATATGAGTTGTTACTATGAGTTGTTTGTACATTGATTGCACGAAACCGCATTGGTAACTCGATGTTATAAAACGTGCCTTTGTGTATGATTCAACAAGTAGTAGAACAAGCCATATGAGTCGAAGTTTATCCATTCCTTTTACCTTTGGGATAAAAGCGATATCTGTGGGCCCCTCGATGATTTAACGATGACACATGTGAGTGCTTGGCCAAGCCAGGACTAATTTGATTTGTTCAATCAGTCAGTGGTCGTAAATCGGAAATCGGGAAACAACAAATGGACAGAGAGAATGATTTAGAATCCATGTCTCAATCCATATGATATCTAGAATGGAGGAATATATGATCCCTTATCTAATGGACAAGTCATTGACAAAGGTCAGAGATCATTGGCAAGGTCAGAGTTCGACGGAAGCTTTTGAGAGCTAGGATTTCCAGTTGGTTATTGAAGTCATATGCAATAATAGTTTTAGACTTATCTAAGTAGGAGACTGTTGGATTAATGTCTAAGTCCATAACTATAATTGGTAAGACTTGACCCGACCCGGCATGGTCCATTTGGGTTGCATGGCATCATGCATTTGGATAGACTATAATGAGAGAAATAACACTTAAGGTTTGTTAATATATTATAAGTTATAATATATATTAATAATATTATTTAATTAGTATTGATCAAGAATTAATTAAGTGGTCAAAATAAGACAAATTAAATATATGGGTTGATTGTGTAAATCATCCATACTTGTACAGTGGGCTAATGCTCTATGGATTATCAAGTTAGGCTAAAACCCATATGATGCTCCATGGATGCTCCATGGTGTATTTGAACCCATGGATCCAAGGAAATGGAAAGCCATGACAATTAGGGTTTACGCTAATTGTAACAACTATATAAGATCATATTCTTTGGCAAAAATCAGCCACAATGTGTGAATAGAGAAGGGCTAGCCGATTTTAGAAGTGTTCAAGTTTCTCTCAAGTTATTCCAAGTGTATTTGGTGTTGTGTGAACCATTTGAGGTGTCACACTTGGGGCACTAGGCACCCAAGCTTCATGATGACATTCTACACCAAAGAGGTATGTATTCTATCTTGTTATATTCATTGTTTTATATGCTAGATTAGGATAATACCTTGGATGTTCATATTTGCATGTATAATAGAGAAAACATAGATCCAAGGTATTTAGGGTTGCATGTACACTTAGGAGTGTTAGAATGCTCAAAACCCAACAAATAGACCCTTGGTGCCTTCATATTTTCATTCGTAAGCTTCCATATGCTTAAAGAATCTGATTTCTCAAGTGTCCTCTCTCAATTTTCTAAGGTTTTAGACTTTTGGGTGTGAGCCTTTATAGGAATTCGTATTGTGGGTGCTACTCCTTCCAAGAGCTTCTAAGAGTTTAAGATCTTCAAAGAAATCACAAGTATATATGATTATACTTGAAAGGTTAGTAATGCTACCCCTCTTATCAGTTTTATATTTGTAGTTTTAAAAATAGGTGGTTATAATAGTAAAACCTAGATCTAGGATGCATGTACACTTAGGATTATTTTGAATACTTATGTTGCCTAATATTAGTGTAAAGATGCATAGGCAACACTTCAAATCAAAGTTTGCATAAATCCAGAACATATCAATCTCATTGTTACAGTCTAGGCATGCTTTATATTTTGTCAGTAGAACAAACTAAAAAACACTTAAATTTAAAACATAAGCACAAAACTTAATGAGTTCCCCACTATACCATATATTCAATTACACATATAATCCGTACAAGCTAATGGCTCACAACCTTTTGTTGATCTACCAGACTCACAACCTATCACCAATCTGTCATCACATGTAGACTTACAGCCTATTGCAAAGACATTATCAGTTGTAGACTTATAGCCTATCGCAAAGACATTATCAGTTGTAGACTCACAACCTTTAACCAATCTGTCAATCATATACGCACAACCTTTTGCCGATCAAAATGATGACTTTTGATAGCAAAAAATGATACTTTAAAAAAAAAGACAATGAAGAATTATTAAAATAATAATTATATTAAGACATTTTTAAAAAAAACCATCAAAGATCCAATTACATAGTTTATAAAGATATTGAAACAACCATACAGTGTTTAAGAATAACAAACTCTATAGCAATTGATCACACATAGAATAAGAGGGTTCATGAAGACAACAAAGATAAAGAGGATGGTATTCCCTAAAGGTATCCACCAACAAGTCAAAGTCGCCAACAATGCTAGTTCTCTTATGTATTTAAGAACTTCTTAAGCCTTTAGGAACAAATCTCAAATTAATCTTAAAGAAGAAAAACTTTAAGGTCACACCTTATGAATTAATGAGTCAAACATACGACATGTTGATAGATCAACATCAGCGTCTACTACATCTACATCGCCAACGTATCAAGCTTATCATCTTCAGCTTATAGTACAGTTATCCGATTGTAATCTTTGGTATATTAGGTAATGATATAGATACGTATAGAATAGATCACAAATCTGGTATGTTTGTGATAAGATCGGTTCTTAGTATAGACTAGACGGCATCCCTTCAATCAAGGGATTCACATGTATAGATTAGTATATATATAACATTAGGGAATACCCTAATGTAATGATTGTGGATTTGTGTCAATTGTCTTCATGACAAACCTGTCTTCTTGGTGACAACAAAACCTATTTATTGTTGAAATAAACAATTTGGAGAACCCTTTATGTCTTTTAAAATTCAATTCTTCATTTTTTATTATTTAGGTTTCTTTTTATTCTTTATACTTGAAGTGTATCCGATCGATATAAACCTTCAATTGGTATCAGAGCAGGTTTTTGATACACTCAAGTAATCATGTCGACTTCAAGCAATTCCAAATCCTTTGGTCTCAAAAAAAATTCATCCCTTTGATGAACACAACATCACCATGTGGAAAACCAAGGCCATGATGGTTCTTGAAACCATGGACTATGAGATGAGAAAAACTGTTGAAAAAGGTCCCCATGTTCCTATACCAACCCATGGTAAACAACGCCTGAAGTAGAATCCAGAAACAAGTTACGATGATGATGACAAGAGACCACTGAGTCTTGACGTAAAAGCGAGGGCTATTATCGTAAACTCGGTTCCATACCTCGTGTATGATCTCGTACAGAATTGTGAACCACCCCAAGAGATGATCGATACGATGACAATGGATTATGAAGTCACTATGGAAATGAAGGCTACGATCATCAACAATCTTAATCAGAGATACATGCATTTCTTTGCTCAATAAGGTGAGTCTCTTACCTAAACCTTCAGTAGGTTTAATTGCTTGGTTAATGATATGCGCAGGCTGAGAATCGTCAGGCATTCATCTTAATTGGTTCTGAAATTTCTTGATTCTATTGGAAAAAGCTGGGAACATCACACTGATGTTCTCAAGAATGGTGAAAATATCGATACCATGGATGTGTATTCTTTGTTCAGTAATCTGCAAAATTATGAAGTGACCAAAGCTATTTGTAAAGAAATCATGAAGGACTCGAACAACAAAAAGTTTGTTGCACTGTTGTCTTAAAAGAAATCAATGAAGCACATCAACCACTAAGATAATTCAGATCAGGGTGATGAAAGTGATGAAAATCCCATCGATGAGCTGGTTGCCAGTTCTACACTTATCGTCAAGCGCTATGAAGAAATCGGAACAAACGGGGTTAGAAGAGCTCAGTTCAAGGGAATCAGTTCAACAAAGAGATGCACTTGTAAGAAGAAAAAATCAGGTAGTTCCTTTAATTTTGGAAGCCCTAATTGTTATGCCAGGGACTGCGAGAAGAAGAAAGAAGTCCAGAGCCCTGAGAAATATGAAGTCTTGTACAAGAAGCTGGTGGCTCATATGAAGAAAGAAAACATTTCTCTTCCGAAATCCTTCATTGCAAGATAAGAGGATCATGAAGAATAGGTAGAAGAATAGGAGACTTCTAAAGATGAGGGGTTAAATGTCAAGGGACTTATATCTATTTTATATCATACCCCTGATGGAATATGTGGTGTTTATAGTTCTCACGCTGACACCGAATCAAGTATGAATCTAGAACACACTTGGTACTTGGACAGTAGATGCTCTAGACACATGACTGGTCACAAGTCCCTGTTAGCAAATTTTGTAAAGAGAGATGGTCCGAAGGTGATTTTTGGTTACAATAATGAAGAAGTCATCACAAAAGTTACAACCTTGAGTGTAGGGTATTCAAGCTGAAAGAGGTGTCTTTTGTCAAAGGTTTAAAAAACAATCTTATCTCCATCGGTGAACTTTGTGACGATGGTTATAAAGTTCTTTTTGGTCGCCATGAGGGAAAGGTGTTCGATTCTGAAAACAAAATTGTGTTGATTGCAATCAGAGATAACAATATGTATTGGTTTGATTTTGTTGGTTTAAGACTTTTCTACTTTAGTTTTACTTTTCGCTTCGCTTCTTATAAACTAATCAACATAAGTTTTTTTTTACTAGCTATAAGTTTCTGCTTTAAAATTTTCTTTTTATTTTTTTATTTTACCAAAGGAGTATACATTGTACATTTTTCATCAAACATTTACTACATGATCATTTCTATCAATAGTGACCTTATCTGACTAATCCACTTTGAAGGGATCAGTATGTCATTCCTTGAGTCCATCACTCTCCTAGTGGAGCTAGGTCATGCTTACTCTGCATATTTTCTTCAGCAACAACTGCCCTCTCACTGACATTGATGCACACGCTAATTTACATGTTGCTTTTTGTTGATGAGACAATATGGGGGATAACTGTGCCACCAGATCTTCTTTTAGGCACATATATCTTCTATCTTGAACAACCTATTTTGGTTTCTATAGGATGAGATGAAGTTAGGTGAACTGACATGACTAATTTCTAAAGACGCTATCACAACAACTTCATCACCTTAAAGATCCAAAGGCTTCTTAAACAAGATAGTGCTCCCACCTTCTCCTCCTTCATGGATCTCAATGAATGGAACCTTCGAATACTGTCTTGGTGACTCTCATAACTCAAACGCTAGAAATATTAGATCCCTCTAAGTTATTGGTTACAAAGACCGATTCATGTTCCACTTTTGTTCTTGGTGAACATGAAGCTTGGAATCAATCTACAGAACCTCAATGATTAAAGGCATTATCTCTCCGTGTTTACTATGAATTGTGTTGCTTTTGTGTGATATGGTTGATCTTGTTTGTTCTTTTTTGTAGAAAAATTCAAGGGGTAGATATCTTGGAAAATGGAAATGCATTAATGCCATGCAATTCTAAAAATTTAATGGATTGACTCTTTATCACCTTTCTGAAAAAGCTGCATATATTTACCTGTTTAAACTATTTTTTTTTACTAATTCTTGTGTTTGATTCTTATATTGTGTATTCTTTTGTACCATTTTCAAAAGGAATCCAACAGTGGAAACTCTAAGCCTAGTATGCAACTATTTGACACTTCATTTTCCTTAGAAGCATGCTACTGTATGTGACAAGATATCTCTAAGTTTCTCATCGTGAGACCATCAGCTGAGAACATTGACTCACCCTCTCTCGCTGATTGTCTAGCAATTTCTAAATTCTCAAAATGAGATTGTCTGGTCTAAATGAAAAAATATTGATAGAAATTCTGGGGTGTTTATTTTTAATTTAATCATCTTCGCCGGACCCTGTCAATGGAAGCATGCTTTCCGTATGCATCAAGTCTCATGTTCTGCTGAAACATTGAGCATAACCTAATAGCTTACCCTGATTGCATAGTCATCAGCGTAAGAGTTACTCGTTTGGTCCTTAAATTACAAAGGGTTGTTCATGTCCCTAACCTCTTAGTCTGAGGTAAGACGTGGTAGCATTATGATTTAATGGTGAATCTTTAATTCTAGATTGCAACTTACTCCATGATACGGAACTTAAACCACTTCTTGTTGATGATTCAAATTGTTAATGAGTCACCCTGATTTCACCTCAACATGACTAAAACAATCCATTCTCTCCACAAGTCTTCTAAAATAGAACTTGATGATTAACTATGTAAAACCACATACCGATAAAAGTTCTAAAGTTTGTGTCGATGGTTAGTCTATGTACTGTAGGCTATCATACTCACAAATCCATTGTTTCCCTTATATGCTTCTTTATAATTTTATGAATCAGTGTAATGTACCATACATTGATAAGAGCTTGACAAATTTGTGTCGATGGGTATATCATTGTTGGTGATATATTACATGCACCTATCAACTCTTGCCTTTTATTTTCTAATAAAATAGATTTATGATTCAGCGTATGAAACCAAACGCTGATGAGATCTCGCAATACTATGTCAGTAAATGGTAGTGTTAGGCCAAACTATTAGGATAATTCATAAACTGACTATATGACCATCATAAATTCATTCGTTGATCATTTAAGATAATGTTCATTGCTTCTGATGAGTTGTCTCACTGATGTAATTTCCTTGTCTCAACGGTAACTTTATGGATAACTTCTAAAAAGATTCTTCATTCTCTTAGGAAACGAGATCTTTACAAATCATATATCGTCACTCATGATTATGTAAAAAGGAAGAAACTCATGATAATGTTCATTGCTTCTGATGAGTTGTCTCACTGATGTAATTTCCTTGTCTCAACGGTAACTTTATGGATAACTTCTAAAAAGATTCTTCATTCTCTTAGGAAACGAGATCTTTACAAATCATATATCGTCACTCATGATTATGTAAAAAGGAAGAAACTTTTTGGATATAAATTGGGAATTCTTCATCCTAGGTCACTTTTACAAGCAATTAAGCTCTCACTCACTCACACACACATACACACACACACACACTCTCTCTCTCTCTCTCTCTGTCTCTCTCTCTCTCTCTCTCTCTAAAAAAAACTCCAAATCATCATCTTCTTCAAAGCTTTCACCATGTCAAAGTCTCTGTAAGAATTTTTACCCAGTGCTAATGTCCTCAAAGGTCCTCATGCTTCTGACTCTACCATCATCATTCAATCCAGAAAACTAGTGTTCTTGGATGAAATTCCAAAGCATTTAGCAAACTTAGGAATTAAAGATTTCATCAACTTTGACAAAAGATGCCCTCTTAGATACGTATTCTGTGAATTTCCCGATCTGTTCTACCCGAAACAAGTATCTGATTTATATTATTCATGATCTATTCATTCTAAAGCTCGAGCCATTACGAGAACCATTGGAGATAGTCAATATAGGGTTACCATTAATGTGGAATCCGTTCGAACTACTCTTCGTAATCCTCAATTTGAACGATACTTTGAAACTCCCTCTGACGAAAGTTGCAAATATGTTCGTGAAAAATTAAGGTATAAATTTAATATTCTAGGCTGCACTCGTGATCCATACAAGAACACTCTTCGTTAGTGTTTTAATGTAGGATGGAAGTACTTAACAGGTATAATTAGCAAATGTCTTGGACACAAGACTAGGAGATTTCATCAAATGAATCTCGTTGAGCAAAGGATTTTATACTCCATTGTTTACAACAAAAGAATACAATTTGCTCAAATTTTTCTTGGTCATATGATTGATTGTATTACTGGAAACAAAAAGCAATTAAATGTTCCTTATCCTCGCTATCTTGGCCTGATCTTTTCTTGAGAAGAAGGCTATGTTGAATGTCATGGAAATATTATTCCAATTCCTTCCCTCTCCTTAAAAATTATCAATGTTGCTCCATCTTAGGGTAATTTGCCTATTACTGCATGGATGCAAAAGTGGATTGAAAAACCCTATGTGGTTGAATCCTCAGACTCTAATGAGGATAATGATAATTATGATGCTAGTAATGAAGAAGATAGTGATGATGAGGACGATGATAATGATGATATTATTGTTGTAGAAGATAATGATGATGAGAATGATGATGATTCAAAAGCTGGTAATAAAGAAGGGGCTCATAAGGAAGAAGATACTGATAAAGATGAAGAAGAATCAATAGCTGACATGGGAGAAGACTTCATTCAGAATATGAACTCTCCTCCAAGGTTGAACAAACACTTTCATTTTTCAACTACTTCTTCATCCTCTTCCTCTATTGATGACACTATACCTCATGGATCAACCCCTCCTGTTGGAGATACTACCGATCCAATGATCCAAGATGAACTTTCTCCAAAAACATCTCCTTCTCCTTAGGTTGTTACTATTCCTCAAGTTGAGATAGTTCACTCTATGGAAACACCCATTATTATTGTTGCTCTTTATCACGGTGATCAGGAAGCATCCAGCTCCAAATTTCAAAATGTTATGCTTTCCCAACTCTCTCTAATTTTGCATATTACTCATTCAATGGATAGAAGGTTAACAAAAGTTGAAAAGTATGTGGCTATAATTAAGCGATGTACAACTTTGGGTAATGATGATTATGTGGTTATTGAGGACCCTGCCATGCTCTACAGGTGATCAACCTCCGCCACCTCCACCTCCATCAATAAATCTTCCTCCACCATCATATGCCCCTCCAAGCACTCCTCCTAACTCTCCTCCCCAATCTCATGATGCCAAAAAAGGGGAGAATAATTAGAGGGTCCTCAGCCAAGGCAAATGCAGATGATGATTGCATCTAAGCCTAATATGACAAGAAGTGTTGAAGCTGAAGCTGATACTCAAAAGCAGATTGTTGTTAATGATATTTCAAATGCTGATGTTGATGTAATAGTAGATAATCAACCCATCCCTAACTCTGGTGATTAATTAGAGACCGAAGACTATGAAGGGTTTCTTGATCTTGGCTTTATGCCACAAGTTGTTGTTCCTATTTTTCCATTAAATGTTGTCTATCCTAGTTCTTTTTTTGAGGGGGAGATTTCTCAAGAGGTTCCTCAAGGAACTGATAGTGATATTGACTCTAAAAATGATTAGCTCAATCCTCTAAAGAGGAAGTCCTCATTCTTAGGGGGAGCTCATAATGCTGAAGTTGGAAGCTCTTCTTCCGCTACTGTTGGTAATTCTTCAATATGTCCACCTAAAAAGAAAATCAGACTCATCTTTGATCTAAATGAATTAGCAGAAACATGGAATTTACCCATTAACTAAATTAGAGAAATATTGGTAGAACATAATGTTGTTTTTCTTCAAAAGAAAGAAGAAAGAAAAGCAGAACATTTTTCTACCAAACTTGCTCAAGGTCTAGCATCCGCTGGTGAAAATGGTAATATTCAAAGCTTTGATAATCAGGTCAAGAAAATATACAATAATAACGTAGAGAAATGGCACTTTGTTTCAAACCTGAATGATCGAATTGATAGGTAGAATTTTGGAGATGTTCTTTCTCACAGGTCAAATCCTGATCCTATCATCAAAGTGAGATGCACCAAACTGACGAATGAGTCACTAAAGCTTCACTAGGTTAGAAAGAAATCAGAATATGAATATACTAAAGTTGCTTATGCTCATGAGCTAGTCAATTTTGGATATAGCAAGTGGATTCAAATTCAAGGAAATATCAACAAACATAAGGGTGTTCATGCTTAAGAAGTGAAGTTGGCAATATAACAGCTACTCAACAACGTCAAGAAGCCGAATCATGTGTCATTAGTTGGTTTATCATCAGCTGGTCAATCATGAGCATCCTCCTCGAGCAAAACTGGTGCTCCCAGACAATCTAAAAGTACCAAGTTTATTCTTCCTTATAAAACTCAGTATTTCAACAATGAATTACCAGTGGGTGTTGAACCAGTCCAATATATGTTCCTTTTAGAACCACGACATGGGATATTATATCTTGACAATCATTCATATGTGCTTTTAATGCACTGATGGCCTTTCTTATACTCCCACTCAACATTTGTTTCAACTTTCGTTGGAAGGATAAGGTTACTATGAATTGCAAAGAGGATATTGTCTGCTGATACCACTATAGCTTATTAGAAGACTACATGAACTTAATCTTGATCAAATTAGATGGGTCAAGCCTGAAATCTAAATAGAACACAAAAAGTTCTACAATGGATCTTCCAATGACTCTAAAGAAGAAGTTTAGTTTTGTCATCACCAGATAGGGTTAGATTTTAAGGTCACACCTTAGATTCTGATGAGTCAAACACATGACATGCAGATAGATCAGCATCAATGTCTATTACATCAACAATACTAGTGTACCAAGCTTATCGGTTTCAGCTTATTGTATAGTTATCTGATTGTGATCTTTTTTTTATATTAGGTAATGATATAGATAAATATAGACTAGATCACAAATTCGATATCTTGTGATAAGATTGGTTATTAGTATTAATTAGACATAATCCCTTCAATCAAGGGATTCACATGTATAAATTAGTGTATATACAACATTAGGGAAAACCCTAATGTTGCGATCGTGGCTTTGTGTCAATCATATTTGTGAAAAACTCATCATCTTGAGGAAGACAAAACCTTTTTCTTTGTGAAAGAAACAATTTTGAGAACTCTCTGTGTCTTTTAAATATGTTCTTTATTTTTTTTTGTTTAAGTTTCTTTTTAGCATTTATACTTGAAGTTTATCCGATCAATAGAAACCTTCAAACACTTACAACACCAACACTTTCACTAGTCTTCTTAAGAGAGAAAGCGATGGAGAGTATGTATACTCCAACTATGAGAGAAAGTGAACAAAAACTTACATCAAAATGAAATTCTTGTCTCTCTTATGTACTTACACATAAGATCTAAAGGACATACTTTCATTCATGACTATAATAAGTCATCTAAGTGGTATGGTGCATGTAAGAGTAAGTCAAACAAGAAACCACACCCCATCCCTTGGTGGATTCAACAAAATCCAAGAGAGACGAGGGTGGTGGATCGTTTAACACTTCTAAACGTATCTTATATGTTTTACATGACTTAATTAAATGAACTCGAAGAGGTCCAAAAGATTATAAATGACATATTAACTCATACTGTAGGATTAAATACTTAGTTTCACTATATGAAAAATATCATTTTCATAAAATAATAATTTTCACTAGTTAAAATACAAGAATTGATAATATTCATTATTAATCAAATTCTAATAAATACTCAATAAGTGACTACTTGATAAATCTGTGATGTATAGGATCATGTGGGAGTTGCCAAAATTATTCCAAAGTGATTATTGAGCATATATATCTAACACAACCATCATTGTGCACCAGTCATAAGAACATTTTTAACAACTACCAATCAACATATGAAAAGATTATACTAGTCTAAGCATACATTTTTACTCTAATGGTACTTGTCACAACTTGAGAATTTCTAGAGAAAACTATGTCTAAACTTCAACCATCTACCAGTGAACTCACAATGTAACTTGATGCAATATAACTATGATTGTTAGGAACTGTAACGCCTGCAGATTCGGCCTAGGAAATTCAGTGATGATAAGTGTCAAAAATGAGTTTTTTATAGAGTATAATTTGGAATAAATAATCTTAACTTAATTTTAGTATATGTCACAAGGTTTTCGTACATATAAAGAACACTAAAATCCGAGTTATAATGAAGAAGTTATGACCTGTCGAAGTTTCACGACAAAACCGGCACGACACCGGGAACCATTAAAAGTAATTTTAAGATAAATTACTTTTTAGCCTTATTAATATAAAATAAAGTTGTAGAGCACGTCTCCACCTACGCATGGATATAAAGAACGTCAAAAACGGAGTTCGTATGCAAAAGTTATGACCTTTCAAAGATGTAGCAGTCTAATAGCATGATACATGGCAGAAACCCTAATCAGCCATGCTCCACGACGTGGAAATAAGATCCACAATGTGGAACTTATCACGGACACTAATCGGGTCTAGAAAACATGTGTTAAAGCTATGGGCTGACTCATGGAAATCCACGACGTGGCCATATGTATTCCACGACGTGGAAATGTCATCTGAACACCTTTTGAAGCTACAACGCAGATGAAAAATACGAGGTGACATAGCTCAGTTCCACGACGTGGACATTAATCCCACGATATGTACTTGACTTGATGAACCTATAAATAGTAAGTTCGGCCTCCTAGTCTTGTTACACCAAAAATACACTCACACTCTCTTGTGTTGCTGAATTCGAGCCATTCCTGAGGCGACGATCGCTAACCGTTGTCAGTTTCTAGCTAGATTATACCTGCAATCAAAATTAAAGTGAGTTTATACCCTTATTTTTCACGATTTTAATTATTTTAAGGGGGAATACAAGTAAAAAAATAAAGGAATACTTGCGTTAAAATACAAAACATCGTTATTGTTTTCTTATAGTTTTTATAATTATTACCTATATATATATATATATATATATATATATATATATATATATATATATATATATATATATATATATATATACATACAGAACTTGTCAAGATGTAACGGTTTTCACATTAATATGGAAACAAACTTATAAAGTATAATAGCTATAGTTTATGGAACAAAGGTACTATTTTACAAAGTTCATATTACAACACGGAAACGAAATTATAAACTATTACAAGTATAGTTTATGGAACAAAGGTACTATTTTACAAAGTTCAGATTACAATACAGAAACAAACTTATAAACTATTACAAGTATAGTTTATGGAACAAACAGACTATCTTTACAAAGTTACATGTTATTTAATAAAAGGTTATTTCGCTTCTCTATAAATATCGAGTTAATATATGATTGTGAGCCACTTATTTCATTGTACCAACAAAGGTATCCATTAAAACGTTATAACCAGAGTCTCATGAAGGGAGAGTGTGAGTTTATGCATAGATCTATACGGGACTAACAATCATGCATCCTGACTGTTAGCTACAGTCAGAACGAAAGTTCAAGGGTGACAAATGTCATTATATTCCGATGTCTGAAAAACTTCGTGTTGTTGTAAGCATGCTTATAACAACACTCACAATAAGTGTTAACTAAATATTTACGAAATGGTATATTTTCAAATAGTCTAAAGGGGCTAGTAACTATATAAATACTTAGTATATTCATCATGGTTATATACAATGGAGATCCAGTAGACAGTCCAATGTGTGATTTCCGCTTTACTTCCTATTCCTTGTTTGGCTATGCGCTTAAGGAAGAATCATCCAATCGACTGTCTGTTCAATCTCGATTATATATAACTCGTGTAAACTAAGTAATCATGATAGGGTATTAATATTTCATCCAGTTTACAGAGCAAAGATGTCTTCAGTTAGTTTTACTTAATGATAAAACTAAATGTTATTAATATAAGTATGGTAAAATACTTGTATTTTCGGTCTTGGAACATTAAATATTACAACTCACTTTAATGGAAAATATAGGATTTTCTGGGTTAAACATCATTGTTTTGCAAACAAATAGTGTACCATTTAACTTTCTGGAAACAAAAATGATTACTTACTTATTGGTGTGATTACTTAGTGAATATGTTTGGGATATATACAATGAAGATCCAATAGGCAGTGAAATGTGTGATTTCCGCCTTACTTCATGTTCCTTGTTTGGTTGTGGGTCTAGGGAAGATGCACACATTTGACTGTCCGTTCGATCTTTGTTTATATACAATTTGTATAAACTAATAATCATGGTATATCATTCTTTAAGCATAAGAATACATTCCATTTTACTAAGAAAATATAGGAATTTCTAAAGTAACATACTCATCATGTTTAAAACGACCTTTATTATTAACTCTACGATTACCTAGTGGATACGTTAGGGCTATATATAATAAGGATCCGATAGACAGTGGAATATGTGACTTCCTCCTCATTTCCTGTTCCTTATTTGGTTGTGGACTTAGGGTAGATCCACCCATTCGACTGTCCATCCGATCTGAATTATATATAACCTGTATACACTAGATAATCGTAGAAGGAACTAGTATGGTCGTTACTTAATAAGAAAATATAGGATTTTCTTGAGAAACACAAGAATATTTTCAAAGAACAAAGAACTTAATTTCTAAAACAAAATACTTATGAACTCACCAACTTAAATGTTAATACACTTTCAACACTACTTGTATTCTCAAGAAACTAGTAGACAGGTACACGCACAAAGCCCGAGAAGTTGGAGCATAGTAACTTCAAGACTTTGTTTTTGTTATTTACTTTTAGAGTCAATCAACTTTGATTCGAATACAATGTAAATACTATATTATTAATACAATGGTTCTTTTCACTTATTTACTATTATTCATTGTTGTGATATTGTACATGACCTCCTCCACCCCGAAACGTTTCTGCAGTTCTGGTTTTGGGGTGTGACACATTGGTATCACAGCATTGTTTATAGTGAACTAAGTATATCAACCCATAAAAGATATACAACTATAAATACAATGGGACTAAAAACACTTTGACCAAGAGTATACTTTTAAATATAACAATATTTTTATAAAAGTATACGTACATGCATATATATATATATATATATATATATATATATACACACACACACACTAGAACAAGTATCACAAGAAGAACAAAGTAGAAATATTTAGATGTTGGACATTACAGTCAAACCTAGGCAGTTATGTAATCATATCTGGGATAAATATAACATGATCAACTATATTTATTTGAGATATGACCAACATGTGTTTGGGAGTGATAGTGGTGTTGCAACAAGTCTAAAACTTACCAACTCTATACACAAAGGAATACTAGAACCAAACATAAAGTTTAAAATACTATAAAAGTATTTTATGATACTATACAATAACAACAAGTCTAAAAACTTATCAACTTCATATACCAAGAAGCTCTAGAATTAGAGATATAATTAAAATACTATTGGAGTATTTTAGGCACTATAACTAACTTATGTGAAAACTAAAAGACCCTTACTGGCAGGTCTATAATTATGGAGTGTATACTCCCTGAGTTATATATAATTGAGATTTTATAGACATATAATTTGTGATCTTCGCTCTATTTCGTGTTCCTTGTTTTATTGTGGTCTTAGAGTAGGATCACTTATTCGAAGGTCTATTTGATCTTGGTTATATATAATTTGTATACATTACGTGATTATAGGAGGACCCGATGAGGATCACCATAAAAATTTCAATAAAAAAAATGTTTTATAATTTTCAAAGATTCTTTATACACCCCTATTCTCGCGCAAATATCGCAACTCGACTACAGCCGCCAACTTAAGAGTTGAGAAAGAAACAAAAGGAGTACCTAAGGAAGATTTCAAGACCGGATCAAACAGAGAGAAGCACTCACATTGATAACTATGAAACTAATATAACCTAGTGCGTTAGTGAATACACTACTCACACTATATGTTAGCTTTATCATGTCTTTCATATCAACTAGTAACTGTAAATCAAGTTACGAAACTTCATTTGGGGATGATCACCATTAAAGATTCATAAATTTATTTTACATACACTCCTATCATGAATTGCTTACAAAACACTTTCGGAACATGATACACACAAAGCTAAGATAACCTATTTCTTATGACATTCGATTTATAACCACTATCGATATCTTACTAACCCTTGATTTTCAAACCTTATGACAGAAAGATTCCGCCTAGTAGATGTAACAAACGTAACAACAACACGTCAACAAATCCACTACCACCTCCACAATATGACGCCGCTATGTTCCAGGCTACATTAACTATTGTTGTAGTGGTAGCCATTACTCAGATCAATGCAAGTAGCGCCAGCGGGACGGGAGGTGGTGCTAACAACTTTAACCACGGAACCAGTCACGGATACCCTAGGGAGTGAACATATAAAGACTTTAAAAATTGCAAACTCAAATCCTTTAGTGGAAGCAGAGGAGTCAATGCCCTAATGCAATGGTTCGAGAAAACAGAGTCAATTGTCGAGATTTGCTCTTGCCCAGAAGGGAGCAAAATAACGTTTGCTACCTGTACCTACTATGACAGGGCCCTTACATGGTGGAATAGCCATGTCAAGTCACTAGCTCTCATAGTGGAAAATTCAATGGGCTGGGAGAATCTAAAAGCAAAGATGATGGAAGAGTAATGCCCGAGAGTCGAAATACAAAAGCTGGGGCAAGACCTGTGGACCCTTACCATGGCAGGTTCGGATATAGTAGCCTACACTAATAGATTCAGTGATCTAGCAGCACTATGCCATGGGATGGTTATTCCGGAGAGCAATAAGATAGAAAGGTACATTTGGGGACTATCTCCTCCAATCCAAGGAAACATGATAGCTGCGAAACCCCTCACGTTCGACAGTGCCAAGCGTCTGGCTCAAACACTGGTAAACCATGGATTCCATCAAGGCTTGATGACTCCCACTCCAGAACCGACAAAAGGGGGTGACTCTAAGAGAAAGTCTGGGAGTAAGAAAAAGGGACAACCGACTCAAGAGCCCTCGAAGAAACAACAGATTTTTGCTATTCATGTTGTCACAACACCTGTGTGACAATATGCACGTATCCGCCCAAAATGTAACAAGTGAAACTTCCATCACTATGGAGCCTGACGAGAGTTACGCTGCAAAAATTGCAACAGAAAGAGGCACACTACCCATTTCTACAAGGCACCGGCACAACCCCTCAACCAACTCCCTGGTAATGGAGTAAACCCGACTTGTTATAAGTGTGGTGAAACTGGACACTTCAAGAAGGATCGTCTAATAACAAGAAACTCTGACAAAGATGGAAGAATACTGATGATCATCGCAGGAGAAACTGTCCTGGAACCCCTGTGAACAGCGTATGTTTTTCCCAAAAAAATTAGAGCTTAAATATTTACTAAAACTGGTGCCAATTAAAAAAATAGTTATAAATTACTCTCTCGCCCGAACAAAATCAGAGCATTTATATAAAAACTAAGGACCCTTGCAGGTGAGCTATGATGGCTTAGTGTATACATTAGGGTCATTTATAATTAGGATTTGTACGCTTAGAGTGTGTGATTTCGCCTTATTTCATGTTCATTGTCTGGTTGTGGATTTAGGGTAGAGTCACTCATCATACTACTAGTACTTGCTAAACAAGGTACAAAAATATTCGTAGTAGTAATAACAAAGATAAAAAGGGAAGCACTAAAGATATATACATAGAATGCACCTTCATTCTAAATAAATTCTAACGTCGTCACTCGACATGGATTGGCTTGGGCCTCACCATACCAATTTCATGTGCTATGAAAAGACCCTTCGCCTTAGCCGACCAACTAGCGAAACCCTTTTCAATCAATACAGATAAATCCAAAACGAACCTCCGAATCGTCTCTCGCTACAAAAACTCAGAAGTACTCATGCGAGGAGTATCATACCTTCTGAAACCTTCCTGAAGTATCCCAATAGATCTTTCGGGAATGCCACTCATACAGCAAGTCAGGTTCAAGGATGGTGACTAAGGACCCATGCGGCAAACCTATCATTGTTAAATATATACGACTTATATACACAAAGCGATGATAGATGAGCCAGGTGTGAGTCCTACCACGAACTTCAGAACAAAGCTGCCTAGGTCCACTAGTGGACATGCGAGCATTTGGGTGAACATAGGCAAATAAACCAAACTCACACACTTCCTACCGGTCAAAGCAACAGATGAAATAGGAAAGCTGATAGGAACAGATCACAAGGAAGTCGTGAGAGTGAACAGTATACCGCTATCATTTATCACAAATAAGGGACAATCGATTCGCCTTGCACCCTGACAGTCATTACAGGAGTCTTTTAAAAACCCAACAGTCTTAAGTACATCTTGCCATCCCTAAGCAAATAGTAAGAGTACCCGAAAAAATCCACAAATGGAGTTCGTATGCAAAAACGGAGTTCGTATACAAAATTTATGAGCTTTCGAAGATGTAGCAGTCTAAGAGGATGACATGTGGCAGTAACCCTAACCAGCCATGCTCCACAACGTGGAACTTGTCAGGGACTAATCGGGGCTAGAAAAAACGTGTTAACGCTACAGGGTGACTCATGGAAGTCCACGCATGGCCATATGTATTCCACGAGGTGGAAATGTCATCCGAACACCATTTGAAGCTACAACGCAGATGGCAAGTCTACGAGGCGACGTAGCTCAGTTCCACGATGTGGACATTAAGCCCGCGATTTGGACATGACTTGATCAACCTATAAATAGCAAGTTCGGCCTCCTGGTCTTGTTACACCGAAAATACACTCACACTCTCTCGTGTTGCTGAATTCGAGCCATTCTCAAGTCGACGATCGCTAACCGCTATCAGTTTCTAGCTAGATTCTACCTGCAATCAAACTTAAGGTGAGTTCATACACCTATGTTTTCATGATTTTTAATTGTTTTAAGTGGGGGAATACAAGTAAAAATATAGGAATACTTGCGTTAAAATACAAAACATCGTTATTATTTTCTTATAGTTTTTATAGCTATTATGTGAATATATATATATATATATATATATATATATATATATATATATATATATATATATACATACAAAACTTGTCAAGACGTAAAGGTTTTCACATTAATACGGAAACAAATTTATAAACTATAAAAGCTATAGTTTATGGAACAAATGTACTATTTTACAAAGTTCAGATTACAACACCGAAATGAAATTATAAACTATTACAAGTATAGTTTATGGAACAAAGGTACTATTTTACAAAGTTCAGATTACAACACGGAAACGAAATTATAAACTATTACATTTATAGTTTATGGAACAAAGGTACTATTTTACAAAGTTAAGATTAGAATATGGAAACAAACTTATAAACTATTACAAGTATAGTTTATGGAACAAACGGACTATGTTTACAAAGTTACATGTTACTTAAAGGACTTAGGACATAAATATTCTGAAACAACAGACTAGGAAATCTCCAATTCAAGTCAGCAAGGATGAAACCTTGAAGACTGTGAGTGACGAGAATAACATTATTTAAATACTCAAAAGACCTTTTGTTCCAATAAAAATGACTTCACACAGTCCCAAAAACAGGAGACAACAATAAAGTAAACTAATGTCCCTGAATATAAAGGAAAAGAGAAATTAAATTTCTTAAAGAACAAGGTCCAACTGCAATCCATCCTTCAAAAACCCAAAGTGGTTAAAAAAAATACAAATAATGACAAGGAAACAAAGACCAAAAGAGTACCAAAGGCTAAGCCAAGCCAAGGGAAGACAAGCCACACTAGTCCTCCCAAAACATCAACTGCTCAAAGAACCTCTCCTTCAAATCGTTTTTTCTTAAAATTTGAACTTCCAAACCAAATTGGAATCCACTATCATAATAGTAATTGCCCTACGAGACCAAGACCTATTCCAACCAAATTATTCATCTATCAGAAAAGTAATTACCCTATGAATTCTATTCTTCGTCTAAATTGTGGTTTTAATCCATTAATAGGAGGGAACCACATGTTTGGGGAAAATTATAGGTTTCCAATGATCAATCATTTCGGGGGAAATACCCAGTTTCCCATGTTTGATCAATTCAGAAATCTTATAAACTAAGGCTTTCCGTCTTTCAGGATTCCTACTCAGTTTACTAACTTCCCATCTTACTCCTAGACCAAAACTCAAAAGAAGACTTCTAAGAAAGCCAAAACCATGGACTCTAAAAAACAAGAAAAACCCAAAGTGGTTGATGCAAAACAAGAAACGATTGTATCAACTCAAACAAGTCTGAAGAAATCTAACACTCAAGAACCAAACAAACATGCGTGCCTAAACCTTCTCTCTAAATGTGAGCTTATTATGTCGGGGTACCACATGTAGATACATACTACATTAACATTGAATGCTCTAGCAACATGATCGGGCATAAAGGTTGATGGGTTTTGAGCAAAACATCAATCCTATGGTGTACATGCAAACCATAAAGCTTTGCATCTAGTTGTCTAATGAACATGCAATAAACATCCAAAGCTCATAAACCCTAGATCTAGCATACAATAATCGATATTATCGTAATAAAAGGGTTTAGATCTTACATTGATTGTTATGTAGCAATAACAATCACAAATCTCCTTGATCTTGACTCTTGAAAGCTTAGTGACTCAAATGTTGCACCTCTAATGGAATCACAAACACCATGAGCAACAAGATGAACAAAGAGAAAAGGAAGAAGCTCCAAAAACGTCCTAGGCTTATCTTAGAAGGTTAGGGTTTCAAGTGAAACCCTAATTCTCTAATTAGGCCTTAAGAAACTCATGGATTCCTTCCAGAAAGCCCTTGGATGAAATCCATATGGGCTTCCCATAGATTTCTTCCAATCCCCTTTCCATTAGGAATCCATAGCAAAATTGCAACTATCATATAATTGCAATATTAGTCCCCATTATTTAATTAATCTCTTTTAGTCACAGAACTAATTCTTAATTAATTCATGACTAATATTAATTAAACAATATGATTTCTCCTTTAATATATTATTCTTATAATATATTAATAAATCATAATTAATCCTCTTTCTCTTTAGTTCATCCTATCAGTTGTTATGGTGAAAGCAACCCAAAAGGACTATGCTCGTACTCGGGTCAAGTACATACCAAAATAGTTATGGGCTGAGACACCTAAACCAATAGCCTCCCACTTGGATAATGTCACACCCCAAAACCAAGAACGGCGGAAACGTTCTGGGGCGGAGGACGTCATGTAAAGTAATCATAACACAGTAAATGTAAATAAGCAAACAACATCATCCATTGCATTAAATATATAATTTTAATACAAGCGTGTTCTGTACAGTTTTAGACACCAAAAATATAACGTAAATCAAAATAATAATATGATGAGTCTTGAGTGCGCTCCATCATCTCAAAAGCTGGCATCGGTACCTATCTACTGATGACCTGAGAAAACAAGTTATTTTGAAAGAGTTTATCAGCATTAAGCTGGTGAGTTCATAAGAGTTTTAGTGTCGGTGTCTGTTATCAAAAACTTTTGAACATGTCTCAAGTATAAGTTCATGTATGTAAGTGTTTGTAAAAGTTTGAATCTCTCAGAAAAACTTATATTTCCTAATAAAGTAGCCTTCTACCAAGGCTTTAACTGTTTTGTATGTTCGCTTGTTGTAAAAGTGTGTAATTTCCCAAGTGCAACTATCTTTTAACAAAATATAGTTTGTACATTAATGTTCAAGTGAGGTTAACACTAAAAATATGTAATGGGTAAATCATTGTAGTACTGTAGCTTAGTTTTATAGTGACTACTGTTGTACTAATTACCTTAAACCGGATTTATATTAAGGTATAATGTGATAATTGCACCATACTATCGACTGATAACAACGACAATAAGAACGGTCGTAATAACGGAATGACGTTTGGCACCTGCAGACCTGCAGGTCCAGCTGTAGAAAGCAGCAAGGTGTAGGATAGTCAATCCAGTATAGATTTATACGCAAACTCAACGCTCTCCCTCCAAGAGAATTCTGGCTACAACTCGGGCCATGACATTTAAGGCATGCTCCGATACAGTGGATCACAATTGTTAACGTATTAATGTGAGGGTAATGTTCCTCGTTCTCGTATAGTTGTATATGTTCTCATAGTAATGTAATGTATAGACTCATGAATGAACTGACTCATTGATCTAACAGATGTAATAGTATGATCCTGTGTTACCCCGATGGTAACTCACTAATGATGTGGCTAGTACGTATGAATATGGAAGTACTTTTATGTCTATATATGTATATTGGATATATAATTAATATTGAAACGACCTTCGGATGGTCACCTGAAATCCCACCAGACCACATCCAAATCGAGAAAAAGGAAATAGGGTGGATGGCCTTCCTAAGCCCTTTAAACATTATTTATACATCTATACATATATGGGCATGCAATTTATAATATAAAAGCATAAATAAGTTTTTATAAGACATTTGAAACATAAGTATTATTTTTAAAGAAAGATCGACTTGATGTCAATCTATAAAACAATTTGAAGGCATAGGTTTGATTAAAACAGTTTAAGTATAAGGAACATTTGTTTAAATCACAGTTGTAATATAAATTTGAAAAGTAAATGGGTTTGTAAAACATTTTGAAGTAAAACAGTTTGATAGACAGTTTGAACAGTGATAAAATCACTGGTTTCCCTAGTTATTAATCACATGTGATTAATGCAATCACATGTGATTGAAGCAATAACTATAAGTATTTAACTTGTATCCCCCCTTGAAAGCATATAAAAGAATTTATAGAACATTTAAAAGGTAAATTAAGGGGGTATGAACTCACTTGATTGATTGAAGAAAGCGAGATGGAAAACCGGGTAGAGTTTCGTCTCGGAAAATGGATTTTTCTCGGGATTCTCGGGAATCTTGGGAGTAAAATCGACCCTCAGGACTTGAGCAAAAAGACCAGAGCTTCGGGTTCGAACGGGCACGGAAATCGAGGCAAGATCGTGAGAGAAAAGAGAGAAGTGAGCAAAATTTTCAGAAAGCCACGCATCCCTTTTATAGGGGTGCTGAACCGCCTCGGTACGCTGGGCGTACGAGGGTACGCAGCGCATACGAGACGTCATCACTTACGCACTTCGGATGGGACGGCGGGTCGGACGGGGCGGCGGGTCGGACGGGCGGGTCGGAAGCTTCGCATAAGGGAACGTGGACGATCTGAGGCCCTTGATCTGAGTACGTGGGGCGTACGAAGGTACGCAGGGCGTACTCCAGTCCTATCCGATGACGCCCCTTCGGATAATACCGGGAGTTTATAATTAAATTTATATTTATTTTAAATAAACTTCTAAAATTCATATCTCCTTCATACGAACTCCGTTTTTGACGTTCTTTATATCCATGCGAAGGTGAGACCATGATCTACAACTTTCGTTTGGACTCCGTTGGCAAATTCCGAAATTATTTTTATTATTTATTTATTAAAATGACGTGATTAAGGAATTTCTTCAAAAATTCATAACTTCCTCATCCGAAGTCAGATTTGGACGTTCTTTTTATGTACGAAAACCTTGACACGATTCCTACTACTTTATTTAACCCAAATAAGATTTTAGGAAGGTTATATTTTGACCTAGATTTGATTGGTTTTACATTACATTGACTCGAAATATCGGGTTGTCACATCATCCCCCCGTTAGAAGGAATTTCGTCCCGAAATTAGAATTTAAGCAAGTAAGAAATTACAAATAACTAAGCAAAAAGGTGAGGGTATTTCAGTTTCATCTGATCCTCTCGTTCCCAAGTGAATTCCGGTCCTCGCTTGGCATTCCAGCGAACCTTCACGATAGGGATACGGCTTTGCTTTGTCTTCTTGACCTCACGGTCCATGATCTCTACAGGTTCATCCATGAAGTTGAGGCTCTCGTTGATCTCGATCTCGTCGAGTGGGATTACAAGAGTCTCGTCGGACAGACACTTTTTCAAGTTAGATACGTGGAATGTAGAATGTACGTTACGAAGCGCGTCTGGTAGTTCGAGTTTGTAAGCTACGGGGCCGACACTTGCAAGAATCTCGAAAGGCCCTATGTACCTAGGATTAAGCTTCCCACGCTTGCCGAAGCGTATCAAGCCCTTCCAGGGTGAGACTTTGAGAAGGACTCGGTCTCCCACCTGAAATTCCAAAGGTTTCCTTCGTTTATCAGCGTAGCTCTTCTGTCGGTCTCTAGAGGCTTTCAATCTTTCACGGATCCGAACGATTTTCTCTGTCGTTTCCCGAATGATCTCCGGACCGGTGAGAGTACTGTCGGAAGCTTGCCCCCTGGCTAATTGGGTATCACCCATCTCAGCCCAGCACAGAGGGGATCTGCACTTTTGGCCGTAGAGAGCTTCGAATGGAGCAGCCTTGATGCTCGTGTGATAACTGTTATTATAGGAAAACTCGACAAGGGGTAAATGAGTATCCCATGCCTTCCCAAAGTCAATCACGCAGGCTCGCAACATATCTTCCAGTGTTTGGATGGTCCTCTCACTCTGTCCGTCGGTCTGAGGATGGTAGGCTGTGCTCATGTCCAGCCTTGTTCCTAGGGAATGTTGTAGTGATTGCCAAAATCTTGAGGTGAACCTACTATCTCTATCGGAGATAATGGACATAGGTACGCCATGTAGCCGTACAATTTCCCTAATGTATGTTCGCATAAGTTTCTCCATCTTGTCGGTTTCTTTGATAGGCAGGAAGTGTGCAGACTTGGTCAATCTATCAACGATGACCCATATGGTGTCAAGTCCACCCGTTGTCTTGGGCAACTTGGTTATGAAATCCATAGTGATCCGCTCCCACTTCCATTCCAGGATCTCTGGTTGTTGCAATAAACCAGAGGGCTTCTGGTACTCGACCTTAACCTATGCGCAAGTAAGGCATTTACTTACGAAGGTAGCAATCTCTGCTTTCATATTAGGCCACCAGTACAGCTTCTTAAGATCCAGATACATCTTATCTGAACCTGGGTGAACGGAATACCGAGTTTTGTGCGCCTCGGTCATGACCAAGTCTCGGAAACCACCGTGTTTCGGTGTCCAGATCCGGTTCATGAAATATAAGGCTCCGTCACCCTTGGCTTCTAAATTCTTGTCCATTCCTCTAAGGAATTCATTCGTCACATTTTCAGGTTTCATGGCTTCAAGTTGAGCCTCCTGAATTTGCTTAGACAAGTGTGAATGGATGGTTATTGACAATGACTTGACTTTGCGACCAGAATATTCCTTCCGACTTAGGGCGTCTGCTACTACGTTGGCTTTACCCGGATGATAACGAATATCGCATTCGTAATCACTGAGTAGCTCGACCCACCGTCGTTGTCTCATGTTGAGCTCCTTTTGATCGAAAATGTGTTGTAAACTCTTGTGGTCGGTAAAGATAGTGCTCTTCGTTCCATACAAGTAATGTCTCCAGATCTTCAAAGCAAACACCACTGCTCCTAGTTCAAGATCGTGGGTCGTGTAGTTAACCTCGTGTGTCTTCAACTGTCTCGAGGCGTAGGCGATGACCTTACCTCGCTGCATCAGGACACATCCGAGCCCTTGATTCGATGCATCGCAATAGACTACGAAGTCTTCTATTCCTTCGGGAAGGGATAGTATTGGTGCGGTGCACAAGGCTCGTTTGAGCGTTTGGAACGCTCTTTCTTGTTTCTCTTCCCAGTCAAAGGCCATGCCTTTCTGGGTTAGGGTTGTAAGAGGTTTCGCTATTCGAGAGAAGTTCTGAATGAATTTGCGGTAGTAGCCAGCAAGACCTAGGAATTGACGAATTTCTGTAGGCGTCTTAGGTGCTGACCAGTTCTCAATGGCTTTAATTTTGGATGGATCCACGTGGATTCCCTCTTCGCTTACCACGTGTCCTAAGAATTCGACTCTCCGGATCCAAAATTCACATTTCGAGAACTTCGCATAAAGCTTCTCTTTTCGTAATGTCTCTAGAACTTGTCGCAGGTGATCGCCATGCTCTTTCTTACTTCGGGAGTAGATCAGGATGTCGTCAATGAAAACGATGACGAACTGATCCAAGTAAGGTCGGCATACTCTATTCATCAGATCCATGAAGACTGCGGGTGCATTGGTCAATCCGAATGGCATTACTACGAACTCGTAATGTCCGTAACGAGTTCGGAAGGCTGTCTTTGGCACATCCTCCTCTAGCACTCGTAACTGGTGATATCCGGATCTCAGATCAATCTTAGAAAAATAGTTCGCCCCTTGCAGTTGGTTGAATAGGTCATCTATGCGAGGCGGAGGGTAACGATTCTTGACCGTCAGTTTGTTGAGTTCTCTGTAGTCAATACACATACGGAAGGATCCGTCTTTCTTCTTAACGAACAAGACCGGTGCTCCCCAAGGTGAGAAACTCGGTCTTATAAAGCCCTTGCTGAGCAGTTCGTTAAGTTGAACAGAGAGTTCCTGCATCTCAGCTGGTGCTAAGCGGTAGGGCGACTTGGCTACTGGGGTAGCTCCTGGGACTAAGTCGATTCTGAACTCGACTTGTCGTTGCGGAGGTAACCCGGGTAGTTCTTCTGGGAAAATGTCGGGGAAGTCGCTCACTACAGGGATGTTCTTTAGTTCTTTCGTTTCGAGGCTCGTGTCGATGACGTGAGCAAGGAATGCATGGTATTCCTTACGCAGATACTTCTGTGCTTGAATACTTGATATGATGTGAAGACTTTCACCGGGTTTGTCGCCGTAGACTAAAAGAGTTTTGTTAGACGGAAGGTTTAGACGGAGTGCTTTCTCGTAGCACATGATGTCGGCGCGATGAAGGCTTAACCAATCCATGCCAATGATAACGTTGAAACTTTTTATTGAGACTGGCATGAGGTCGATTGGAAATGAATGGTTATCTAGAGTTAGGGTACAACCTAAGTATATGCTACTCGTACTTTCAGTTTTTCCATTAGCCATTTCTACTGTGAATAGTTCTTTGAGTGTATGCGGTGGTTGATTAAGCATGCGAGCAAATTTATGGTTTACGAAGCTTCGCTCCGCTCCACTATCGAACAAAATGCATGCATAGGAGTTATCGAGGAGGAACGTACCAGTCACCACTGTCGGGTCAGCAACTGCTTCCCCGTGGCCTATAGCTAGTACCCTCCCTACTCCTCCAGCATTCCTCGCTTTGGGGCAGTCCCTCTTAAAGTGGCCTGCTTCGCCACATCCATAGCAGGTTAGGCTCGCGCCAGAGCCAGGGACTTGGTTGATAGGTTGTGCCGGGAACTTAGAGAATCGGACGGTGTGTCCTTTCCTGTTGCAGTTAGAGCACTGCATTTCACGGCAGGGGCCGTTGTGGTGGTAGTTGCATTTGTTGCACTTGGGCGAACTTCCAGCATACCGACTCACCGGAGTGTTAGTAGCAGCAGCAGGGGTTATTGTGGCATGTATTGCCACAATTTGCTGCTTTTTGGCAGCCTGTTGCTTCTTCTTTTGATCCCAGAATTTCCGCTTAGTATTAGCGGGTTTGGAGGGTTCTAGGATGGCTAGGGTGGTTGTGATTGCAGGGGTTTTGACTCCATGGTCAATGAGTCGTTGTGCCAATCGTTTGGCACTGTCGAAGGTAGCGGGGTTTGATGCTAGAACATTCCCCTGATACGGAGGCACTAGCCCCCATATGTACCTCTCGATCTTCTTCCCCTCGGTGGGAACCATATTGGGGC
Organism: Lactuca sativa; assembly: GCF_002870075.4. Taxonomy (NCBI): domain Eukaryota; kingdom Viridiplantae; phylum Streptophyta; class Magnoliopsida; order Asterales; family Asteraceae; genus Lactuca; species Lactuca sativa. The sequence continues at coordinate 159,796,223 of NC_056624.2, read as the reverse complement.
AGAGGGCCACCAGCTCGCTGAATCGGGCAGTATAAGCGACCACGTTGGTGCCCTTCATCGTTAGGCTCCAAAGTTCCTGCTCCAGTTTTTGGATCTCGCCCCTCGGGCAGTATTCCTCAGTCATGAGGTCTTTCATTGTTTCCCAGCCTATGTCGTTGGCTACGACGAGAGTTAGTGCCTTAACATAGCCGTTCCACCATGTCAGGGCCTTTCCTTCAAAGGTGCATGCGGCGTACTTCACTTTACTCGCCGCAGGGCATGAACAGATTTCGAAGACTGATTCAGTCTTCTCGAGCCATTGCGAGAGGGCAATGACTCCGTCGGTGCCGTAAAAAGGCTTCGGTTTGCAATTTGTGAAATCCTTGTATGAGCACTCTCTTGAGCGCACAGGGGTTTCAACCGGGGTTGATTCCACAGGGGTTCCACCTCTGCTGGCATCAGAAGAGTGATACTGAGCCATGGCAGTTGCCACTGCTGCAGCTACGGCAGCATTTAGGGCTACAGTATCGATGACCGGAGGCGGAGGAGGTGGTGGTGCAGGATTATTCCTGGGAGATTTGCGAGGAGGCATCTTTCAGCTATAAGTTTATAAAGATAAGAAAAATGGTAAGAATCAATTTGTAAGCAACGTGAGAGTGACACATGGACTAACTAACCATAGTCCAATAGTTGAAAGAGTGTTTGAAACCACAATAAGAAATATTAGTAGGAAAGCACAAGTGTATAGATTTTTCCCACAGATAGATAGATCTCAAAAATATTGGTATTACTGATGTAATAAGTTCAGGGAAAATCGACCTAACAGTAGGTCTTACATCATACCATATAGAAAAGTTTGACAGTTCTTAGATTTCAAATTTGAGTACGGGAAGTTAGAAATATTTTACAGACAAGTGCTACTTAGAGCACAGATGTTAAAGGCTATTCTTTAATCAAAAGACAGAGATGTACTAGACATCAACCAACGGCGATGGGAAAATCCCGGGCAAGTACTGCGGTCGGTCACTTGACGAAACACCTCTTGAAGGTGTCGATCCTGAGTCCTCTGTCGAGCTCGAAGTTCCAAGATTTCAGCTCGTGAGGCAACCAACTGCTACTGCAGGGTTTTATTTGTTCTCCGGGTCCGTTCCATGTCTTCTTCAAGACGGCGGATGCGGACTGTGTTGACACCTGAGTTGGCATCAAACTCTATGACCCGGTCGATGGCTGCTCGACCTTGCTCGACTTTACGAGCTATTCTGTGGATAATGACAGGTAGAGCTCGGTCAGCAGAGCCACCATTGCTAACGTTACAAAAGCTTCGTCCCCAAAGTATGGTAAGGGTTGACCCTGTCCATCACTCCAATGTTTCAAGTTGTTTGCCCACAAGGGAGTAGGACCTGGAAAAGCTGGTCGAGGGTTGTTGTTCGGGGTTTGACCTACGAGCGGTAGGTTGTTGACTTCCGGCTCGGAGTCGGATCCATCAGAAAAGCCTTCTGCTAGGTGATCATCCAAAGGGATTGGATGCTCAACTTCGGGCTCTTCATTGATCCACCCGGCATTGCCTTCATTTGGGAAGTACGGGTTGCCGTGATGGAATCTTACCATTAGATCTACGCGAGAAGAGAGGTATAAGAATGTAGTATACGTGTAACTAGTAGTACAAAATACACCTATAGTATTTTTAGTTTAAGCTCTACTGATCTTCTTGTGGTATTGTTGGTAAGTTTTTAGACTTGTTAAGCTATCACAACCATTCTAGGGCATATGCTAATCACTCCTAGGACCAGCATAGTTGATCAGGCTATGCCATTCCTAGGACTGACCATACATCCCCGAGCTCACTTGTGATATTTAACAATCGTAATACTTTTGTTCTTGTCATTGTGACACTGATTTTAGTATGAATGCAGACTAGTATACTTCAATAAATATTTTAATATTTAAAGTATAGACTCTTGGTCAGAGTTTAATCCCTAATGGGTTTATAGTTTAGTATATCTTTTATGGGTTGATACACTTGATTCACTATAAACAATGCTCTGATACCAATCTGTCACACCCCAAAACCAAGAACGGCGGAAACGTTCTGGGGCGGAGGACGTCATGTAAAGTAATCACAACACAGTAAATGTAAATAAGCAAACAACATCATCCATTGCATTAAATATATAATTTTAATACAAGCGTGTTCTGTACAGTTTTAGACACCAAAAATATAACGTAAATCAAAATAATAATATGATGAGTCTTGAGTGCGCTCCATCATCTCAAAATCTGGCATCGGTACCTGTCTACTGATGACCTGAGAATACAAGTTATTTTGAAAGAGTTTATCAGCATTAAGCTGGTGAGTTCATAAGAGTTTTAGTGTCGGTGTCTGTTATCAAAAACGTTTGAACATGTCTCAAGTATAAGTTCATGTATGTAAGTGTTTGTAAAAGTTTGAATCTCTCAGAAAAACCTATATTTCCTAATAAAGTAGCCTTCTACCAAGGCTTTAACTGTTTTGTATGTTCGCTTGTTGTAAAAGTGTGTAATTTCCGAAGTGCAACTATCTTTTAACAAAATATAGTTTGTACATTAACGTTCAAGTGAGGTTATCACTAAAAATATGTAATGGGTAAATCATTGTAGTACTGTAGCTTAGTTTTATAGTGACTACTGCTGTACTAATTACCTTAAACCGGATTTATATTAAGGTATAATGTGATAATTGCACCATACTATCGACTGATAACAACGACAATAAGAACGGTCGTAATAACGGAATGACGTTTGGCACCCGCAGACCTGCAGGTCTGGCTGTAGCTAGCAGCAAGGTGTAGGATAGTCAATCCAGTATAGATCTATACGCAAACTCAACGCTCTCCCTCCAAGAGAATTCTGGCTACAACTCGGGCCATGACATTTAAGGCATGCTCTGATACAGTGGATCACAATTGTTAACGTATTAATGTGAGGGTAATGTTCCTCATTCTCGTATAGTTGTATATGTTCTTATTGTAATGTAATGTATAGACTCATGAATGAACTGACTCATTGAGCTAACAGATGTAATAGTATGATCCTGTGTTACCCCGATGGTAACTCACTAATGATGTGGCTAGTACGTATGAATATGGAAGTACTTTTATGTCTATATATGTATATTGGATATATAATTAATATTGAAACGACCTTCGGATGGTTACCCGAAATCCCACCAGACCACATCCAAATCGAGAAAAAGGAAATAGGGTGGATGGCCTTCCTAAGCCCTTTAAACATTATTTATACATCTATACATATATGGGTATGCAATTTATAATATAAAAGCATAAATAAGTTTTTATAAGACATTTGAAACATAAGTATTATTTTTAAAGAAAGATCGACTTGATGTCAATCTATAAAACAATTTAAAGGCATAGGTTTGATTAAAACAGTTTAAGTATAAGGAAACTTTGTTTAAATCACAGTTGTAATATAAATTTGAAAAGTAAATGGGTTTGTAAAACATTTTGAAGTAAAACAGTTTGATAGACAGTTTGAACAGTGATAAAATCACTGGTTTCCCTAGTTATTAATCACATGTGATTAATGCAATCACATGTGATTGAAGCAATAACTATAAGTATTTAACTTGTATCCCCCCTTGAAAGCATATAAAAGAATTTATAGAACATTTAAAAGGTAAATTAAGGGGGTATGAACTCACTTGATTGATTGAAGAAAGCGAGATGGAAAATTGGGCAGAGTTTCGTCTCGGAAAACGGATTTTTCTCGGGATTCTCGGGAATCTCGGGAGTAAAATCGACCCTCGGGACTTGAGCAAAAAGACCAGAGCTTCGGGTTCGAATGGTCACGGAAATCGAGGCAAGATCGTGAGAGAAAAGAGAGAAGTGAGCAAAATTTTCGGAAAGCCTCGCATCCCTTTTATAGGGGTGCTGAACCGCCTCGGTACGCTGGGCGTACGAGGGTACGCAGCGCGTACGAGACGTCATCGCTTACGCACTTCGGATGGGGCGGCGGGTCGACGGGGCGGCGGGTCGGACGGGCGGGTCGGATGGGCGGGTCAAAAGCTTTGCATAGGGGGACGTGGACGATCCGAGGCCCTTGATCTGAGTATGCGGGGCGTACGAAGGTACGCAGGGCGTACTCCGGTCCTATCCGATGACTCCCCTTCGGATAATACCGCGAGTTTATAATTAAATTTATATTTATTTTAAATAAACTTCTAAAATTCATATCTCCTTCATACGAACTCCGTTTTTGACGTTCTTTATATCCACGCGAAGGTGAGACCAAGATCTACAACTTTCGTTTAGACTCCATTGGCAAATTCCGAAATTATTTTTATTATTTATTTATTAAAATGACGTGATTAAGGAATTTCTTCAAAAATTCATAACTTCCTCATCCGAAGTCAGATTTGGACGTTCTTTTTATGTACGAAAACCTTGACACGATTCCTACTACTTTATTTAACCCAAATAAGATTTTAGGAAGGTTATATTTTGACCTAGATTTGATTGGTTTTACATTACATTGACTCGAAATATCGGGTTGTCACAGATAAGTCTAATAACTATTTTGCATATGACTACAGAACCTGATCAACAATCGTAGCTTTAAAAAGCCATTGTCAACTCTGAGCTTATCAGTAACGCATCCTTTAGATAAGGGATCATATATTCCTCCATTCTAGATATCGACATGGATTTTAATCATACTCTCTGTTCATGTGTTGTTTCCCGATTTCCGATTTATGACGACCGACAAAAGACTACAATTGAACACATCAACTTAGTCCCAACTTGGCCAAGCGCTTAGGGTGTCATCACTAAATCATCGAGGGGCCCACAGATATCGCTTTTATTCTACTTTGGGTAAAAGAAACGGATAAACTTCGACTCAAATGCTCGCTTGTACCTACTCATCAAACCGCACACAAGAATATGTTTTATAACACCAAGTTACTTGTGTGTTCACATATTGTCAATGTGCAACCGACTTGTAGAATAAAACTCACACGTCTCGATTTCAAGAATATAAGATATTATTGTCTCACCAATCACTCGTGATAAAATCCATGAAGTGATCCAAGTGAGCATAGGTTTAATTCAATACTCTAATCTTATAGGAACACTCATGAACCCTACAACAAACTTTTGCTATGTCTAAAACGCTTTAGAAAATCTACAATCAGATTCATGACAGTCTTCTTTCATACCTACTTCCAAAGTATGATCGACTGTGGATGGTTTGAATAACCTAGTTATTCTGGAAGTCAAAACATGAAAAGTGAAACACAAGAATAATACTAATCCTATATGGCCCCAAAATTTTGAGTATAAATAAGGCACCTTTATTTAATCACCATGTTGATTACTCATTATTCGTTGTTTCGGGTAATCAACTTATTACTTGAATTATAACAACAGTTGTCCCATGCACCAAGCATGCACACTATGTTTACCTATCGTCCATACTTTGTGAAATAGATCAAATGAAAACATTTCCAATGATTCTCATTTCACAACTCCTAATCCTTATCATTAGTGTAAGAATACAAATTCTTGCCACTATTAGAATATGTTAGATTCTAATATTTTATGCAACGATCCTTTCGTAATGTCACAGCACCAAAATCACAAAGACTTTGCCAATGAAATTACAAAATCCTTTATTGGAGATTGTTACAAGACAATTCCATAGATATGAAGTCTCACATTCAAAGTACATTCCTTTGAACATCCTTCTTGCATAAAAGTTTCTAATCTAGACGTAGATTTTTTACGTCCAACTTCCAATATGGAAACATTTCCATACTTGCCATATGATAACTCATTCTAAATAGATTCCTATCTATTCATAATAATGCCAATATGGTTCATCCATTACTATACTCCCAACTGCTCACAAGCGACCAATCCTTGGCGGTCCTTAGAATGTCCTTGACAGTTGTTTAATTAATTTAGTCAAATCTGATTCTAGTCCTTTTTCCCTCTTAATGCCTTAGGCATTTGGAAAATTTAGAACGTTCGAATATTACAACATATGCAATCGATCCTATATCTGAAGCGTATGGGACACAATTCATAGTGAAAAATGTGATACTTTACCAGTTCCTTGCTATAATATTGCCATATATAAAATTCCTTTATGTCGACTCTTTTCAACATAACATCCATATATGTTCTTTGACTAAATTCGATTAAAATTTCTCGATCCAAGCTTTTAGATTTTGAAACGAAGTATAATATTCTATCCCTTAATTATAGCAAAACAACTTTTCAACCCCTACAACTTTGCAAAGTGAAACTTTTGTTTTCTATAATTAATATTGCTAACTTGCAACACTTCAAATAATAATCATGCTCCCACTAACATGATGATTATATCCATACCAGCATAACATTTATGCTCCCACTGGCTTTGACACGTATTCAGAAAACAGTTGGACTTTCTAGAAAGCAATACTTTTTAACTTCCAAAGTTTATATTTCTAATATGATATGCTTCGATAAGCCTTTATCCAAGCTTCTTAAACTCATACACTTTCCCTTAGATAACTCACATGTTTGTCTAAACAATTCTAGAACTTACAGCAATAAGTCTCGAATGTTCAAACTAATTGCCAAACCTCATAATTCGAACTATGAAGAGGGATGTCGTAATCATAATCGAATTTGAGAATGCAATTTACACAATTTCTATCTCCTTAAAATCTTCCTAGGGAAAGCACTTCCTCACAATCATTTTCATGAAAGAGAGAAACCTTATGACACTTAGATTTTTATGGTGTATGTGTTCCTATCCATGTGAATTTGTTATAACCATAATCATAAGATAATGTTTAAGACAAATCCAAACTCTTATGGACAGAACTTGTCCATTCTTAATTTCCTACCATCAAGGGTCCCACCATTGCTTCCAAGTTATTTAGCAGCTCACTTATACTAGTCAATGTACTTTCATTGAACAAGGTGCCTTGCCTCTATGCAATCAATTTAGAACTCAGAGAACTCACATGCATAGTTGACCAAACTGGAATGGTATAGAAACAAGAATATGTCAACACGATAGGTTACAAACCTCAAGTCGTGTGCTAGTGTTTAATAATAGGTTTACTCTTGATTAGCTCTTGAAACTTTTCAAGATCATTTAGACTCCTACTGACCTCTTGACATTTAAGATTCTCTTGTCAAGAAACATTTCTTGACAATCAAATATTCAAGAGTTCGTGCGGATTCTTATCAAGATAAACATTATACATAATTGGTCTTAGTTCGTCTTTGTCTTATCCAAGACATCACAACTTACCAATTTGAAACGTGCAAGAGTAAGAAAAAAAATTATACTCCACATTTGATGAGTCTGTTAAAACTTCTTGAGATGTGTCACTCAAGTGACAATCTTAGAGTATGACTCTAAAACTTGATATTGGAACGAAGTATGACTCGTCCTTTTGATTTAACCATTTCAACAATTTTTGATTCCTCTTCTTAGCCATACTAGTGCACTAAGGTGTCATTATAGGATCAATTGTGATATGGTTTCATAATCAACAAGACGATCATAAAACACGATACTAAAGTACTCTCCCATCTTTTCAGATTGGAGAAACTTTTATCTTTCTACCTATTTGATTCTTCTTATTCTTTCTGCCATTCATTGAAACTTTTCAATGATTTAGAATTATACTTAATCCTATAAGCATAACCACATTTACTAGACTTTTAGTAAATCATGACGAATAATATTATTTTTCTTTGTGGTGGACTTGACTAGTGCACAACATTGTGTACCAGTTCTCCTAGTCCTTCACTTGACTCTTTGTCAAGGAATTAGTCTTAATTTTCCAAATATGAAGGCTCTCATTCATCATAAAATACAAGTTGTATGATTCCAAGTTTCTGTCCAATTGAAACTTGGGTGACAAGAATCTTTCCTTATTTGGTAAATTACCACAAATAACATAACTAAGAATCACATCCATTTCAACATTGCTAAAAATAGAAATACACAAACATCAATTTTCACACATGCCATTGCAAGGAAACATATAAATAAGACAAAAAACCAAAATTTATTTTATTTATAAATGGTGTGGAAAAACTAGTCCTTACAATGCAATTCAAATGAAAACTATGGTATTACATATTCCTAATAAATCTATCATAACTCTCTTAGTAGCAGCTCCAAAAATCTGATCATCGAATCATGCGATCGAAATCCATTTCTCCGTGATTAGACTCAGCACGCTTCTTCCTTTAAGCTTCCTTTCTTTTCTTCGGTACTACAAAACACCAAATGTAATCTTATCACATCATGTATTTAGAATCTAAAACAGAAAACTCAATAGAGTTAGATAATGGATTTTACCTGAAGCAGAGTCATACATCTTAACTCTCCCATCTCTTAGATCTCTCAGGTAGTCGGGGCAGCTTCGTAACCAATGCCCCCTCTTTTGGCAGTAGAAACATATGGATTCTTCTGGAATGGTACACGGGACTATCTCATACTCAGCCTTTCTCTTGCATAAAGAAAACTTTTGTGGACTTCCAATGTTGTCATTGCCAACAGAAGGTTGGGATATTGATTTACAAGAAAATTTTGTCCAACCAGTGCGCCAAATAATTTCTGATTCAGCAGCAATAAAAAAAATAAGTCAAATCAATGAGGGGCACGTCGTGTTCCATCATATGGTACTCTCTTACGAACTTACCATATGAATCGGGAAGTGAGTGAAGAACCAAGTCAACACCCAACTTCTCTGAGACTTCGACGCCCAATATTCCCAATCTATTAATATGCAACTTCATATCCAAGACATGAGCGCATACTGAGTTTCCATCTTCGTGTCTTTTTGCCAATAGGGCTTAAGTGACCTTGAGCTTTTCAAATCTTCGAACACGTGGGTTAGGGAGAATTATTGAAGGAGGTGGAGGAAGTGAAGAGTGATTTCCATTTCCATAATCCAATCATAGAACACCATATACAAGTGGAAAACTTTTTCCAACGGATTCAGGAAAACCATAGATGTTAGACTTTGACATCTACAAAATGGGAGAAAATTAAAGTTGGTTGATTGAGTCCTTAATAAAACACCCAAATGAGATACTAAGGCTAGGACCCAACACAATGTTCTACAATATGAAAGAGGGATTCCGTAATCCAAATTGTAGAGCATTTGAATGTAGGTAAATCACGATTTACCAATTTCCACCATGAAAAACGAAAAGGAAATTTATGTTTTAAATGAATTAAAACTCCTAGATCTTTTCAGATTCATTGAACTTTTCAATGGCATGTTTAAATCTCGATTGTTCCCTTCAAGTTTGTGACTGGGATGCTGAGGATCACAAACAAGGTGTGGATAACCATGCAAATTAGCTTGGTACTCTCGATGTTACAAATCACCTAATAAATGTGCCGGTTAACCACACACGCTCCATTGATCTATGATAAACATCAAGCTACCCATTGCCACCCTTCATTGGTTCCATATTAGTGTGTCGGTTAACCACACACGCTCCACTAACGACCAACAAGGTGCAATGTGCAATTTCATGGATTAGCACCAACTCAACATTTTTCCTAAAGTAACTAAGATTTGGGAATTTATAAAAGTGTTTAGTTACTTCGTATTTTATTATACTTATAATGGAAGGTTGTGTCCTATGCTACCCATTCGGCTAACAACCTTCCACTAGTCAAGAGTGCGGTGGGTAAGAGTAGATACTCGTTCAATCATCATTTGATAGCCAATTTCCTTAAACACCCCTTATAGACCAGCTTCGTGAATGAGGCCTACTAACGGTAAGACTGACATTTACTTATACATATATAATATTAAACTTTTAACTCTATATAGTATAAGGGTGTATTTTACACTTTTAAAATACTAGGTGGTCTAATTTAATAAATTATACTTTTAATTTAATTAAATATAAACCATATCATTATGGATTTATTAATTCTCTTTTAATTATACATTTAATAAACTTAATAAAACCATAAGGGTATAGTTTGAACTTTTCAAAACTAGGGTTTTAGAATTTAACATTTCAAAATTAAACTTTTAATCACAATTTTAAATTCCAAAACTTAAGGACAAGTTTTGAAACTTTTTCAAAATATTAGGGTTTAGAATTTAAATACTTCAAAATTAACTATTAATCAAAAAAAATTATTCCAAAACTTGAAGACAAGTTTTGAAACTTTTCAAAACTATCTAGATCAAATTACAAATAATTCAATTAATCAAATAATTGGTGATTATCTAAATATGACCTAATTCAATTTCTTCCAAGATAATTCATCAAATAATTCAAATAATCAAATTTTATCATATAAGGAAATAATTATTCAATTAAATGACAATTATCTTATATTTTGGAAAGGATATCACATAATATCAATAGAAATCAGATTTTATCAATAAAAATGTTTATGGTAATTATCACACAGCCAAAACAGTAAAAATCCAGAAATTTCCTCTATCTGACCCTTGGACTCGCCAAGTCAGGGACTGGACTTGTCGAGTCAGCCTGACTCGCCGAATCCATCAACTGACTCGCCGAGTCAGTTAGGCAGAGGACCAAAAACTTCGATTTTCAGGCAATGAATGATTAAAGCATCAAATAAATCAAACAAACATCCAACGCTCTGATACCACTGATGGGTTTTGAGCGAAACATCAATTCTATGGTGTACATGAAACCCCTAAAGCTTTGGATCTAGCTGTCTAATGAACATGCAATAAACATCCAAAGCTCATAAACCCTAGATCTAGCATACAATAATCGATATATCATAATAAAAGGGTTTAGATCTTATCTTGATTGTTATGTAGCAATAACAATCACAAATCTCCTTGATCTTGACTCTTGAAAGCTTAGTGACTCAAATGTTGCACCTCTAATAGAAGCACAAACACCATGAGCAACAAGATGAACAAAGAAAGAGGGAAGAAGCTCCAAAAACGTCCTAGGGTTCTCTTAGAAGGTTAGCCATGTTTTTGGGAGCCTTAGGAGTCTTTATATACTTGTGAGGGTTGCTAGTGTTTCAGGTGAAACCCTAATTCTATGCTTAGGCCTTAAGCAACTCATGGAGTCCTTCCAGAAATTTCTTGGACGAAATCCATATGGGCTTCCCATAGATCTCGTCCAACCCCTTTCTATTAGGAATCCATAGCCTAATTGCAACTATCATATAATGGCAATATTAGTCCCTTTTATTTATTTAATCTCTTTTAGTCACAAAACTAATTCTTAATTAATTCTTGACTAATATTAATTAAACAATATGATTTCTCCTTTAATATATTATTCTTATAATATATTAATAAATCATAATTAATCCTCTTTCTTCTTAGTTCATCCTATTAGTTGCTATGGTGAATTCAACCCAAAAGGACCATGCTCATAATCGGGTCAAGTACATACCAAAATATTTATGGGCTTAGACGCCTAATCCAACAAAGGTTACCTCATAGATTTCAATATCACAATGCTAGGTAACTATGTTGCTTTCAGAAACAACATGAATGGAGAAGTTATAGGACATGGAAACACATCGAACGGGAACATTATAGTTAAACTTGTAGCCTACGTAGATGTTCTTAAGCATAACCTTATCAATGTTGCGGAACTGTGTGACAATAATCATGATTTTTTCTTCACCAAAACAAAGAGTTTGATTATGGATACCAATAAGAGAATCCTCGTTGATTCCCCCATGAAATGGGAACATGTATCTCTTGATATTGAACTAATTGAGGGGACCCCATGTATTTTTCTTTTTTCTAAAGCTACTTCTAATATTAGTTGGTTATGGCATAGAAGACTCTTTCACCTCAACTTTGGTTATATCAACAAAATCATTGGAAAGGACCTTATGAGAGGACTACCATTGTTAAAACATGACAATGATATGTTTTGTGTTGCCTGTAAACAAGGAAAATTTTCCAAATCACCACCCAAATGTATAATAGAACATAGTTTATCTGAACATCTTTACCTTATACATATCAATCTGTGTGCTCCCACTACAGTTCCTAGCTTAAGTGGTGAGAAATACATCCTTTTGATTTTTGATGATCACACCAAATTTACTTGGGTTTATTTTTTTCGAAACAAATCTGAAACTACCAATGAGCTAATTAATTTCATTCGCTAAATAGAAGTTAGGGTTGGCAAGCCACTTAGAAGGTTAAGAGGTGACAATGGTGGTAAATTCATGAACAATATCTTAGATACTTTTCATGTATCCAAAGGAATCGAGCATAACTTTTCTGTATCCTACACTCCACAACAGAATTGTGTAGTTGAAAGGAAGAATCGGAAACTATGTGAAGTTGCTTGATCCATGTTGATATTCATAAACCAACTGCAATACTTCTGGGTCGAAGCCATTGTAGACGCATGTTTCACTCAAAAAGGATCTATGATCAATAACAGGCTTGAAGTCACTCCTTATGGAACCATGAACAAAAGCAAGCCCAACGTCAAATTCCTTCACATTTGACGAAATCTATAGAGTTTTGAATAAGCGATGAAGGTATCTTTGTTAGATATTGCCTTCACGCTACAACCTATAGAGTTCTGAATAAACAAACCAAAGTGATAGATGAAAGCAATGGTGTCACATTTGATGAAATCTACGGTATTAGATCCAAACCACTTTGTTCCTCAAATGGTAGTACCTTTTGATATAATGAAGCAATCATCACCTGCTAATACTTCTACTCCAGTCCATGCTATTGAAGTAGATTTCAAATTCCTTTTTCCAGATCAACCCTCTGCCTTAGAATCCAAAAAGCTCACTATATTAGCTTCTCCTGATATCTCTCAACCTCATCAACATCGAAATACTAGTTCCACCAAAACTCATGTGGATGGGGAACCATCTTCAAATGATTCTATTCCTAAAAGTTCTTTAGAATCTTCCAACCCATCTACCCTAACATCCATCATCAATTTGGACCAATCATAACACCAGCCACTGCATCTTTTGAGGGGGGACCACCTTTGAATGGTTCCATTCTTAAAGGTACTTTACATTCCTCCCACCCATCCAATCCATGGTTTAAGAAGAACCCGAATCGACTGGTTCCAGTCCTTCAAGTTCCTTCACATCCACTCCATTTGATGAATTCAATCATTAAATAGTTGATGGGGAACGACCTGTTTCAGGTAGTTCTGGACTATTTCAAGATGATCTTTTTGAAGGAACATTCACTTCTGACTACCCACCTTATCTAAAAGAATAATATGTGACAGTTTGCACTTCTCAAATGCTTAAGAAAACTATCCATGATAGAGCCTAAAGGAATCAAATAGGCTCTACAATATACAGATTGGGTAAAAGAAATGCAAGAAGAGTTAGGTGAACTTGAACGCAACAATATTTGGGACTTAGTGCCAACACCAAAAGGAGTATCAGTTGTTTGTTCAAGATAGGTCTATAGAAAAAAGAGTACTTGAGATAGAGTCATCATCAGGGAAAAATCTAGACTAGTTCTCAAAGGCTACTTGCAACAAGAAGGCATGGACTACGATGAAACCTTTGTACTTGTTGCAAGAATAGAATCCATTAGGATTTTCTTGGCATTTGTTGCACACCAGAACTTTAAGGTTTGCCAAATGGATGTGCAGTGTGCATTCTTGAATGGTGAAGTCGATAGGGATGTCTATGTTCAAAAATCTCTAGGATTCGAAGATCCAAAGTTCTCTAAACTTTGCTATAAGCTTCAAAAGGTTGTATATGTATTGAAACAAGCTCCAAGAGCATGGTATGGAACATTTTCCAAGTTCTTGGAAGATTCTAAATTTCAAAGAGGTTCTATCAATCCCACTTTCTTTAGGAAAATCCACAACAACCCTCTGATCGTCGTGCAAATCTATATCGATGACATCATATTTGGTTCAACCAGAAAGGACATTATATAACATCCCCAAATTTGTGGTCATTTAAAAAAATTTATTTATGTTTATTTGAAAATCATAGTATTCATTTTAAAGAATAATAATGTGGAATTTGTTCCCAGAAAAACATGATAAATATATTATCAAAGCATTTCCGAAGAAATTATTTTTTTATATATAAAAAATTTGGGATGTCATCGTCAATACAGAAACAAAAGCATAAACAGACCTTACATTCATTTACACTAGTGATTTATATCTCCTTTAATCTCTTAGTCTAATGTATCTTCAAATCAACACCTGTGATACAAATAAAATAAGTGGGTCAGGTTGGGAAACATGGTGAGTACATAGGGATTTCAATCCCACAATGTTATATCATATATATATATATATATATATATATATATATATACATATACATACTTACATATATATATATATATATATATATATATATGTGTGTGTGTGTGTGTGTTTTAGAACTCACAACATATACAATTGCACCTCATATAAGCAATTTTACCCCACCCTGTCGATCCTCACCACGACACAGTCTATACTCTTGGATATAAAATTAACCTCTTTACCTAATCCATACTCCCGGATCGGGTATGTCTAATCCATTCTCTCGGATCAATAACTACGCCCATTGCATACTCTTGGACTAGGGACAATTGATTATGTCTACTCCATGCTACCAGATTAATGAAAAATAACTATGTCCTCTCCATAGTCTTGGACTAAGAAAAAATGACTAAGTCTAATCCATGCTCTTGGTTCAATGATAAATTTTAAAGTTCTACCCTCCGTGTATATCTCACTCGTGCTCATAAGGAGATACTTCCCAATATTCCTCTTAATTAATTTAGGTTTACTATGTATCCTAAATCATCATATATTATCAGATATGCTCTTAACATGTATTTCAGGCAATATCTATTTAATATTTTAATCTAGACTTGTATTAGAATCATGTTCATGAAAGGGACCATGCACTCACTTGTTAAAGTGATGATTCCAAACTCAGACAGCGCTTCGCTTCTAGTAATTCTATCCTCCTTTGACGAAACCTAGTATGATTACCGCTACATTTTAGTCTAATATTTATCGCGACTATTCACGAGCAGTATTGTTTTATAAGTGTTAAACAATACTTTTCAACTACTATGTACATACAGGGGCAAGACATGAAACACTGGAGGGCATAACCATTTTTTTCATTTAAGCAATTTTTAAATCCAACAACCTTATGCGATCCTTCAAACCAGAATCCCCATACCGCGATTAGTTAAAAGATATTATAATAACACTTTGTATATTATATTTTATAATACATAGATTGTTTATAGGTTCATAATCACGATATTGAACTTAAACATAAGCTATACCTAAAGTAGGGTAAGCATAACTCACTTACTAGGAGGTTTGGCTAGGAATTAGGCTCTACGGGGGCAGAACTTCCGAGTCGAAAGCTCTTCTTCTTGGAGCCTTTTGGCACTCTGGGACTTGCTTCTTAGCACTTGGGAAGTATTAGGGATTGGGAGGGGTTTAGAGAGATGTTTGAGAGAGAAGTAACGGTTAAGGTGTACAGAATTATGAAGAACCTCACATATTATTTATAGGTTGGAGTTGCATAGTATGCTGGGCATACCCTCGGAGTACGCTGCGTGTACTCAGTATGATCCGTTTATAAGGGCCAACGTTGCGCATACAAGGGACATGTTTTGGTCGTCTGAAGCGAGGCCGTAGGGAAGAAGAAAGGGTCGAGAGTAAGCCATGTCACCCTCCTTCGCATCAGCCTATTTCCGACTTCTAAATTTTGTAACTTTTGCATACGAGCTCTGTTTATGACATTCTTTATATCCACACATAGGTGGCGACATAATCTACAACTTTCGTTTATACTCCATCGGCTAATTTTGACTTTATTTTTAAAGTTATATTTTAATGGGCTTAGAAAGGTAAAGTCCATTAGAAATTCAAAACTTTGTCAACCGACGTCCGTTTTCGTCTGTCTTTATGTTGTTGAGCTTCTATTAATGAGATCTTCAATTCTCGTTTATATTATGCCGGCTAAAATTTGATCGATCTAACATTCAAATTCTTAGTTGTGCACTACTATGCAAAATCTTAGAAAATCATAACTTCCTCAAACGAAGTAAGATTTGGATGTTCTTTTTACGTGCGCTCTCGGTTTAACGTATACTACAACTTTCGTTTAGATCGCTAAGTCTAAAAAGTATTTTTATCGCAAACTCACTTTTGATGATACTCTGTGTCGTGTTGGTTTTACCACAGAACTTCGACAGGTCATAACTTCTTTGTTATAACTCGGATTTCAACGTTATTTATGTGTACGGAACCCTTGTGACATATACTATAACTTCATTAAGAGTAATTATTCTAAATAATCTTCTATCAAAAATTCATTTTTGACACTTCTTGTCTCTAAATTGACTAGCCCGAATCTGCGGGGCGTTAAACCTTAGGATGAGTATGATGGGTGAACTCAACTACTTCCTAGGTCTACCAATTCGTCAATATCCTAAAAGAATATTCATTTGTCAAGAGAAGAATATAAAAAACCTATTGAAGAGATACTCCATCGAGAATTCATCACTTGTAATGACACCAATTTGTACATCCTACAAGATTGATTCAGACCTTGATAGGAAAACTATAGATCACAGGCACTACAGAGGAATGATTGGCTCATTACTGTACCTTACTTCTAGTTGACCAAAAATCATGTTTTTAACATGTCTTTGTGCATGCTTTAAAGCTAATCCCGAGGAATCTCACCTCATGGCAGTCAAAAGAATTTTCAAATATCTGAAAGGAACTACTTCTATGGGTCTATTCTATCCTGCTAAAGGCAACTTCTATCTCCAAGCCTTTATTGACTCAGATTATGGAGGATGCAAGCTTGATATAAGGATCACTTCTAGTAGCTATCAATTCTTAGGAGGCAGATTGGTCAGTTGGACTTCAAAGAAGCAAACATATTTTTCAACCTCTAGTTCTGAGGCTGAATATGTTGCTGCAACCAGTTATTGTTCTCAAGTGCTCTGGATGCAAACACAACTGAGAGATTATGGATTCAAAATGCAATAGATCCCCATGTATTGTTACTCTAAGAGTGGAATTGCAATCTCTCACAATCCAGTCAACCACTCAATGACCAAGCACATTGATATCAGATATCACTTCCTAAAAGATAATATTCAGAAATGTCATATATTGCTTCATTTTGTTCTTACATATGATCAGACTACAAATATTTTCACCAAAGCTCTAGATGAATCCAAGTTCTTATACTTTCTAGGACGACTTGGCATGCTAAATCCATATTCTCTAGGCATTTGAAGTTTTGTATTTTAAAACTTACAAAAAATGTTCTTTGTTTCCTAAGAAAACTCCAAAAATATTTTATATTTGCTTTATTTTTTTAAAAAAATCCACAAAGATTTTACTTTCATTGTTACTTTACACAAGAGAAAACTACAAAAAGATTTTATTAACTTCTTGCTTTTGTCTCTACTTTTGATAAAACAGATAACAAAAAGATTCAAAATCACATAAATCACATAATACTCAAGTAATTCCTCTTTATTACTTCAAAATAGGTTACAATTGTTGACTCCAACTATTACATCATCATATTAATGCTTAGCCTAGAAACACGGGTGTTAGATATAGTTCCTTAATAATTATTTTCTCTACTACTTAATGAAAACATCATTAGGAATCTTTTCTATATAAATAAGATTTACATATGTCAAATGAACTATATTATTTGCCTTAATTTAAGGATCCATTTCTTGAAGCTGGAATATCTGAATGTCATTTATATAATAAAGATAACAATGTCAAAGATGAGTTTGATTTAAAACAAGTTTAAGTCAAAACTATTTTGCATATAGAACTTGTTATTTATAAAACATTGATATTTACTTTATAATTATTACTAAGAGATCTGGTCTCATAAAAAGAATTTTAATCATTTCCAAATATGAGGGTGATCATTATGAAAAAACGATTTAAGTAAATAGTCAATCAT
Organism: Lactuca sativa; assembly: GCF_002870075.4. NCBI lineage: Eukaryota > Viridiplantae > Streptophyta > Magnoliopsida > Asterales > Asteraceae > Lactuca > Lactuca sativa. The sequence continues at coordinate 159,778,265 of NC_056624.2, read as the reverse complement.
TCATAAATTAAACTGAGGCATATATTTAGGCAAGCTAAATTAAAACATACATTGTTCCAAAACAAACACATTTTTATATTACAAGTACATTATATTCCAAGCATAATAAACTAGACTCAAAGAGTGTAGTTCCAACTTGATTGTGCTCAGCTGGTTACTCTTTTTGTAAATATCTACAAGCCATTTACAAATATTGGATTACATTTAAGTACCAAGTAACTAAGTGTTATATGAAAAGTATGAGTTATATCTAATAGATACATGTAATACTAGTCTATTCCATACTTCCTTTCTAGATAAGAGGAGTAGATCCTTTTCCAGTGTTCAGTTTCTCCACGAAAGAAACAAGATCCATCTATGTGGGCTTTACTGCATTTCTTAGGCTTAGAGGTGTTCAGTCCATAAAACATGGGCATCCTGGATCACATAATGTGATTCTTTTGGGCTTTGAACTATTCCTAGTTTGATGTTAGAAACATCTTTAGCATCACAGTGATGCATTTACTAGGTATCATGTTCAAGCTTATTGCTCAAAGCAAATAGATTAAGACGTGGACCTTTAAGTGTATACAATTTCCTATCTCTCACAAGATTGTCTCTTAAGACATGAACCCATTCATTGAATTTGTATCTAGTGAATGTTATTGATTCATTAAGTCATTAAAGAAAACAACAATTTTACGATAATGAGAATGAATTATTTAACTACAAAATTTTAACAAAAATTATTTAGTATTTTCAATATTAAACACTTTAATAATTAATACCCTTTTAGTTTTCAAAAACATTAATTATCAAAGTCTAGGATCCAAGTTGCAAAAAAAAATGGTTAGGTATCCTTTATTCAATCCATTTGAATTCAACTCGGTAGATATTAATTATCAATTATATCTTCCTATATAATTCCTAAATTTATGGTATCGCTAATAACAAATTCAAAAAGAGATGTTTGATCCCATCTATGCATCAGAACTCTCTTGCTTAGGTATACTTTATCACAAAAGATTTTCGATCCAATCATCCAATTTCAAAAACTTGTGTAATCAGCCTACAACTTGGTTAGGTATCCTTTATCCCACTAGTGTATACAAGAGATGTGCGAGTGCTCTTCAAAAAGGATTGCATAGATTTGATGTTTGTAAAAGGGTCTTTTATATGTTCTAGAATTCTAGTTTTAAAAAACATATGATATCATGGTTATTACATGAAAATCATAAATCATGGTACAAATTTTCAAAAGAAAATCATTTTTAAAGGTTCTATATAAAATGCTAGATTTTATATAATTTAACGTGATTCAATTTTAATAAGTGGTATTAAGTTTGAGTGTATATGACCCTTTTATATCTTTAATAAAACTTCATTTTATTACTTATATATTTGGAATTTGTATAAGTTATAAAAATCATCATTTTAAAACTTATATTTTAGTATTTCAAATTTTGATGTTATTAACGTTTTTATAAAACCAGACTTTATTTTAAAACTATAACTTGTTACATCTTATGTCCACATTATATGTGCATAAACTCCTTGTGGTGTTTATTTTGTCCAAAAATTGTTTTAGTTTGTGAAATACTAATTTATTAACCACACATAATAATTTCATAAAATAAACAACCAAAACTTACATAAAGTTATATGTGCATAAACATACCCAACTAATAATATTTTTGTGAGCCAACACAAAAAATGTCATGTCCATTCCTAAAGGGACATTTTAAGGGACCAAAATTTTTCTTATAATTTTGTTGTAGAAGCTCCCACTTGAGAAAACACAATTTGCTTGCAAAAGATTGGAAAAGCTTCTTGAAAGCAATATTTCAGCAACTGGCGTTAAAAATCCAACAACCCTTTGTAAACAGCATTAGTAAGACTTTTCCGAAAGTGTCACTAATCTTCAGCATGTTGTTAAACTCGAAAATTGCTCTTTGGTCTTCAAAAATGGCTCCAACTTCATTTCTTTGTTAATTTTTGTACAAATAAATTATTTCTAACAACTAATCTATTACTTACAAAAGTAAATCCAGAAAACTAATCTATTTAATTTATTACATACCATGTGAATAAATAAATTATTACAACCATTTTATAATAAATAAAAAAAAAACAACACAACAATACAACAAACACGATGGTCATTGGCTACTTTATGCACATCATACATATCAATATACATATAAAACAACCTTTGTTTTTTCTAAGATAACATTAAAATGACAAAAGATGCATAAAACGTTTGTCACATAAAATAACAATTATAAAGTTAATGAACTTGTTTTTATACAAAACCAAGTTATCCATATTCTCCAAAAACGAAGATTTCCATATATATATATATATATATATATATATATATATATATATATATATATATATATATATATATATATATATATATATATATATATAAACTAACCAAATTGCAATGTGGCTCTGATACAAATTGTTGAGTTTTTATTCAAAAACATGATTTTTAGCAACGGAAGACTTATACTATTTTGATAATATAAACAAGTTAAACCTACCAATGATCATCGTGTAAAGTTTGGAAATAAAACAAACACAACCTAAGAATAAGAAGAACAAATAACAAGCTTTGTAGTTCTTTGGATTCTTTTGGGAAACTTGGAAATGGAAGAAGAATGATGAACTTAAGAGATGCCAACAGGAAGCCAACTTGATGTAGAATGCTAGTTCTTTTGTATAAAATTATTAATACTCTTAAGCTTTATGTTCTTATCAAAATAAAAAACATAAAGAGAGCATCAAGAAGCAACTAAACTCTCCATAGTATAAACAAATGAGACAAATCTAACATCCAAGAGGATGTTACCATTTTGCATGGTGTGTGGAACAACACAAAGTGAAAGCCTTTTTTTCATTTATATAGCATGCATAATATACATGAGTCTTTAATCATTAAACACTCATGCTTCTACTAGCTAGATTTGCCCCCATGCTTGTAAGTCTTTACATACTTTCGTTTAAACAACTGAAAGCACCATGCCTCTCATCTTCTATATTATTTTCAGACATAAGGCTAAAAAAAAGACAAAATTTTTATATTTTATAAACTAAGTTTATAAAATATAAACTTTAATGTTTTGGTAAAAGAAAAAACAATTTATCTAGTCCAAAATGTTGTGCATGACTTATTAGTTCATATCGTATGAATTATGTAATGTTACTTGTTATTGAAAATTATTATTTCATGTAAATAAATAATTTCGAATTTAATTATAAAAGTTTATTGAATATTTATTGTATTAAATTTCCAATAAACAATCAATTATATCAAGTTGTTAGTATTCTGACATGTTACTATTATATGTTAATTAACAATATCATTTAATATGGTTCTTGAGCATACTACACATTTAATGAGAGAGAGAGAGAGAGAGAGAGAGAGAGAGAGAAAGAGAGGGAAAAGAGGGGGAGGGGAAGCACGGTAGATCCTTGATAAGGAGAAGAACCGCACTTGAAACCATAGGCTAGAAGCGGTGTTAGTCGTGGTCTACGTGGCAAACCGTGGGTGCTAACACACCCACACCACATAGCCTAAGGGGAGTAGTCTGTTGAATAATTATTGGCTATACCAATAATTGGGTTTCTTTCATACCGATAAATTTAATCTTTAAGCCCTTTAATATTAAATTTAACAAACTACACGTTTTTATTTAGTGTTTAATTAATCATCTACGATATTATGAACAAGTTTAGTTGTTTAGAGCAATCCAAAATTAATTGAAAAACGAACTATGAACAGATGTTAAAATGTAGAAGGAAGATGCACTAGATAATTCTTTAGAACATTCATATAAATCCATCGAATATATTCAGGTTTTGTTTACCAGTTTCACTTACTAAGGATATTTCAACATTTGGTCAAAAAATAAACTCACGTGTAGCAACCCTATAATGAAACATTCAACCCATTTAAGCATCATTATTGTTATATACAATTAGCAAAAATGACTCTTTAACATTTGAATTTTATATAGGACGCTGGCTAAATTTTTGATTTTAAATCCGCGGCCAGACGCTTGTTTGTCATAATCAAAAAACTCGAACAGATTTGCAAAATAATAATAATAATAATAATAATAATAATAATAATAATATTATTATTATTATTATTATTATTATTATTATTATTATTATATTAGGAATCAAAGTCCTTGTCAAGCCTATGCGTCAAACAATCCATAGTCCTTAAATTCCCTTCAAATGTTTTGATTAAGATGGCAAATAGTTATTGCGAACATATACAGAAAAAAAATGATAATCAAGTAAATATCCACACAATAAAAATTACAAACAAAATTATAATTTTATATTTCAATATATATGATAAACAATTAACAAACAACATGGATATTCTAGTTTATACAATAGAGAGAATTTCATATATGTCCATCTTAAACTTTAAAATATCATATTTTTCCAGTTTAATTTCTCAATATCATATTTACCTTGATAAACCTTCAAAATATCATATTTGCCCAAATCCTTTTTAATAATGTTTTTAATATTTTATAATCATTATTTATACCTTAGAATTATTATAATAATTAAAAAATTTAACCATATTATCCTTACGTCTATGATAATGGAATGTGAACTTCTAAATTACTGGAATGTCGCCCTCTTGACATACAAAAAGATAAATCTTCAACCCTCTCTATGGAATTTATAATTTGATTGTTTAGTTTTTGTTGTTGTTGATTATTATCATGTTGTAGATGGAGGATATTTCAGATATTACCATTGATATTTTGATATTTAAAAAGTACATATACGATATTTTGATACTACCTCCGTCCCATATTTATTGTCTACTTTTGACTTTTGAAGTCATTATTCTTCAACTTTGACCTTAAACATTTCTATTTTTTATACATAATATTTGATACAAAATATATAAATGGATTGCATTTTAAATGTATTTTCATTATTATAAGTTTCATAAAATAATATATAACACAAATAAAAATATTTAAGATCAAAATTGATGAATAAAGACTTCAAAAGTCAAAAGTGGACAATAATTATGGGACGGATGGAGTATTTAAAAAGGGCATATATGATAGTTTGAGTTTTAAAAAGGATATATATGATATTTTGAAATTTTATGAAGAGTAAATATGATATTTTGATGTTTAAGAATGGCATATATAAAATTCTCCCTATACAATATGGTCAGCTATACTTATAAATTATAATCGGTTTTCTAATATATATATATATATATATATATATATATATATATATATATATATATATATATATATATATATATATATATATATTAGTTTTTACTATTTGATTTGGTTGTCTATTCAATACCATTGAAGTTAATAGAGTTATATATATATATTTGATAACTCAATATACTGATTGGTTTGTTTATCTAACCATTTTTCTTATATAATATTTTAATTTATCCCTTAATTTTATTTTAGTTTTAAATGTTTTTATTTCTTTAATATATATTTATTTTTATTAAATGTTACAAACGTTTATATAACACTAACCAAAGTAAAGGATTTTATTGAACATTTAAGATAGGATCGGTTAGTAATATATATATATATATATATATATATATATATATATATATATATATATATATATATATATATATATATATATATAAGTGTTGTAGAGGTTAATCATTGAAATTCCAAGTGTTGTGACATGTTCAATAGGGGTTTGGATATATATATATATATATATATATATATATATATATATATATATATATATATATATATATATATATATATATATGATTACGTAGATTTATCATTTGATAATTGGAGAGTTCTAATTACAACCTTCATTTTAAGATCTACTATAATAAATGAAGATCAAATTTGCTACATGTCAATCTCTCATGAATTTTGACACTTGTTATTTTATGATATCTATACTAATAAATAAAACCCATTTTCTGCCACATGTCATGTCCTCATTGATTTGGACACATGACATTTTAATAGATTTTTAGAATTTATTTATTTACACATGTAATTTTCTGACTTGTTCACATATCATAACTTATTTTGGTTATAATATTGAAAGAAATAAATGCTTCTTTGAAAAAGAATTGATATATTTATAATGTAATAAATGTCATAATTAATAAGAGCTCTAAAATTGATATTGATATTAAATTTAATGTTTAAATATTGATATTAAATATTTATTTTTAATAAACCCGTGTATTACACGGGTCTTACACCTAGTTTTTTAAATAAATAATATCCACATGTCAATTTATGAGTTTTTTCAATTTTTAAAATTAAAAAAGTCACATAATACTTTTACTTATATATGTAAAGTATTAAATGTAATAAATATAATAGTAAATTGCAATTAATATTTGTTCCGTCCTTATTTCAAAATTTTATTTTAAAAAATACTTACTATTTAAATTTTAATATTTAATTTTTTTAAACAATCCGTATAATATACGGGTCTTACACCTAGTTACATACAAAAATATAGAAAAGATATTTGACTCTTCGTTAAACCAATTTTTGTCTTTGACAAACATAAATAGTTTTTCTCTACACGGTTTCAATTTTCCAATGAGCACAAATGGTATTGGACTTACCTTTCAATAGAGCTTTGGGTTTAACTTTTAAGGTGGTAATATTAGCAAATGTCAAAAGATAAAAAAGAAACTTTTATCAAATATTTTTCAATATAAAGTATTCGTTTTTCTCATTTATTCTTTCTTTTGAACTTAATTAAGTTTAAATATAGTCTATTGACAATTCAATACATTCACAATCATTGATCTTTTAAGTTAAATTGCATTCCTTGTTCACGAAATAGTCCTCTTAATGCTAAAATACCTATATCAATTATTGATTTAATTTTCGAATGAATTTTCAACCAACTTAAATACCATTTAAAAGAATGAATAGCCCATTTCTTGGACAATACTATACATAATAAGTATAAGGGATAATAACTTGAAAGGGTAACGAACTTTTGATTTTTGTCACATTTAGTCATACAGCCGGTCATAAGGGTAAAATGTGAACAGTTTTAATAGTTCAGTGGCAAATAGATAACGAAAAAAAGTTTAGTGACTAAATATGAACAAAATCGAAAGTTCGTTTCCCTCTAAAAAGTTCAATGACTAAATGTGAACAAACCTCCTCTTGTATTCTGTTTTAGCAAATTATTTATTTTTGTTAAATTGTAACAACATTTGGTGATGAAGAAATCTATGAAATAAAAAAAAAAACAAAACAAAACAAAACTCTGAAATATATTTAAAAAAAAACAAAAAAACCAAAACCAAAATAAAAAAACCAATGGTTTGACATTTTCCAAAATAAAACATCAAAATTTCCAATCTGATTTTGGTTTTACAAAAAAATGAACCATTCTCACTGATGTGAATTATGACCATTGGTTTGGCATGCGAAATTTGTAACATCCCATGAATATGTAGTAACAACATCGTTTGAACTCGTAAATCATAGTAAGGGGTTAGAGTATCATCGCATGAATACGTAGTTACAACATCGTCTGAACTCGTAATTCATCACCTACAGGTTATGGGCGTGCTGGTGTTTCCACTCGGTTGTCTAGAATAGTCCGTGGTTGCCATCTATACTCTGGTAGATGACTACATCGCCACATTGCTGGTTAAGGTCATGGTATCTCCTTTCATCCTACATCACATATTCATCGTCATCTATTTACCTAATTATCACCACCTTTCTATCATCACCTATCTCTCATCATTTTATTTCATCACACACCAACTATTTCATCTATCCATGTTTCATCCGCAATATATTTGTAGATATAAAATAAATATACTGTTTAAATCTTTTAAAACATGTATAAAATCGTTCATCTAGCATAGACAGCAAGTATTCAAATAATATGCACACATAGCACGTAATTTATATAAAATACTTCATATCTATGTGTAAGATGAAAGTAACTATATATACCATAAAAATCCCATAAATGCTTCCTAACTTTGAACCCCAAGGTTTACTCTACTAAAGCTTCATATTCTCGACTCTCTGAACCTAGAAGGGTCCAGATCTATCACACCAAAAAGCTCAAGATAGCTCTTCCTCTCACTCTACACACTCAAGCTCGCTAGGGTTCTCACTTATGGGAATGGTAGTCGCAATTAAAGGCCATAAGTGCCTTTAAATATGGTTCGGACCCAAAGATTTAGGGTTTCTGCCAACAGCGCGGACTCGTCGAGTCGCCTCACCGACTCGTCGAGTCCATTCATTAATCCGAGTCATCAGTCGCGACCTTACTCGACGAGTTGAGGCGTCAACTCGTCGAGTCTCTCTTCTTAACTCAAAAGAAAAATACTTAAATGATGATACCTGGAAATCTGTATGTTACATTTTGTTTTTTTATTTCATAGATTTCTTCATCAACAAATGTTGCTACAATTAAACAAAAATAAATAATTTTGCTAAAACATAATACAATAGGAAGTTTGTTCACATTTAGTCATTGAACTTTTTAGAGGGAAACGAACTTTCGATTTTGTTCACATTTAGTCACTAAACTTTTTTTCATTATCTATTTGTCACTAAACTATTGAAACTGTTCACATTTTACCCTTATGACCGGTAACAGCCGGTCATAAGGGTAAAATGTGAACAGTTTCAATAGTTTAGTGGCAAATGGATAACGAAAAAAAATTTAGTGACTAAATGTGACAAAAGTCGAAAGTTCGTTACCCTTTCAAGTCATTATCCCTAAGTATAACCCCACGTAACAAAGAATCGACATCATGATGCCAATCCTTTTCATCTGTACTCGATCATCTTCTTTTTATTTAATTTTTATTTAGATTTCATCATCATTCTTTCTTTTATATTTCTTTAACCTCTACATTCACATGCACCAAAAGTTGGTATACCAATTAAGTTTGGAGTAATTTAGAGTAATTTACACGAACGGTCCATGTAGTTTGAGGTAATCTACCATTTATTCTTTAATTCTTTTTTTTTTTCAACTTAGACCACCCTTTTTTTCCATGTGTTTTTGTTTTGTTTTGGTTATGGTAATCAACTATTTTGCCCGTTAGTGTTTTTTAAATATTTGTAATTCTTTTTATAATCTAAATTATTATTATATAGAGTAAGTTATTAAATAAAATTCGTTTTATTTTTTCCCTTTATCCGTCTTTTATATTTCTTTCATTTCTCATATTCTTACCGAAAAATCATTGACACCACCTATCCTCACTAGAAAGCTCGTCACTACCTCCCACCATCCCTACAACCACTTATAACGACAACAATATCCCAGCAGATCGCAACCTTTCCTGTTTATATCCAAAACATACACAAAAAAATCTCATTATAATAAATTTATAAGCTCTAAATTCAAACCATAGTAGAAATTAACATGGTATGTTTCTTGAATTCTCAAGTTAATTAAACAAATGAGCTCTATAGCAAAATACTAAAATTCAATACATTTTTTATAATACTTTGTACCAAATTAGTTTCGCATAGGTAGAATCATGGAAGGGGGAGAGACTCGCGGTAAGCCACCACCTAGAAGCGTTCGACAGCGTGGGGGCTCGATGGTAAGACAAAGGGAGAAAGTGGTTACAAGTTAGAGATATGATGATTTTCTTGTCATATTTCATGCTTTACATAAAGAAAATGATGTTTAAGGAGAGATAAGAAAGGAATGAGAGGTTAAGTGAGGTTTCCAACGACAGAGATGTGAAACGGGAATTGAAAGGGGTTCGTCTAGGGTTTTAGGTTAACAACGTGTAAAATACTTACGGGATTGCGGGAGCTCTATTGAACTAGTCTTTTCTACTTTCCTAGTCTTCTGTATGTAGTTGGGTAGTGCCGTATATTTCTCATTCATCTCTGTATTTATACCAATGTATTCTATTGTATTCAAAAACAATAAAATTGAATCCTTAATTAGTGTTTACATGGTATCAAGAGCCGCATAGTTTTTTTTTCTCTCTTTCTCGTTCCTTATCTTCTCCCGGTCGTCTCAGTTCAATGGCTCACCCAAATTCCTCACTGCTGAATCTTGCAATCGCAAATTCTTCAAATCTCAATCTTCAAATTCCTTCTATCAACATCAAACTGGATCGTGACAATTACTCCCTTTGGCGGTCCACTATCATTCAAGCCCTAGAGACATTCGATCCTGAGGATTCTGTTCTTGATCCTCATCCTCCACCAGCAACCACATCTATTACTGATGATAAAGGTACTACCACCATAGAACCCAATGCGGAATTCACTATGTGGGAGAAACGGGACTGTTTTGTCCTCCTCTGGCTTAAATCTACCTTATCTGAGAGTGCCCTAGCCGTTGTGGTTCGTGCTACCTCTTCTCGTATGGCCTGGCAAGCCATCGAAAAGACCTTACAGACACACACTAGGGCACGGAGAATGGCAATGCGGGTTCAATTGCAATCTCTTGTCAAAGGCTCTCTGTCCATGATGGACTATCTTCAGCAGAAAAGATCCATAGCTGACTCCCTTGCAGAAAATCTCTATCCAATATCTGAAGAGGACCTTGTTGGTCACATCTTGTCTGGCCTCGACTCCTCTTATGGGCCATTCTACATTGTTGTCATGCTGCGACCTGATCCTATCTCTGTTAATGAACTTGTTGGGCTTCTACTTCAAGAGGAGGCTCGTTTGGAACAAGAAATCACTCGTCAAGGTGCTCTTCTACCCCAACCAAATACACAATCGCTATCTTCTAGCTATGTTGCATCTGCTTACTATGAAAATCGTTCATCTCCAAGAAAGGTTACTTCCTCCAATACCGGACATGCCTCCTCTCCCAATCGCAACAATGACAATCGCAGATGCCGACCAATGTGTCAACTTTGTAGCAAACCAGGCAATGAAGCCATTGACTGCTGGCAGTAGAATAATCAAGCTAACTACCCTTCCCGCAAGGCTAACCCACGTGATCAGTCTCGCTAGGCTCACATTGTTCAATTTGGTTCATCTTCTACTATTTTGGATCCCTCCTGGTACTTCGATACAGGAGCAACTGATCATGTCACTCCGGATGTGAACAAACTTCATGGTGCTACTGAATATACAGGAGATGACAAACTCCAAGTTGGCAATGGTAAAAACCTTTTTATTTCTCATATGGGCTCATGTAACTTGCATCACCTTAAACATCCTAATGTTCTTGTTGTTCCAAAGCTTACCAAAAGCCTTCTTAGTATCTCTAAATTAACTTTTGACAATAATGCTTTTGTGGAATTTTGGCCTACTTACTGTGCTGTCAAGAATTTTCAGGGTCAAACCATGCTCCAAGGGGACACTAAGCATGGCTTATATCGCATTCCTCACTCAAGCAACAATAAGCAGCCTTCTGTCATGGCTCTCTCTGGTGTTCGGACATCTCTTCATGGCTGGCATCAAAGACTTGCTCACCCACATGAACAACTTTTGCGTTATTTAGTTTCTTTGTTTAAGCTTCTTGTTGTGTCAAATAAATTCCCAAATGTTTGTGAATCATGTCAATTAACAAAGAGTCATCGCTTCCCTCTCCCCACTTCTCACATTGCATCACAAACACCATTTGAGTTAATTTATTTTGATGTTTGTGGACCATCACCCCTCTTGTCTATGAATGGAAATCATTTTTTTGTTTTGTTTATCGATGACTGCACAAAATTCGTATGGATTTATTTTTTATCTCATAAGTCTCAAGTGTTCTCTACTTTTTTGCACTTCAATACTATGGTTAAAAATCAATTTCACAGTGACATCAAGAGTGTGCAATCTGATTGGGGTGGTGAATTTAGAAATGCTTATACTTTTCTCCAACACCATGGCATAGACCATCGAATCTCCTGCCCATACCCTCAAGAACAAAATGGTGCAGTCTAGAGATGCAACCGTATAATTGTTGAAAAAGGCCTTTCCCTATTAGCCCAATCTTCTCTCCTTCATGTTTTTTGGGAACACGCCTTCAAAACTGCTACTTATCTCCATAATTGCACCATTACACCGCTTCTTCAGTTTCACTCTCTCTATCAGAAATTGTATCACAAAACACCCCAATATGATTTTCTCAAAACATTTGGCTGCTTGTGCTATCCTTTCCTTCGACCCTACAACAAGAATAAGCTCAATTACCGAAATTTACCTTGTATTTTTCTCAAGTACAATACGTCTCATAAAGGGTACATATGTTTTCATCAACCTACTTCTCGTGTCTATGTCTCACGACATGTAGTCTTCAATGAAGAGGTTTTTCCATATAAAACCATCCCATCTGTCTCACCTTCTATTCCTCTTACACCACCTTCCTCCACTTCCATTGACCTTTTAGCACATACAACCTCTCTTCCAACAACACCTCCACCTACTTCCCCACCGCCACCCTCACCTCTAGCTTCGTCATCTTCCACTCCAACTGTCTCTACACCCTCCCACCAACAACCTACCATCAGCTCTCGATCTAAACAAAACCGACCCTCCACATCTCATTATCGCGCAGCTGATCACAATACTCACCCAATGCAAACCAGAGCTCGCACAAACTCACTAAAACCAAAAACCTTCATCACATCCCTCATATCCTCCGATCCTGAATTTGAACCCAAATCTTTTTCTCAAGCTGTCAAGCATCCTTGGTGGCATCAAGCCATGAAACTTGAACATGATGCCCTTATGCGAAATAAAACATGGTTTTTAGTCCCTTGTCCTACTAATGTAAATCTTATTGGCTGTAAGTGGATCTACAGGATCAAGAGAAGATCGGATGGCAAAATTGAAAGACATAAAGCCCGTTTGGTAGCTCAAGGCTTCAATCAAGAAGCAAATGTTGACTATTTCGAGACCTTCAGTCTAGTTATTAAGCCAACAACAATCCGTTTAGTTCTATCCCTAGCTTTATCAAACGACTGGTGTCTCCGTCAACTCGACATCAACAATGCGTTTCTTAACCGTGACTTAAAGGAACAAGTTTATATGAAACAGCCAAGGGGGTTTGAAGATCCATCCAAACCCAATCATGTATGTCGATTACACAAGGCTCTTAAAGCAAGCCCCACGGGCTTGGTTCACTAAACTCAAATATTATCTGGTGACTTATGGGTTTAGGGCTTGCCAATCCGACACATCCTTGTTCGTTCATTGTTCTCCCACATCTGTGATTTATATTCTTGTGTATGTGGATGATTTAATAATCACAAGGTCAAAAGCCGATCAGGTTCAACGCTTCATCACTCAACTTCATCAGGTGTTCACACTTAAAGATCTAGGCGATCTAAATTTCTTACTGGGGATACAAATTTCTAGAGACTCGAAGGGCATCAACTTGTCTCAAGCAAAATACATTATTGATATCTTGTATCGCACAAATATGACTGAAGCATCCCCGGTCACAACACCTGCTGATCCACAATCTTCTCTTCATAGCCAAGGTCATCTCTTTCATGATCCTAAGATGTTCCGACAAGTGGTCGGTTCATTGCAATATGATACAATTACTCGTCCTGACATATCATATGCAGTTAATCGTGTATGCCAATTTATGCACTCACCAACCAATCTTCATTGGCAAGCTACAACACGGATACTAAGATATCTAAAAGGCACTAATCATCATAGCTTGCGATTCACTCCAACCACCGCAACTTGTTTACTCGCTTACTCTGATGCTGGTTGGATTTCTAATAAGGAAGATTGTCGATCTCAATACGGTTAAGCTATCTTCCATGGTAATAATCTCATTACCTTGACCTCCAGAAAACAAAGAGTGGTTGCCCGTTCAAGTACTGAAGCCGAATACACAACAGCTGAACTCTTATGGTTGAAACAACTCATCATTGATCTACATGCTCTTATCACTCAGCCTCCAATGTTACTTTGTGACAATGTCACAGCAATCTTCATGGGCAAGAACCCGGTAATCAGCACCCGGTCTAAGCACATAACATTGGATTTTCACTTTATTCGTGAACAGATTGAATCCGGAGCGCTAAAAATCTGTCATGTTTCTTCTGTGGACCAATTGGCTGATATCTTTACTAAACCACTTCCAAAGGATCGACTCTGTCTTCTTCGTTCCAAGCTTCAAGTTCGACCCGTCCTTGAGCTTGCGGGGGATAACAACGTGTAAAATACTTCCGGGATTGCAGGAGCTCTATTGAACTAGTCTTTTCTACTTTCCTAGTCTTCTGTATGTAGTTGGGTAGTGCCGTATATTTCTCATTCATCTCTGTATTTATACCAATGTATTCTATTGTATTCAAAAATAGTAAAATTGAATCCTTAATTAGTGTTTACACAGGTAAACCGTTGCTTACCTTTGTACAACACGAAAGTACACTATTATCATCCCTACAATGTCATGTATTCTCTGTCAAAAAACTCAACTGTTGTCTACCACCTCTTACATCTTGGTCTAAGCTTCAATGATGACGAAGGGCGAATGGATATTAGATATCGCATTTCGTTCCTACATTGCCTCTGTCTTCTCCGATAAGACGAGTTGATTGTTGTAATTATTTGGTTCGTCGATTGTTAAGGGAGATCTTAGAAAGAATGTAAGTGTTGTTTAAGTGGATGTGGGATGGCCCCTAAATGGTTTACTACTTTACTCTCTGTAATAATAATGTAAATAATGGAAAAAAACATTAAAAATATTTAAAAAAAACACCAACGGAAGAATAGTTAATTTAAGTCGGTTATATACCAAAACCAAAACAAAACAAAGTATAGATGATCTAAATTTAAATAAATTAGGGACGAGTTGAAGGTCCCAAATCGCCGAGTAGAGATGGAGATAGCTGTGGGATTTCTAGAGTCTACTCGACGAGTTGGAGGACCCAAACTCGATGAGTAGGTGTTGAGTGAGAAAATCCTAATTTTTAGGGTTTGTGTCCTATTTAAAGGACCTTAAACCTTCATATTCTCCTTCCTTGTCACCTTAGAGCATTGTGAGAAACCTTATACCAGTTCCACTTGTTGTGTGTGTGTGTGAGTGAGAGAGAGAGAGAGACTAATTTGAGTGTTCTTGTGCATATTTGGAAGGAGAATTGGAGAGCAACACAGATTGAATCGAGGAGGATCTGTTGGATCCAGTGTTCTTCAGCGATTAGCTTTTGTTTGCAGGTAAAAAGCTACCATCTTGACCATTTCTTTTGTTATATCTCATTCTAGGGAGTTTTAGGGTTTTCTCTCATCCATCTTTTGGTTATTGAGTCTCTTGAGCATGTCATGAGATTGAAACCTCAGATCTGGACTGTAGGAGGTCTTATGAGCCCAAAGATCCAAGTTTTATTAAGCTAGAGGCAAGATTTTATGCATGTAACCTTATATAAAACATATGTTGGCATTTCGAGCCCTAGATGTCATGCATGGATGTAAGGCTTGTAGCTTTAGGTGGTATTTCATCCTTGGGAGGCTAGATCTAGAGTTTAGGAACTTAATTCTGCTTAGAATCATCTGAATGAGAAGTTGGTTAAGGGGACTCGGCGAGTACATGAGCCAACTCGACGAGTCAGCTTGGGTTTTTCCCCCGATGGATTGTACGTGCTACAACTTGGCGAGTTAATAAGACAGCTCGACGACTTCAGATGGAATTTCCCGATATTCCAGAGAAAACAAAGGAACTCAATGAGTTGCATTGGTGCACTCAACGAGTTTAGTAAACATGGACTGTTGACTGGATCATTGACTTTCGGTGACTTTTAGGGTTTGGTCAACAGTGGACATTAGAGACCATGGAGGGGTAAAATGGTCTTTTCACTCTTTGAGATTTAGTGGAGGAGTTAGCTTAGCATATCAAGTGGTTATTACAATTTTCTTATTAGAGATAATTATATTATGTAGGCAGAGTTTAGACTGTTCGTGGGGTGCTAGATCTACTCGCTTACTTCCGAGGTGAGTCTTCTCACTATACTTACCTCAGTAGTAATATTGTGTTGCCGGAGGGTCCTATTGGAGTTATCGACCGGATGGTATTGTATGCTTATAATGAGTTATGTGATATCATGCATTATGTCTTTGTGATTTACGTTGTATATTATTCTATGCTTTATTGAGTTAGGACCGGAGGGTCTTCACTAAGACTCATTGACCGGAGGGTCTTTATCGAGATATAGCCATGAAAGGATAACGATATGTGTGCGGTATTTTAGGGAACTCACTAAGCTTTATGCTTATCGTGTTGTGTGATATGTGTTTCAGGTACTTCTCAGGATCGCAGGAAGGCGTAGGTTTGATTGTACACACCAGTTGGAGATTTTGTTTTTAAGGATTCTGGGATATTACCAAACATCGTTGACTTGTGTTTTGACAATTTAAACATTTGCAGCTTTTGGAGAAGTGTGATGATGGGATTGTATGATTTAAAAATGAAAATTTTATTCAAAAATTTAGGGTGTTATAAGTTGGTATCAAAGCCTTGGTTTGAGGGATTCGGATGTACTCTTGGGTATGTCTGGACTCAAACTGAGGAATTGAGAAAATTTTATAAATAGAAATGATTTTTTTTAAACGATTAAGAGTTTTAAAGAGAAAACAAGACAGAGCAGTGTGTACAATCAGCCAGAGCCCGAACGGTGATTTCCCAAAATACCCTTATTTGTTATTATTATGAGATATTTATGGGATATTAGGGATGCATGCTAAAGGATCGGCTAGGTATATCATAATTTAGGGCTAGAGTTGCCTGATTTGTGATGCCTTAGCCTAGGAGATGCTATTAATTGATATTATCTGCTATCTGATCTATGTATGTGCTGAGTAGGAGTACCTAGTAGGAAAATTTTAGAGAGAGATTTGAGTAGAGAAGAAATCTAGGAGAGATACCTAGATGTTCATTTGAGGAATCTACTGAGAGTAGTTGGATACCCACAAGGGTAGGATTACCTGAGTTCGGTGATGTCGTTTGAGTTGTGGATGGAGCAAGTGTGGTTGTATGTTAGAGTGGGTTATGTGCGGGTGGAGGTTATTCGATGTCCGAATGCTGCTTGCATTGTGCTTTGTGGGACTCTTGATGATAGGAGACAACTACTAAGTGAATAGGATAATATTCAAGAGGTAAATGGCTGACATCATGAGGAGTTCTTCTGTAGCTAATGGCAGAGAAATGTGAGAACCTAGAAAGAGCCTAGGGAGAGACTTTGGTCAGATAAGTATGCTGATAGATGAGAGTATTTGCTGGATAGCGAACATGTGTAATGGGATTGGTGATCGAGAAGGTTGAGTAGTTACTTAGGAAATCTAGAACGATCTGTGTGGGAAGTATGGGTAGATGTGGCAGATAGTATGGGCCCGTACTACTGAAAGCAGAGGACCGATACTCAAAACAGGGAGAATTCTAGAGATTCTAAATAGCATATTGATGGGAGAAAACATGGTTCGGGTACCATGATTTGTAGTAGAGTGTGTTCCCGCCCTTACGAGTTATCATGTTGTGGTTGTTCAGACTGAAAATGGATATGGTAAATTGTGGGGCCAGAGGTCCATGTCAGTCAAGCTTCAACGGAGTGTGCCTTGTGAGGAAAATTGACATTAGATCCTGAGGGATTTGACTGGTGAGGTGCCAGTTGGAGTCACAGGTGCTCAAGGAATAGTGGAGATGATGTTTTGTAGAGAATTGCAGTCTGGGTTGAGTAATCGGACGATGATTGAGATGTCACCTTTTGTGACAAGAATTTCACTATTTCCGCTTCTCGTGTGGAGTGAAAGAGATAACGAGCTTCTGGTTCCAATGTTTGAAGGTAAACCCAGCGGGTAGCCTATAGCTGTGATATTCTCACCAGGGTATTTTGCTGCGAGATATTTCTTATACCTTGAGAGAATCATCAGTGTTGACTAAGATTTATGAGGACAAGGTTATGCCTTAGTAGAGTATGGTAAGACATATTTTAGCAGCAGTTCAAAGTAGTCAAGAGGAGTATATCGGGGCGGTGGCCCTCGTTGTTTACATTTTATATCGACTATGAGAGTGATGTCCCTTTATTTTATGATAAATCACGTGATGGTATGTCGGTTAAGGAGTCAGGAGATGTGATGTGTGATAGTTCATTGTTTTTTGGAAGAGATTCATAATAAATTCGGGACAGTCGAGATGTTCGGTGAAGTGTCGGTATGAGATTTTGGGGTGACCAGAGTCAGTCACATTGAGAGGATTCGGAAGTCTTCATCCAAGATTCGGGATACTTGGAGTTAATTAGTCATTATCCTGGACGTCATCGAGTGTTGTGTGGTACTTCCCAAGAGGTGGGGATGGTGTAACTGGTGATCCAGTTCATAGTGAGGTTTGTTTGACATGTCAAGTGGTGATGGTTTAAACCCTAAGTAGGGGAGAATTGGGTATTTACGTTAGAATGATTATTAATCTGTTGAAGTTGTAGTTCCAAGGATTGAGTTATAGGGATTTGCAGTCTGGATATATGGGATTTAGGATTTGAGGTAATCAAGGCAAGGTGCAGAGTGAGATGATGCATGTTGTATGTGCTGAGGGATTAATGAGTATTCTCATGGCAGGAAACCAATGTTCGAGAATCTTTTGTGATCACTGTTCTTTCCGGGTTTGCCGATATTCGATTTTCGAGACGATTGGATCGTTGAGGCCGAGTTCCGATTGTTAAGATATTTTCTAGTTCGAGGTATAGATTCATATCTACACACTAGGAGGGGCAACGGTTGAATTGTCAATCAACCTCAGAGTCGGTATAAGTAGTTTTCGCATGGACTTGAGCAGTAGAGGATGGGGCTTTGAAATGTCGTCAACGAGTTCTCATTCATTGACAATTCCTCCATATTTCAAATCGTGAGTTGGATTACTTCAAGGCTTCGAGTTGTGTGAGTGGAAGATCAGTGGTCGTGGCAAGACATCATGAGATTCTGTGATGGTGTATCGAGGCATCCGAGTACGATGCCCTAAATTGTTGGATTACTATGAGACTTGGCTTTGTTAGAAGGCAAGTGGAACACCAAGCGACTATATTTTCAAATATGAGACCATCAGTAAATTTTCGTAGTCAAGGATTGTATACGGGTGAAAATTGTACTGGGGAAAAGTGCCTTGTCTACGTGAATTTTCATCAAGAGTAGTGGTGTAGATATTTGTGTAGAAGAAGTAATTGGAGAATATTTTGGAGAAGGAACATGTAAGAAATCATCTACCAAGGGAATGGAAGTGGAAATTGGAGATGATACCTTCATGGGCTCCGAGACCATGGGTTGTGAACGGCCTCACACTCCGATACCAATTGTTGAAACAATAAATAATAGATCGATAGATTCTAAAAAGTGCAATCAACAAAACAATAAGAACAATGAAGATCAAAATGGTACTAAATGATTAGATTCAATAGCCTTAGAAGAGTTCAACAAGAATTTCTCTGTAAAGACTACATAGGGCAATGGGAAATGTGGACCCTAAAATGGTCCATGCATGCACTATAAATAGTCTATCCTTAATATCATTAAAACCCGGGTGGACAGACCCAACCCGTTACATTATGCATTATTCTAGTACAAAAACAATTGACGCAACATCATTTATCCCAACATTAAGAATAAAATGGTTATAAATTTATATTAAGGATATATATCAAATAACTAAAACTTTTTCTCTCAAACAGATGTCTGGAAATAATGATCTTCCTCCTCCTCCTCCACTTTCAACTGCTCCAAATTCAAAGTTCACTCTTCTATCCATCCTGTCAAGGGAAAAGCTTATTGGTCCAAACTACATGGACTACATGCATAATCTAAAGATGATGTTTCATTATGAGAACAAGGAGTATGTTCTTGATAACCCAAATCCCAATATTTACATGGAAACTGCTATTCTTGAAGAACTTGTGTCTCATAACAAACATATTGATGACACCACAAAAGTCTTTTGCATTATGATTGCAACTGTGGCCCCATATCTACAAAAGTCTTTTAAGGACTATTGGACATTTGAAATGAAATTGAATTTTGCGGAAATATTTCAGAAGGAAAGGCAAGAATGCTTTGAGGTTGTAAAATCCCTTATAGCAAGTAAGTTAAAGGAAGGAGAGTTTAAGAGTACCCATTTTCAAAAGATGCAAAGACACACTAAGAGACTTAAGAAGTTAAATATGAACTTTAATAGTGAGTTACCCATAACATGGTCCTTAACTCGTTGCCTAGTTGTTATGATCAATACATTTTGACTTATCATTTTAACAACACAAAAACCACATTGTTGCAACTCCACAGTTTGATGCAAAGTATGGATACGTGAATGAAAAAGTTTCATGGACCTATTACCTCAACTGCTCCTGTGACATCACAAAAATTATAAGGAAATAATTTTATTCTTAATTCAACAATAAACACCATATATCTTTTTTAATCATTCAAAATCATATCAAAGTAAAAATAGTTATCAGAGTACAATCCTAAAATCATAAAATGTCGAAACATGGATGGATACGTTACGATCAAGTTGGACCCTTCCCTTTCGAACCGAAAGTACCTGGAGCCATAACCATAAAGTTGTAAGCATAAAGCTTAGTGAGTTCTCCAAAATACCACATACCATACATAAATACATATACATACATCGGGCCCCTTGTAGAATCCATCAAGCCCCGTCTGGCATCGGGTCTTGTCCGATATTCATCGGGCCCAGCCCGATACATAACTATCAGTAACATGCGATTGGCCCCACCCAACACACTCATCAGGCCCTGCCCGACATACATACAAACATATACAATACATGCAAGAGTCCTACAGAACACTAGCATTCTAGTAACAATAACCCATGGGTCGACATTAGTGCCTTCGACCAGCCAAACATAGTGAGGAGAGTCACTCCAATTCAAGATAACTGAAACACATGTGTTGCTGTTATCAACTGACTCACACTGAACACAACCAAATTATCCCTAGTCAACAATTAAGATAGTTCCCCAGAATCCAAGGTCCAATTCATTTCAATCAATACAACTAGTAAGAGACCATTTTATCCTTCCCATATATGACCAACATCTCATGGCCCATCTCCCAAAATACCCGAGGTCCAAAAGGCCTAAAAAGAGAACCTTGTGAGTACGCCCTGCATACCAAACTCGTATGCCCCACGTACTGCTCTTAAGGTACAACTCGCCACAACATTAAATTGGGAAGTCATGCATTACGTTGAGCGTACACATATGTACGTCCATCATACCGCCTTGGTGACCATTAATCACTTTAGGACATAGGGGTTGTTTGGAAGGATCTAAGTTTTTAAGTGGTCTAAATTTCTAAGAGGGTCTGAATTTTTAAGATCTGAAATTTTAACATGTTATTTGGTTGGAACATCTGAATTACTATGCTGAATGATGAAAATGACCATTTTACCCTTATGTATTACATTCAAAATTTATGTTTTATAAATAACTAAACCAACTTGTTGAATAATTATAAAAATAATATAAACATCATAAAAAAAATACAAATTAAACATAAAAAAAATCAAACAACAAGCAATAAACAATCGAACCATAAATAATAAGCAAGAAACTATACAAAATGAATCAATAATCAATAAACAAATGAAATAATAACCCAGAAATCATAAACACTTGAATCTATGTTTTTTGTAAAACAACAAATATATGATTAAGCAAAATAGCAACCACTATGTGTAAAAAACCAATACATCATCCAACTTAATAACGGCTCTCAAAAAAATATCCACAACATTACACAGGAAATACCATGAGATCTAGATCTAAGAGTGAATAATAGGAATCCACTATATTTTGTGATCGATTACCCACATAATAGCAACCAACTTTAGCAAGCTTTCTCAATAATAGCAACCAAATCTTTCCTACATAAAAAAGTGAAACAAACACAAGACGTGCTCCATATATTTTGGCATTTAAAACTAAATCTCGATTGGTATTCAAGAACTAAAACTAATACCAAATGATATGTTTAATCATTGAATACCTGGGTAGCTCCATGCTTAAGCTGTTGAAAAAAATAGCAAACCATGCTTTGATTCCTATGAATATTACATAAATTGTAATCATCTCTAACATAATTGAACAAACAACCAACATTATATACGTAGATATTTACCTGTAGATAAAAGGATTAAGTAAAGCTGACTTATTGATAAGATTAACAATTCTGAAAAAAGTGGAGAGAAATAATGTCTAAAACAAAGCAAACTAGTCATCCCCTAATTACCACATATAATCTCCACAAAATCGGTAACAACAATTCTGGTTTCTAACCCCTAAACAGCAAAAATCATATACAAACTACCCGAGGTCATTGTTTTCATTTCTCTAGAATCTAAGTACGATCAAAATTACCCCAAATAGAATTTCAATATTGCACAATTGAGCACATACGCACACACACATGGAGCAAATGAATGTATAACAAAAGACATTGAAGCATCATTCAGAGAAACATGGGAAGTTGGCAGGGATGGTGAGGCAGTGTCGCTGGCAGGGCCGACGGTGGCGAATTCGCTGGCAGAGTTTGACGGGTTGTTGTCCATGGAAAGTTGATTAAGAAAATCAATATTTGAAAACCATTACCTGTCGAGAAGTTTGACGGGGCGGTAGGGAGGCGCAGACGGCGACGCTGGAGTAGGCGGAGGTGTTAGTGGAGGCGATGACCGGCCAGTGGCTAGAGCAATATGGTGGCAGGTCGTCATAGATGGCTTGGGGGAGAAGTAGTGGCGTGAAATAGAAAAGAGAGGAGGAACATGTTTTGGGTAAAATAGCAACGCACGTCTAATTTTTCTTTTCAGATATAATCTGATTTCTAAAAAATTAAGCGGCATTTTAAGATTAAGAGGCTAAAAAATAAGATACATCCAAACACTCTAAATCTGAATTTTAAGAGGTTGTCTCTTAATTTTTCAATTAAGAGGCTACCAAACATCCCCTTAATGCTTAAGACCAAAATGTCCAAACTCAGATCTAATTTACAAACATCGACATAATTCATAACGTTTCTGCCTTTATGACTTTTCATGGCCAGAAAAAGGTCCAAAAGTTATAACCCTAATGTATTTTTCCATTAAGATATTTTAACTCTTCCATGGAATCGATAGGAGGTCAAATATCACAGTTTTCTGGTTCCTAATAACTCCATGATGGATAAAGTTTCCAAATTTATCCATTAGAATGGTCTAAACAACCAATATCTGTTCTTTAAGTCTCCAAGGAACCAAAAGTGCATCTTTTGCAAATTAATCCATTAAGTCCAAGTCTCCAACGTTTAGATCTTAATCAATATAATGTTTAGATGGATAAAGTTTCCAACTTTATGCATGACAAGGTCATAAAAATTCAATATTTAAACATTATGCACTTAAAGTGACAAAAATCTCATAACACCCAAAACTAGCTATATCTCAAATTATGCCTCACCAAGATTCAAACTTTATACCTCTAGCATAAAGATCAAGGTGAACAAGGTCTGGATCTACAAGCTCCAACGTAACCAACACTTCTTCAATGAGCTCCTTATTCTCCAAGATACACCAAGAACACTCCAAGAACTTAAAAACACCTTTCTTTTTTGCTCACAGGGCTCAAACTAGGGTTAGGGTTTCAAGGGAGGACGTTGAAGGGGTGGAGGATGAGAATAGAAAGGGTTTGGGGGAGTTTATAAGGAGTTTAACCAGGGTTCAAAACCCTCAAATTAGGGTTTGGGATTTGATCGTGTACCACCAATGTAGTCTTGGTATTCCTAACATACCAGGTTCATCCTCTACAATATGCCTAGCCTTAGTATGCCCAGCGTACTCCCTGTACGCCCAACATACGTTGCTTAACCCAAAATCGTCCTAACTTTAAATGGTTGAAACTTCTTCGTTCCAACTCCATTTTTGAAGTTCTTTATATCCACATAAGAGCTCTACAACCGTATCTAATTACTTTTGACTTAAAACACCTCAAACTAAAATCCTTAACTCTTGAAAGGCCCAAACCATTGTAACACCGTAAATTTTCAAACAAATTTTTTTCATTTTTAAAAACCATAAAATTCTCATAACTCAATTCACAAATCCCAAAATGACAATTATCAAAACACATATTCATAAATTGTTTAACAAATCCAAAATCCTCAATCATAACTCTGTCTTGTGTGTACAATCAAGTCAGCGCCTTCCAGCGATCATCAAAAGTACCTGAAACACATATCACACCACATGGTAAGTGAGAAGCTTAGTGATTTCCCTAAAATACCACATAAACATATAATAAGACTCTCATGGATATAACTCAGCGTCGACCCTCCAGTCATGTGTCTCGGTGAAGCCCTCCGGTCTCACAGCTTGGTGTGGACCCTCTGGTCATTTGTCTCATTAAAGACACTCCAGTCTCACAACTTGGTTTGGATCCTCCAGCCTACTCAGTAAAGCACAGAATAATACAACATATATCAAAAAGACAAAATGCATAATATCCTATAACTCAAATAAGACCCTCCGGTCACTCAGTAGTACCACTCAGGTATGTATAGTGAGAAGACTCACCTTGCAGAGTAAGAAATGTATCCCACACTCGAGTTGCTAGTCCAATCTCTGCCCCTTCATGGCCTCAAAATCTCCAATTGACCAAAACCCTAAAGTCAACGGAATTCAACAGTCAAAACTATCTCGTCTCTAAAAGTCAACCGAAGTCCACACCCAAGTCAACAGTCCATGTTGCCTTCAACTTGCCGAGTACAGCTCAAGAGCTTGTTGAGTCCCTCAGATCTCAGTAAATCGCGAAAACCCAGTTCTACTCGTTGAGTTGCTAGCCAACTCTTCGAATCCATGCAGCGTCCAGAAGACCAAGAAAACCCTACCTACTCATCGAATCGTCTCATCAACTCGTCGAGTCCACTCTAAATCCAAAGACGGGTAAAACCCTCTCAACTCGTCGAGTTGTCTCACTAACTCGTCGAGTCTATCACACGTCTAAAAAATTAGGTAAACCCCAACCGACTTGCTGAGTCGGCTCACCAACTCGTCGAGTCCCTTAAGTCTATTTTCTCATTTAGACGATTTTGGATAGAAATAAGGTCTCATAATTTGGATCTAGCCTCCTAAGGCTGAATCATCACGTAAAGCTGCAAGCTTTACGTTCATGCATGGAATATAGGGCTCAAGATGCCAAAACAAGCTCCATGAAGGTCTTTATGCTCAAAGACTTGCCCAAAGCTTGATAAAGCTCAAATCATTGGGCTCATATGGACTCATATAACTCAGATTTATAGTCTCAACTTCCATGACCAGGTTAACAACTCCAAACAAAAAGATGGATGAAATAAAGCCCTAAAAATCTCTAGAAAGATATCTAACAAAAGGCATGATCAAGGAGATAGCTTTTTACCTCCAACTGACATCTATCACCGAAAGAACACTGGATCCCAAAGCTTCTTCTTGTGCCAAACCTTCTTGCTCTTCAATCCTCTTCTAAAAATGCACTTGAACACAAGATCTTTAGCCTATCTCTATCTCTCTCTCACAACGACTATAGCTCGTCTAGTGTTTCTCTTAATAGGTCTAAATGGTCAGGGAGGCGGAAGTGAGGGCTTAAGAGCCTTTAAATAGTGTGCAAGCCCTAAAATTAGGGTTTTCTCAATACAAAATCAACTCGTCGAGTCCAGTCCTTCGACTCGACGAGTAGGATTTATAATTCACATAGCCAGCTCAGCCCCTACACGACAAGTCGGGACCAACCAACTCATTGAGTAGGTCCTCCAAGGTGCATTAAAACTCTTAAATTTCTCACCCAGGATTCAGGGTGTTACAATACTCCCTCGCCCGAATTATATTTTTCCCTCGAAATCACTCCTTAACAACACATAGATCTAACCCAACAATCCGAGAAGCACCACTAAAAATCTCATATCATACAGCAATATGTTGGATTAGGTATCTAAGTTCATAACTATTTCTGGAATGTACTTGACCTGGTTAGCATGGTCCATTTGGGTTGCATGGTATTGCAACACTTGGATAGACTAAATGAGAGAAAGGACACTTAAGGTTTATTAATATATTATAAGTTCTAATATATTAATAATATTATTTAATTAGTATTGATCAAAGAATTAATTAAGTGATCAAAATGAGACTAATTAAATAAATGGGGTTGATTGTGTAAATAATCTATTCTTGTATAGTTGGGCTAATGATCCATGGTTTGTATGGATTAGGTTAAAACCCATTAAGATGCTCCATGGATAGTCCATGGAGGTTACAAACCCATGGATCATGGAATATGGAAAGCCATGACAATTAGGGTTTACATGGTGTAACCCTACTTGTGTCACAACTATATAAACACCCCTTGTCTAGCAAAATCGGCCACTACAAGCAAGAAAAGAGGGCTAGCCGAATTTTTTGTGAGTGAGTGAACTTCTCTAAAAGTTATTCTAAGTGTTGTGGTGTTGTGTAAGACATTTGAGGCATCACACTTGAGGTGTTAGGCTCACAAGGTTTTCAAGGAATCCAAACAACTAAAAGGTATGTTCTTCTACTAGCATTTATGTTTAAAGTTCCCCATGTCATGCTAGTTAGGTTAAGAACCTTGGAAAATCAAATTTGCATGTATCTTAGTAAAACATAGATCCAAGGTTTCTAGGGTTGCATGCACACCTTAGGAGTGTTAGAATGCTCAAAACCCTTCAGTGGTATCAAAGCTTAGGCTTGTTTTCTTGATATTTGATGCAAACTTGTTGAAAAAGCTGAAAAAATTGTTGTCTGGACAGTGGACTCATCGAGTCCATGGGGGGACTCAACAAGTACAAGACCAAATTCATTCAACTCGTCGATTAGGTTCTTGCACTCGACGAGTATGAGGCTCTAACTGCAGTTTTCTGACTTTTGTTGCTGGAAATGAACTACAAACGTTACCCTAAATTGTTTAGGTGTTTTAAAGATTGATTTAGATGGTGTAATGGTTATGCTAATCCATTTACAATGGCTAATATCAAAATTCCATGTTTATATGTGTTCATATGATTCTTGAAGTTTTGATATGCATATTCATGTTCTTATGAGTTATTGTTAGATCATAGGAATTACTTGCTAAATTGTTTAAAGATTAATTCTTAATCAATTATGTGTTTAATGGGATCCATAATTTGTCCTCAAGTTATGGATAACCAAAGGTCACTTTCTTTTAATGTCCATATAAAACACATAAGTTACATAAAAATGAAGAGTGTTCACTTTTATAAACCGTTAACTCATAAGTTATGAAAGATGAAAAGTTTTGAAAGTTACAAAACTTGCCCTCAAGTTTCGGAAAGTGTAAAGTCACTTTAAAAAAAACTTTAGTTCCAACCTCTAGAATTTTAATAGTTAAAATTCAACCTTTATACTTTATAATATTATATATATATATATATATATATATATATATATATATATATATATATATATATATATATATATATATATATATATATATATATAAGAACAAAAGTCATTTAACCGTTAGTAGGCCTTATTCACGAAGTCGGTCTATAAGGGGGTATAAGGTTGTTGCCTATAAAATGGCAGCTTAATGGGTGTCCACTCTCACCCACCGCTTCCTTGACTGGTGGAGGGTCGTTAGCCGAACGGGTAGGAGAATGACTTTAAATACTTATTAAAAGTATGATGAATGTAAAGTAACTAAATTTTTTATAAATTCCCAATCTTAATTACATTAGGAAAATGTGAATAAGGTGCTAACCCATGAAAGTAGACTTTGCACTTTGTCTAAACTTGTTAGTGGAGCGTGTGTGGTTAACCGGCACACTAACTTGGACTTTACAAGGTAGGAAAAGGGTGACTTAGGGTTTATCATAGGTCGCTGGAGCGTTTGTGGTTAACCGGCACATCGATTGAGTGATAAACATTAAGGGTACCAAGTAATTTGCATGGTCACTTCACACCTTGTTTTGTGATCCTCGGCATCCCAGTCACAAAACTTGAAGGGCACCCTCGAGATTGAAACATGCTATTGAAAAGTTCAATGAATCTCAAAGAATCTAGGAGTTTCAAAACCAATTAAAACATAATACTTTATTTAGTTTTTCATGGTGGAAATTGGTGAATCGTCATTCACCTACCTTCAAATATTGTATAGCTTGGATTACGACATACCTCTTATAAGTTATAAAATATTATATTGGTTCCTAGCCTTAATATTACATTTGGGTGTTTTATTAAGGACTATCTTTATATCTAATCTAAAATTATATTTCTTCTTTCTCACATGTCTTCAAACAATGTTGCGTCTGGTTCAAACCCTACCGACTCCTTCTCTCATGAATCTTTGTGGGAGAGTCATCTGCCATGGTTCCAACTTTATGGATTGGATCCGGAACATCAGGATGCTCACTCGTTATGAGGACAAGGAATATGTCCTCAACAAGGAGCTGAAGGAACATGATGAGTCGTATGCTACTCCTGAGGAGATCGCTGAATTTCAGACACATGAGAGAGATGCCATGAAAGTGGCATGTGTCATGTTACCCACCATGACAGCCGAGCTCCAAAAGTCCTATGAGGACTATTACCCTTTTGAGATGCACCAGGACTTGAAGGACCGCTACCATCAAAGTGCTCGCCAAGAGAGGTATGACAGCATCTGGTCCATGATAACAACCCAGATGAATGAATGTGAATCCATCTCCGGCCACTTGCAGAAAATGCAAAGGTATGTGGACCGGTTGTTGAAGCTAAATGTGAACTTCCCTGAGGAGTTGGCAATTGACATCATTTTTCACTCCTTACCTTCTTGTTTTGATTAGTTCCGAATGACATACCACATGAACAAAGACGACGTTACACTTAGCAAACTTCAAGGACTCTTGAAGACCGCCGAAAGTGGTCTTAAGGGTAAGTCAGTTGTTACCACTCTTCCTCCTACCGTGGCCCCTGTCCTGGAAATTGGGCAAGGCAAAGGGAACAAGAGGAAGTGCCCCTTGAAGGGTACCAAGGGAAAGTCCCTTGAAGGCTCCTCTTCAAGTGGAACCAAGAAAGGTTTCGTCGCTCCTTCTGCTAACCCTAAATAGGTTGAATGCTTCTATTGTCACGAAAAGTCGCACTGGAAGTGAAACTGCCCAAAGTATCTACAATAAGTGAAGGATGGGAAAGTGAAACTCAACCATGCAGGTATTTACATTATATTGTCTAATAACTCACCCCATTCTAATTCTTAGGTCCTTGATACTGGTTGTGGTATTCATATTTGTTCTAATTTGCAGGGACTAAGAAGAAGTGATGATGTGGAGCATGGGAAGATAAGCTTAATCATGGGGAATAGGAAAGCATCACATGTCACCAAGATTGGAGTTTATACTTTGTTGCTAAGTAGTGGGTTAATATTAGATTTGAATAAGTTTTGTTACTCATCTGAAATGGCGAGAAATATTATTTCCTTCCTTACTTTGTACAAACAAGAGTTTTCCTTTTCTTTTGATAATGAATATGGTAGTATTAATGCTTTCTTTAATAATGTTCTTTATTTTAAAGCATTACCTTGTGATGGTGTGTATGAAGTTTTGTCTGTTGTAGATAACCTAGGAAATAATGTGTTGTGTATTGATTCTTCCACTAACTTGGATAAAGCATCGTTGTGGCATTGTCGTCTTGGACTTGTAAGTAAGAAACACCTAGGCCAACTCTAAAAGGATGGATTCTTGGAGTCATTTGACCTAAAGTCGGATGATAGTTGTGAATCTTGTCTACTTGAAAAAATGAGAAAATCACCCTTCATTGGTTCTTGTGCTAGAGGCGAAGGTTTGTTGGATCTAGTACACACGAATGTATGTGGACCCTTCAGAACCGCCACAAGGGATGCTAACCGCTTCTATGTGACTTTTACTGATGATTGTAATAGATATGCATATGTCTACTTAATCAAGCATAAGTCAGAAACCTTTGAAAAGCTCACAGAGTTTAAGCAAGAAGTGGAGAATCAATTGGGCAGGAACATTAAGATGCTTCGATCTGATCGAGGAGGTGAGTATCTCAGTACAGAGTTCCTTGACTATCTTAAGGAATGTGGGATTGTTAAACAATTGACACCTCCCAAGACACTATAGCTTAATTGTGTGGCTGAGAGGCGTAATCAAACCTTGTTGGACATGGTTCATTGCATGATGAGTCTAGCTTCGCTACCAATCTCATTTTGGGGGTATGCCTTAGAAACTGCCGCCCATATTCTTAATCTAGTCCCTACAAAGGCGGTTGCCAAAACACCTCAAGAGATGTGGACTGGAAAAGTTCCCAATCTAGACCACATCAATATTTGGGGTTATGAGGCTTTCGTGAGGTGCGAGACTCATGATAAGCTCGAACCTCAAAGTGAGAGGTGTATATTCATCGGCTACTCACAGAAATCATTTGGTTACATCTTCTACAAACCCAGTGATAATGTGGTCTTGATAGTAAGAAGGGGAGTCTTTCGCAAAAGAGAGTTCATAAGCCAAGGAAACAGTGGGAGGCCAATTGACCTTAAAGAAATTCAAGAGTCAAGTGGTGAAGGAACCTCAAACCCTAGCAATCAACCTGAGCAGGAAACTCCTGTTGATCCGACAGACGAGTCTGTACCTCTGAGGCATTCGACAAGAGTTAGGAATGCACCTGAGCATTACTATGGTTTCCATATTACTGCGGAAGGTGATACACTTAACAGTGATTATACACTAATAGGTATGGGTGAACCTAACAGCTACACGGAAGCCATGGAAGGCCCTGAAGCTGCTAAATGGAAAGAGGATATGGACAGTGAGATACAGTCCATGTATGACAATCAATTTTGCAACTTGGTTGACAATGTACCAGGTCGTAAGACAGTTGGGTGCAAATGGATCTTCAAGAAGAAGACCAACATGGATGGTAAAGTACACACTTATAAAGCGTGACTGGTTGCAAAGGTTTTTTCTCAAACTCCGGGAGTTATTTATGACGAGACCTTTTCACCAGTAGCGAAGATTAAGTCTATTAGGGTTATGTTAGCCATAGCTGCATTTCATGATTATGAAATGTGGAAAATGGATGTCAAAACCGCTTTCCTTAATGGAAAGTTGGTTGAGGATGTTTACATGAGTCGGCCAGAGGGTTTTGTCAGCACGGAGCACCCTAATAGAGTGTGTAAGCTTGAGAAATCCATCTATGGATTGAAACAAGCACCTCGCAGATGGAATCTTTGTTTCAATGAGAAAGTCAAAGAGTTTGGCTTTTTGAGGAGTGAAAATGAATCTTATGTGTTTGTCAAGGATAGAGGGAGTATAGTTAGCTTTTTAGTATTGTATGTGGATGACATACTACTCATGGGAAATGACATCCCAAATTTGTAGGAGGTTAAGTCCTGGCTTGGGAAGTGTTTTGCTATGAAGGACCTTGGAGAAGCTACCTATATTCTAGGGATAAGAATTTCGAGAGACAGGAGTAAAAGACTAATTGGACTTAGTCAGAGTACCTACTTGGATAAGGAGTTGAATAGGTTCAGCATGCAGAATTCCAAGAAAAGAGAGCTACCGATCCACAGTAACGCCAGAATGAGTAAGACTCAGAGACCGAGTATAGAGGCTGAGATAGCTGAGATGATTTGAGTTCTGTATGCTTCCATTGTAGGCTTGATCATGTATGCTATGACTTGTACTCATCCTGATGTGGCCTTCGCCTTGAGCATAGTCAAAAGATATCAGGGGAACCCTGACAAGGCTCATTAGACTGTGGTAAAGAACATTCTCAAGTACCTGCAGAGGACTAAGGACTGGTTCCTTACCCTCAATGGGAGTGATGACTTGAGAGTAGTAGGATATAGTGATGCTAGCTTCCAGACTGATAGGGATAGTTTCCTCTCTCAGTCGGGCTAGGTCTTTACCTTAAATGGAGGAGCAATAACTTGGAAAAGTTCCAAGCAGGAGACAGTGGCTGATTCAACATGAGAATCAGAGTATATAGTAGCAAGAGAGGCAACAAAGGAGGCTATGTGGCTAAAGAACTTCATTAGAGACCTTGGATTTGTACCACCTATAAAGGAGCCTATGAAAATTTTCAGTGATAATGAAAGTGTAGTTGCCTTAGCCAAGGAACAAAGGGATCACGGAAGATCCAGACACATCGACGCGAAAATATCATTTCATCAGACATCGAATAGAAGGACTCCTCGTGGAAAAGAGGGTATCATCGGATAAGAACCCAACAGATCCCCTCACGAAGGGACTGGGTAGGGCTAAGCATCTCCAGCATGCGAGGCGCATAGGGCTAAAGGATGATATTAGTTTTAGTAGTTAGATAGCTTTTGAATTTTGTAAAGTGTAATTGACATTTGATGATGAATAAATGTTGTTGTTTTTTTATGAGTAAAGTGTTGCTATCTTTTGTCAATCGTTTACTATAATTTCATTTTGCATGTTTTGACTTCTAGAATAATTATGTTATGGTATATCATATTATTCAAATTCTCCACAGTCAGTCATATGTTGGAAGTAAATTTGAATCAAGACTGTCATGAGTTGGCTTGTAGATGTCTAAGTTGTTGGACATAGCAAAGAGGTACTATAACACTCATGAGTGCTCATAAGTTCTGAGTATTAGGTTCAACCCACGCTCACTTGTATCACTTCATGGAATTTATCTCGATTGATCGTGAGATGGTAATATCATATAAGTCTTCAAACCTAGAGATATGAGTTGTTAACTATGAGTTGGTTATACATTGATTATACGAAAAGGCATTGGTAAATCGATGTTATAAAATGTGGCTTTTTATAATTCAATGAGTAGTAGGACAAGCATATGAGTCAATGTTTATCTGTTCCTTCTTGGATTAGAAGCGATATTTGGGCCCCTCGACGATTGTGTTTTGACCTGTGTACCGGGCCCGGTCATAACTAAATTGATGTGTTCGATTAAGTTCTTTGTCAAACAAATCGGAAATCGGGAAACAACTGCAGGACAAAAGTAATACATTGTTACATGTATTTGTCCAGCTAATATCTAGAACAGAGGATTATATGATCACTTATCTTAAATGACATATCATCATCATCTCAGTTCCGTGAGACCTTGAAAGAGCTAAGATTGTTGATCGGTTCCTGAAGTCATTCTTGCAGTTATAGTTATTAGACTTATCCAAGCGGGAGACTGTTGGATTAGGTGTCCAAGTTCATAACTATTTCTGGAATGTACTTGACCCGGTTAGCATGGTCCATTTGAGTTGCATGGCATTGAAACACTTGGATAGACTAAATGAGAAAAAGGACACTTAAGGTTTATTAATATATTATAAGTTCTAATATATTAATAATATTATTTAATTAGTATTGATCAAAGAATTAATTTAGAATTAATTAAGTGATCAAAATGAGACTAATTAAATAAATGGGGTTGATTGTGTAAATCATCTATTCTTTTATAGTTGGTCTAATGATCCATGGTTTGTATGGATTGTGTTAAAACCCATTGAGATACTCCATGGATAGTCGATGGAGGTTAGAAACCCATGGATCATCGAATATGGAAAGCCATGACAGTTAGGGTTTACATGGTGTAACCCTACTTGTGTCATAACTATATAACCACCCCTTGTCTAGCAAAATCGGCCACTCCAAGAAAGAAGAGAGGGCTAGCCGAATTTTTTGTGAGTGAGTGAACTTCTCTAAAAGTTATTCTAAGTGTTGTGGTGTTGTGTAAGACATTTGAGGCATCACACTTGAGGTGTTAGGCTCACAAGGTTTTCAAGGAATCCAAACAACTAAAAGGTATGTTCTTCTACTAGCATTTATGTTTAAAGTTCCCCATGCCATGCTAGTTAGGTTAAGAACCTTGGAAAATCAAATTTACATGTATCTTAGTAAAACATAGATCCAAGGTATCTAGGGTTTCATGCACACTTTAGGGGTGTTAGAATGCTCAAAACCCTTCACAACATCCCTTCCAAGACCCCCGAACCTGATTTGGAGCTCCCAATCCCGATGCAGGATGGACCCCTCTTCCGCTGCAGTACCCGTTCTGACTCTCCTGGATCTGCGAATTCTAGTGGCATGTCTCTCTGCTAGACTGCCCATGCAAGATATAATTATGTTACTCGCTCGTCAAATAATAGATCCCGATAATACACTGCTAACTCTAATTTTCTTATTGTGACTGATGGAAACTAGTCGTTGACCAATCATTGGCTACCGATCACTCATGTCAGATACACCAATCGATCTAGATCATAGCTCAAAAGGAACGGAAGGGTCACATCTCACCAGGGACCCACCACCTGTGCTGATATCAAAACCCATCTAAAAAATGAACCTCATTACTCTGTCCTCGGACACAATAAAATGATCTTTCCCGCTCGGAACTATCCTATGATATCGATACTCATAAAAACCCCCGACTCACTCTCAAATGCTCCATTCAACACGGAGTATTGGGTCAGCTCCTGAGCCGACAATTGAATCTCCAAGGCAAGCCTTTGTATACTCAACAAAATGACGTGCATACTTTCTTCTAACCAGAGCTATCTCAACTTTTCATGACACACCAAATCATGAAGTTTGCTTTAGCTCAAGCGAATACTACAACCGTTTTGAAATCTCACCCCACGTACGACCTCGGTCATCTACTACTTACTACCTCATGCGCATCGTGGTCCTCCTCGAACCAACAAACCGATTCACCCAAGTCTAAAACATCATTTGGGAAACACATCCCACTCAGAATGAAATCCATCTAAAAACTCTGAAATCCCAACCTACTCGTCCTCTACACAGATAGAGCCAAACTCGCTCAAAAGTGTCTAGTCCGACACATAATTGAAACCACTAGTCCCAACCTAGTACTCAACTCGTGAGCACCCATGTCCCACGAACCTACGCATGTGTTACACCTCGATCCTTCCGATTTGCGACAAATCTTCTCTAACTCAAAACACCACGGTTTTCAACCCTCGTTGAGATCCTAGTCTCGCCCTGGTTCGGCCACCAGATTCCCACAGACTCATTTGGCAACGCTACCCGGACCTAAGAGCCCCTCTCCATGTCACACCCTGACTAGTAAAGGATACGGCTCCTCGCAGTTATAAAACACTCTCTCACTAACCAACAGGTGCTACGGCTCCCCGTAGTCTTACTATACTCTCTCCTTTTCGCTTACTCACAAATGCTATAGCTCCCTGCAGTCTTACGATACTCTCTCTCTCTCTCTCTCTCTCTCTCTCTCTGTGACTCACATATGCTACGGCTCTCAGCAGTCACACGATACCCTCTTTGTGACTCATGTATGCTACGACTCCCCGCCGTCACACAATACTCTCTCTCTCTCTCTCTCTCTCTCTCTCTCTGACTCACGTATGCTATGGCTCCCCGTAGTCATACGATACTCTCTCTCTCTCTAACTCGTAAAAGCCACGGCCCCCCGTAGTTTCACAATCCTCTCTCACTCTGTGTGGGCTCACCCCAAGGTTTCTCCCTGACGGTCCCAAGTGATTGCTTCCACTCAGATCCACTTGCTCTCCGATCAACCCACAATGTCATCCTAGAGTAATCATCCCACTAAGTTCACTAACTCATGCTCCATGGTCCAATCATAGATAGGTACACACACCTACCCAGATTAACCATCACTAATCTAGACGACAATTTTCGCAACAAACAATTTCTCCTACTACAATTCACATTTTGGATAAACCTGTTTGATGAAAATTAGCTGAAGGGATCCCACTGGAACAATATTCACTTAGTACTCCACTTACCATCACACAAACTCAAGTCTCAAAATAATCCAAATTTTAGGGTATCATACTCAGACACCTCGGTACACCATCACAGAACCTCACGATATCCTGCCTCAAACACTAATCTTCCACTCACGGCATCATATTCGGATAACGCAATACACCCTCTCAGAATCTTACAATGTCTTGCCTTGACCACTGATCTTTCGCTCACTGCATCATACTCGGACACCACAATACACCCTTTCATAATCTCACAATGTTTTGCCTCAACCACTAATATTCCACTCGTACAACTTGTAACCTTGAAATACTCCAACTCACAATTTGAGACATGGAGGGATCGTCAATGACTAAGAACATGTTGATGACAATCTGAAACCCCATCCTCTACTGCTAGAAACCCATGCAAACTATTCATATCGACCCTGTGGTTGATTGAAGAATCAATTGCTGCCCTTCCCAGAGTATAAATATCAATTCATGCGTCGAACTGTTTGTCTCTCCAAAATCGAATCTTGACCTTGGCAACCTAACCATCTCGAAACTCAACATTAACATACCCGAAGAAACACAAACCATAATCAGATTATTGTCTGTCGTCCACCTGCCGTGAAGTTACTCATTTTCTCTTGGAATTATGCGACATGCATCATCCCGTGTTGTACATTGTCTCGACTGTCACTTGACTCCGGTCTCATATACTCTTACCACATTTCCCCATAACCCAAACTTCTGTCCCACATCAGATTGAGCATCTTCCCAACAGAATACCCAGTTCTCCCCCACTTAAGGCTCGATTCATGGTCCATTAACACGCCATACAGACCACACTACAAACTGGCTCACCAGGTGTACCATTTCCGACTCATGAAATGTACTATGCAGCACTCGATGATCTTCTAGATAATGACCCAATAACTCCAAGTATCCCATATCTCAGACGAAAACCTCGGTATCCTCCCAACGTGACTAACTCTAGTCATCTCAAAATATCATACTGACACTCCAACGAATATCCCAACTATCTTGAGTTAGTCACAACTCTCAATATGGAAGCAACGCACTATCACCCACCTCTTCTCTGATTCCTCAACCTACATTCCATCGTTTGAATTATCATAAGAGCTAGAGATCTCACTCTCACAACCGATACACAACGTACGCAACAAGGGTCGCCGCCCCGGTATACTCCTCTTGATCACTTGGAACTGCTGCTAAGAAGTATGCCTTACTCAACTAAGGCATCTCCTTGTCCTCGTCCATCTCAGTCCCTACTGATGACTATCTCCCGGTATAATAAATACCTCACAGCACACATACCACAATCACTCTGGTGGAAATATCGCACTAAATACTACTCCATGGGGTTTACCTCCAACTATGAAACCGGAAGCTCGTTATATCTTTCGTTCCACCCGAGAAGCGGAAACACTATAATTCTCATCACTGGAAGTGACATCTCAACCATTGGTCGATCACTCAACCCAGACTGTAGTCCTCCTCAGCGTATCATCTCCACTTTTCCTCAAGTCCTGCGATTCCAATTGGCAGCTCACCAGTTAAACTCCTCGAGATCTAACTCAATATTCCTCATAGGTTACGCTTTTTCGAAGCTCAACCAATTTGGCCCTCTGGCCCACTACTTACCCTATCCATTCTCATTCTGAACACTCATCGCCGGATAGCTGGTAAAGATGGCAATACACTCTACTACAAATCATGGTACTTGAACTGTGTTATCTCCCCTCAACCTGCTATTTAGAACCTCTATAATTCTCCCTGTTTTGATTTTGGGTCCTCTGCTTTTAGTAGTATGGGCCCATACTACCTGCCACATCATCCCATCCTTTCCATACAGATCGTTACAGATTTCCTATTAAGCTACTCAACCTTCTTGTTCACCAATCCTGTTACACATGTTCGCTATCCAGCGAATACTCACCTTTATCAGCATACTCATCTAACTAAGGTCACACCCTAGGCTCTTCCAAGGTTCTCACAATTCTCTACCATCAGCTGCTGAAGAACTCCTCATGATTCTAGCCATCTACCTCCTGAATTTCCTCATATTCACTTAGTAGTTGTCTCCCATCATCAAGAGTTCCACAAAACACACAGAAAGCAGCATTCAGGCATCGAATCACCTCCACCAGCACATAAAACCACTCTAGCATATAGCTCCACTCGCTCTATCTGTAACTCTAAAAGGCATTATCGAACTCAGTCAACCCTACCTCTCGTGGGTATCTAACTGCTCTCAGTAGATTCCTCAAATGCACGTCTAGATATCTCTCCTAGATTACTCCTCTACTCAAAGCTCTCTCTAAAAGATTTTTGCTAGGTACTCTTACTCAGCACATACACAAAGCAAATAGAAGATAATATCAATCAATAGCATTCCCTAGGCTAATGCATCATGAATCAGGAAACTCTAGCCCTAATTGCTGAAACACCTAGCATGTCCTCTAGTATGTAGCTCTATTATCCCATAAATATCTCATAACGTAAACAAATAATGGTATTTTGGGAAATCACCACTCGGACTCTGGCTGATTGTACACACTGCTCCAACTCATTTTCCTCTTAAAATTCCTGCTTTTAAAAAAATCATTTTTTTTTTGAAAAATTTTCTCAAATCCTCAGTTTGAGTCCGGACATACCCGAGAGTACATCTGAGTCCCTCAAACCAAGGCTCCGATACCAACTTTGTAACACCTTGTTTATTTATTAAATGAATAAACGAAATAAATGAATATTAATGGCCGTAAAACCCCAAGATGTATTTTCTATTATTTTAATTTAGCTCTAAGATGATAGTATGTTGATATGAGTGTTTGTTATCGAGACTCAAATGTATTAAAATCTGGAAATGGGGGTTAAAATGTAAATTCCGGACCAATTATGAATAGAATTTTGATGCTAGGGGCTAATTGGCAACTTCTTTGGACTTGTGTTGAAAGGAATTTTAGAGTCAGGGGGCTACAGTGTAAATATTGGGCTATAATTGATAAGATTAGAGATGGGAGGGGCAGGAAGTGTCAATCCTCATGAAGTTTGTATGGGACACGGTAGTAAACCCATTACCTTCTCCATGTTCAAAACCCCTAACCCTAATTGATGCAGCTGCCACCACAAGAAACTACCCTAGCCACCATCGCTGGTGTCGAGTCCGACCATTGCCTCCTTACCATTGAAGCTGGAATCCACCGCACCAAAGATCGCTAGTGCAGCCACTGCCAGCAACGAAGAGCAGCACAAACATGACAGCAGTCAGCTATCGCTACCCTCCTCCGGTGATACGAGCTATGTTCGCCACTGTGCAAGTCGTGTGTGAACATGAAGTTCTCAGTAAGGATCACAACCACCCATCTATTCTTTTCTCTTCGTTTTTCTATGATTTGGAGTAGTTTACGTCGACAGGGGCTGCTGGTGGCTTTGGATCACTATTTTTGTGTTTCCGATCGGCACCTGCCACCGTAGTGGTTGGGTTGGGAGTAATTCGGTGTCCAGCTCCTGTTTACGAGTGTATGTGTATGTTTGCTCGGCTGGGGACAAAGCAAAACCACCGTCACCACCATGAGGTGGTGGCTATCGTCGCAACCGTTGATGCTACTGTCGTTTTGGTGTTGTTACCGCCGCTTTGAGCCACCAGGTGGGTGGCTGGAGTGTTGGATGCAAACTGAAGTGTATGTGTGTGTGTGTGTTTTGTCTAATCGGAATACCAAGAACAGCCACCACCACCACCGTGAGGTGGTGGCTGCCACCGTGTACCACCACCGACCACCATAAGGGTGGTTGCGTGTGTGTGTTTATTTAGTGTAGTGTGTGTGTGCGTTTATTTTGGCATTTCCATTGTAAATGGTAAAAAAAGGAATAATGGAAAGAAACTGAAAACCACCACCTTAGGGTGGTGGCTGCCGCCACCGGCCGCCGTGTAGAGTGGCAAAATGCTTAGTTGTGTTGGGATTGCTTTTTGGATGTTTGGTCAAAGGACCTAGCTATTGGGCCTATTAGGCTAATAAGGGTTGAAAACCCTAATTTGGGTTTGGAAAACCCTAATGCCATGAAACCCTAATTTGGGACTTATCAGGACCGCATCAAAATTATTTAATGAACTTAAAATATTAATTAATATCCAATTGCAATTAACCTAAGGCCAGGAAGGGTTTAATAGATTAAGTCCTTAACGGGTTAAGTAGGGATACTTAACCCTAATCATCATTTCATGTGAAAACCGTAATTTCACTTGGGTTTATTGTTGGGACTTGATGATTAGGTTATTAATGGGCCATCCAAGATCAAGCAAATGGACTAGAATAATTAATGGGCATTGATGTAAGGCCCATATGAGGAGTTGGGCATAATTTGGAAAATTGGGCCATAGATTAGACCTTAATGATTATATAATGATTGGGCCTTTGAATAAGACCATGTAAAGGTTTGTGCCCATATTAGAAAATTTGGGCCATATGTTGGGCTTTGACTCATAGTTAACTTTTGAGCCTTTGGATGGGCCTTGGGCTTGAATCAAGCCAAGATAGGGGTAAAGCAATCATTTACCCCAACATGGACTTACGGTTATGTGTTAGAACCCAATTATTAATTAGGTGTTATTTTGATGTTGACAGATTCGGGAATCCGTCAGCCAGCAGTCGCAACTTTATCTACGAGACTTCAACAGTGTGAGGTGAATCTCCTCACTGTTTGTATGTGTCTAAGGCACCAATGTCGGCCCATTTAGTTTATGTATGATAGGAAGACCCGGGGATTAGCCCTAGGAATTATGCATGAAAGACCAGGAGGCGGCTCCTGGCACACAATATGTTATTATGTATGGTAGGAAGACCTGGGGGTTAGCCCTAGGTAATATCTTTGAATGCCCAGGAGGTGGCTCCTGACGCACTGTATGCTTTATGTATGAAAGACCAAGAGGAGGATCCTGGCACACCATATGCTGATTAGGTAAGTAGAGTAGTATGTATGCTAGTTGTCTTTGTGATGCTTGCATGGAAGACCAGTAGGTGGTTCTTGGCACTTGTTTGTGAGATCGAGGGGGTGGCCCCCAGCTTGGCAAGATAGACCACGTGGCGGCCCATGGCATAATGGCAAGAATATGTTTGGCACATAGCATCTTTAATGATTATGATATATTATATGGCTCATGGTTATGTATGACAGTATGCGAGTACGTGTTTATATGCTAGATAATATCCGGTTGAAAGAGACCGAAGGGGTAGGCCAGCACCTAGATTTGCTATGCAGTATATTGATATGTATGGTATGTGGTATTTGGGGAACTCCTAAGCTTCATGCTTAAAATTTACAGTTTTGGTTTCAGGTACTCATTTTTAAAGGAAAGGAGTCGGCTTGATCGCAGCGCATCACACTATGGTTTCCGCACATGAGATCTTGGGGATTACACTCTGATATTGTTTTATGATAACATGTTTTGATTATATTTATACTTTGGTTTTTGACATGAGATGTTATTATGGATGTTTTATTAAGGTTTTATAATAACTTATTTAAAAATGAAATTTTTGGCCTGTATTTTTGGGATGTTACAAGTTGGTATCAGACCCTTGGTTTGAGGGATTCGGTCTCACTCCCGGGTGCGTCTGAACTCAAACTAAGGACTTGGTATGAAAATTTTCAAAAGTAAAACTCTTTTATAAAGAGAATTTCGAAAAGATAAAAGTAAGGGTGAGCAGCGGAACAGGGTACCCACTTTCGGAACCGGAACCACCTCGGAACTACCGGTTTCAGGACCGGAACCGCCTTAGGTGGTTCCAGTTCCGGTTCTAAAGTTTTGAAACCGCCTTTAGCGGTTCCGGTTCGGGTTCCGGTTCCAATTCTCATTTTTTCGGAACAGTTACCCGCTGGGTACCCGCCAGAACCGATTTGTGTTTATATATATATATATATATATATATATATATATATATATATATATATATATATATATATATATATATATATATATATATATATATATATATATATATATATATAAAATAAGCTATACATTACCCTTGAAAACTTGAGATCTGATAATATGGGTTGAATTCGAATGCTTAAATTAAATTCTATCATTTTAGTTACTTAATTCTCATAATGGAACTTTTTATATTAAATCTAATTATAAAATCTCAAAATATAAATCTTCACATCGTGGACATGAAACACATTTGATATAAAATATTGCATATGTTGCGACTTATGTTTGTTTGTATGAAACACATTCAATATTAATAAAGAATTAATAGTAAGTTAGTCCCTAAAAGTTTTAAGCAAAATTATATACCGTGAATAAGAATAAATTCATGTGATGAAGTAATAATGAGAATTTGGTTTTAATCTTC
This sequence comes from Lactuca sativa, assembly GCF_002870075.4. Classification (NCBI taxonomy): domain Eukaryota; kingdom Viridiplantae; phylum Streptophyta; class Magnoliopsida; order Asterales; family Asteraceae; genus Lactuca; species Lactuca sativa. The sequence continues at coordinate 159,736,196 of NC_056624.2, read as the reverse complement.
ATATCCCACATCGGTGGTTTGAAGGAAAAAAGAGGAAGGCCTCTCCCTATAAAAAGGGAAGGCTTGTAAAGAAAACAATAGGGAAAAGCCTCACAGCCTTTTCTTGGTGTGCATGCTTTGCCCAGGGTCTAAGTTGGTTTGGTTTAAACCAACTTTGTTACTTTATTGTGTACAAAGTGTTTCTTAGCTAAAACTTTCAAACCATTTTTTGGCTGAAAATTCCATGTAATATAACCTTGATTTATAGTAAGAAAATTTAAAAGTGTTTTTAAACCAGGTAATCGGTTCGGAACCGCCTCCAACCGGTTCCGCCGGTTCCGGGATAGGTTCCAAAATCCAAAGAACTGTTGTTGGCAGTTTTGGTTCGGGTTTTAATATATTAGGAATTGCGGTTCCGGTTCCGGTTCCTAGCAATTTGGCCGGGTACCCACTTTTTCTCATCCCTAGAGAAAAGAACTTTGAAAAGAACAAGGTGTGTGATGCATGCAATCAGTCAAGCTCATTTAAGTTTTCCCCAAGATACCCATACATGTTATGATATGTTATGTTATGTTATGATATGATTATGAGAACTGCATGCTAGATTAGGGCTGAGGATCTAGGAGGACGCCTTATATGCCTATTGTATGTGCTTGTAGACTTGCATGCTAGTACTGATCAGTCAGTAATAGAATAGCTTGTTTAGGTTATGCCTAATTTTATGAGCCTTTGAATTGCATGTACAGATTCCTGATTAGAGGATAGGATGGTTAGATTGGAATATTATGGTTAGATTTTCCATTGTTTAAATGTTGCTTGCTTTGTGCTTTGTGGGACTCTTAGTAATGTGAGCTAGCTATTAAGTGAATATGCTAAGTCACATATGGTACAGGCTGGACAATCTCATAGTGATAGATTTGACCCTATTACGCATCTCTTGTCTAAGTCCAACCGTTCTAGGGATGGGTCTATTACTCGAAGGATTATCTGATCTCTGTTGTATGTGGCTATATTCATGAGGTATTTAGTTGACATTATGGGGAATCTTTCAGAAGCTGAGGACTGGGTGGGTAAGGGAAGCTAGGGAAGCCTAGGATATGTTTCAGTGGGTTAGTAGTGAGGCTCAATGAGACTTGGGTGTACTAGTTTGAGCAAGTGACTTGGAGGATTCAGGAGGATTGCTGAGGAAAGTATGGATAGGTGTGGAAGGTAGTATTGGGCCCGTTCTACTGAAAGCACAAGATCCATACTCGAATCGGTGAGAGTATTGGAGAATCTAAGAAGCTTTGGGTAGAAGTTTGTGACCTAGTTTGGGGATAGAGGATGTTTCAGTTGTTACAACTTAGCCATTGGCAAGCGAGCTAGTGAACGTGACAAGGTGATAGACCTTGAAGGATACAATTTCTAAGAGGTTGCAGATGTGAGATCGATTTGGAGTACTTTGAGAAAAGGGGTTCGTGTCAGGTGTGTATAGCAGAGAATTTCGGAAAGAGACCCATGACTTCTGATCATCGGGTGGAAGGCCAGCAGGTTCGGAGTCAGTGCAGAACGTATGGGAAAGTTCACAAGGGAGTTTTTCACTCCAAGGGTTTAGGCTACCACATGTGTGGCAGGGTTGATTATGTCAGCTGAAGGTAATTAGTACTCCTCTAGATGTTGCGGGTATGTCATCTTCTACTGCTGCTAGATGGATGTTGGGAATATGTATCGCTTTTGAATTATGAGTGAGTTTGGATAAGTCAGATCTCGGGTTGGTTTTCTGCTAGTGGCTGGGTTATCAAGGATCATATATGTCATCTTGCATGCTGAAAAGTCCTTGATGAACCCACAGGGGGAGACATCTTGCGGAGTGGGTTCCGTGTGGACCGTTATCATTTTGGATCTTTGTCGGGATCTGTGCAGGAGTATTATCTAGAGGATAATCGGTCAGGGTTAGAGTGATAGCTCTTCAGTGACGTCAGCGTTTAGTGGTTCTATCATGGTTCAGGCGTAATAGACAATTTTCTATGGGTGAACTTTCGAGTTCAAGGCACTATTGTTGCTAAGACAAGCTTAGTAGCACGAAGACGGTGATGTCAGTTGTGGGTGTTAGATGCAGAAGAAGTTGGTCCTTGGATGTTCAAGAGAATTGCATCTCTCGCATGGGTTGTGTTCGGTTAGAGTTCAGTGATACTGCAAGAATGAAAGTAGGAATAAGAATTCATCAGTCAGAGTGAAGATTAAGAGCTTCTGTTGACAGCGGGAGATGCACAGATGTGTCAGACTGGACCATATTTCAAGAGTACTCATCAAGATTTCCGAGTATGGGTGATCTTAAGGTTTAGCCGGTGATTAATCGCTAGCATTGGTAAGCTCAGATTGTCGGCAGTGGACTATTAGGAAGTAAGAAGGATTAGGAATCCTTCAATTCCCGCGTACTGTGAAGACTTAGTCAAATCTATGTGTGAGAGAGAATTTTTTATAAAGTTCTCCAAATGCGAGTTATGGTTGCGTGAGGTGTAATCTCTTGGGCACCTTGTCAACCAGAAGGGTATTTCGGTCAATACGGCCAAGATAGAGATCGTGATGCAGTGGGAGATTCCCAGGTCTCCAACTGAGATTTAGAGTATCCTGGGTCTAGCGGGTTACTACCGGAGATTTATACGAGACTTCTCTGAGATTGTGGTTTCTTTGACCCGACTCACCAAGAAGTCGGTGGCCTTTCATTGGGGGCCTGAGCAGGAAACAGCCTTCAAGACTCTAAGACCGCAGGTTTCAGGAACCAGGGTAGAGCTCCAGTTAGGACTAAAGTTCAGTTGTATGTTAGGTCGAGTGTGTGCTCGACTGGTATGGAAAGTGTTGTGAGACTACGGGGGTAGCTGTAGAATTCACTAGCAGCTAGATAGTGTTAGAGTGTTGTAAGTCTGTGGGTATAGCCATAGCATTCACTAGCCGTCAAATAGTATTAGAGTGTTGTAATTCTGTGGGTGTAGGCGTAGCATTCACTAGCAACCAAATAGTGATAGAGTGTTATAAGTCTGCGGATGTAGTCGTAGCATTCACTAGGTTGGTAGATAGCATGAGCGCATTGCTAGGACGTGGAAGGAACAGTAGTACCCACCAGTTCAGGTGTAGCAGTAAGGATATGGAAATCCACAAATTGGATTTCGAGATTACCTAGACAGATTAGATCTGGTTGAGCTAGTGATAAGACTGTAGGAATATCACTACAGCTAGGAGGTCAAGGAGCAAGGAATTGTTTAAGGTCGTTGTGATATAAGGCTACTATTGGTCGGGTAGCAATCACTTTTATCCTTGGATTTGGTGACGTCATGATTCGACATATGAAGCCAATTGGTTAGATCAGGAGGTTGTTAGAGCCATAGTGGTAAGATAACTATTGTCAACTATTGGCAGACAAGAATTTCACTCAGAAGTCGCATAGAGTGACTGTATATGAGTCTTTTGGCTCCATAATCGGGTTGAAACCCAATATTTCAGATGATTGGCGAAAAAATTGAGACTAGGTAGCCTTGGTAGATTTTGGAAAGCAGCCATGTGGCAGCATACTGCTTCAGGCAGTTCAGTGTTTGGGAAGTTTCAACGTTTGGGAAGTGTTAGTATTTGTGTTTTAGGTTGCAAGTACGGACGAAATAGTTGGTTGATTAGGTAGTGACAAGTCACTCACAGCGGGATTAGTTGAGCCTTGGCCAAGTATAAGTGATCTGCATGGATAATTGGGACTGTGACCCTGTTTTAATAGCAGGAACCTCGAGCTATCAGAATTCGAGTAGCCTGTTGACGAATAAACAGGCTGGACTGAACGATAATGATTCAGTATTAGCCGAAACAACCTAAACAAGAATCGAAGATCTTTTTGATATTAGTTCAACGGTAAAAAGACAGGCGAAAATGGACGTCGGATGAAGAAGTTATGAATTTTTAACAGACTTTTCATGTCCCGGCCTATTAAAAATATAACTTTAAAAATAAAGTCAAAATTAGCCAACGGAGTCTAAACAAAAGTTGTAGATCATAGTCTCACTTATGCGTGGATATAAAGAACGTCAAAAAACGGAGCTCGTATGCGAAAGTTACGACTTTTTGAAGTTTGAAAATCCGAAGTACACCCAGCGTACTTATGTTCACGGTCCGAGATTGGCCACGTAGCCCTACTCTTTCGCATGATGGACATCTGTTGTAGCCTTGACGCGTCTGATATGATCCCCTCATACGCCCAACGTAATCAATGTACACCCACTGTACTATGTGAAGAAGGAGTACGCCCCACGTACCAAAGAGTTACGCTCAGCGTAACTCCAGTATTCAGCCCCTATAAATAGATCACGATGTCATCCGATTTTAGGTTACAAATTTCATCCTCTCACCCATATACTTTCTTCGATATTGCAAAAATTACCCCCAAGCCTATTATTTCATCCTAGCATCATAAGCAAGCCCCGAAGATCCCGAGAAAAAGAAATTTTAAGTAGAAACTTTGCCCATGTGAAGCCCGGTTTTTGGGAAAAACATCATGATTTCATCGAAGAAGATTATTTTAAGAGACGAGGTGCTACCCAATTATCGTCTTAACAAGTGAGTGTATAGTCACTTTCATCTTACACATAGATATGAAGTATTTTATATAAAATACATGATATGTGTGTTTATATATATTGTTTGTTTCTTTGAGATGGATGTTAAATAAATCTTTTATACATGTTTAGGATGATTTAAACTGTATATGTATTTTTTTTCTACAAATATGTTGGATATAACATGGGTAGATGAAGTAGTTGATGTGTGAGGGAATAAAATTATAAGAGGTCTCGATGTTAACGATGTTCCAGTCATCTAGCAGAATATAGATGACAACCACAGACTTTTCAAGACAATCCAGTGGAACGTTAATAGGCTCGTAACTTGTAGGTGTTTTTGAACTTATGTGTTCATCAGGTATTTTTGAACTACGTGTTTACCATATGCTTTGAACTATGTGTTTATCAGGTGTTTTTGAACTATGCGTTTATTAGGTGATTGCATTCACTAGGTATTTTGAACTGAGTGCTCACTAGGTGATTATGTTCATTAGGTATTTTAAACTGAGTGTTCACTAGGTGTTTTTAACTAGGTGTTCATTAAGTATTTTTGAACTACGTGTTTACCAAATGTTTTAAACTAAGTGTTCACCAATTGAAATTTAAGAACTGTGGTAGCGATGGACTACATGCCTATTCCTTAGGATAATCCTAAGGAATGAATGAATGAAGGACAAATTATCCTTAAGATCTTTAAGAATAAATAAGATAATGGGTGTGGCTAATTGGGTTGATTGTTTGATGATTCAATTTAATAAATTTATTTATTGTGGGTTGAAAACCCTACATGCTCACCAGGCTCCAAAGCCTGACTCACTCAGTTTTCTATATTACAGGTAATGGAACAAGAGCATAGTTAGACGATTACGAGAGATTTTGGATTATAAGCCAGTAGATGTAAATAACTGTTGTAAAGCCTATATTATATTGTTTATGCTTTTGGTTTGTATCGGAACATGACATCCCGAGGTTTTGTTATATAATGAAAATACATTTGTTTAAGAAATTTTTTGATAAAATTTTATTTTATTTCGTTTTGGGAACAAATTCCACAACACCTTTTGGAAGGTTACTCTGATTTTATTTTAAAAGCACAAACTGGATCGGTCTTTTCTGGCCGAGAAATTTGGGGATGTCACAGCAAATTTTCAAATAAATTTTTTGTTTTTAAAAACCATAAATTTATCATAACTCAATTCACAAATCCCAAAATGACAATTTATCAAAACACATATTCATAAATTGTTTAACAAATCCAAGATCCTTAATCATAACTCCGTCCCGTGTGTACAATAAAGTCGATGCCTTCCCGCGATCCTGAAAATTACCTGAAACACATATCATACCACACGGTAAGCACGAAGCTTAGTGAGATTAAAATTTTCTTCAATTTTCCTGGTTCGCTTGTTGAGCACCTTGTATGCCGCCGAATTATGAGAATTGATAGGTTTTATACAAACAATCATATGTGTGCATGCAACCCTAGAGTTGGATCTATGTTTTCACTATTAGTTATACAACTTTATGAACACAAAAGAAACCTGGCATGCTGCTACTATTTTCGAATCCACATAGAAGAATAGAATACATACCTTTTGTTATTATATAGTAATAACAACTAGTTACTTGAATCTCCTTAGCTTTGAAAGCAAGTACCACAAGTGTAGTACCTCTAATGGCCCACAAACACCAAGAGCAAGAGGATGACTTAGGAGAATAGGAGAGGCACCCAAAAACGTCTAGAAACCCTAAGGAAACTCTTGTCCACGTTTTTGGTGCTCTAAGGGTCCTTAAATAGTGAGGCTATTAGGGTTATCAAACAAGGAAACCCTAATTTGAATGCTTAGGCCCTAAGTAGACCATGGACTCCCTCCTTAGAGGCCTTGGACGATTTCTAATGGGTTCCCCCATAAAATTTGTCCACCCCTCTAATATGGAGTCCATTAGCCCAATATTCAACTATCACACAATTGACAATTCCAGTCCCCTTTATTTAATTAATGTCTTTTAGCCACAAAATTAATTCTTATTAATTCTTAACTAATACTAATTAAACAATACGATTTCTCTTTTAATATATTATTCATATAATATATTAATAAATCATAATTTATCCTCTTTCTCCATAAACCATCCTATCAAGTTGCTTTGGTGAAGGCAACCCAAAAGGACCATGCACAATCAGGTCAAGTACATACCAAAATAGTTATAGACTTAGACACTAATCCAACAGTCTCCCACTTGGATAAGTCTAATAACTATTTTGTGTATGAATTCAGATCCTGATTAACAATCGTAGCTTTCAAAAGCCGTTGTCACCTTTGATCTTATCAGAAGTGTGTCCTTTAGATAAGGGATCATATAATCCTCCATTCTAGATATTGTATAGACTTGAGACATGGATTTAATCATTCTCTCAGTCTATGTGTTGTGTCCCGATTTCCGATTTATGACGACTGACAATAAACTACAATTAAACACATCAATTTAGTCCCAGCTTGGCTAAAGCGCTTTAGGTGTCATCACTAAATCATTGACGGGGCCAACATATATCGCTTTTATCCCACTTTGGGTAAAAGGAATGGATAAAATTCGACTCATATGCTCGCTTGCATTCACTCATCGAATCACACACAAAAATAAGTTTTATAACACCAAGTTACTAGTGCGTTTACTTATCATCAATATGCAACCAACCAGCAAATAACAACTCACACGTCTCGGTTTCAAGAATATACAATATTATCGACTCACAATCACTCGTGATCAAATCCATGAAGTGATTCTTGTGAGCGTGGATTTAACCTAATACTCTAATCTTATTAAAGCACTCATGAACTCTGCAGCAAACTTGTGCTATGTCTAAACTCTTCAGACAATCTACAGACTCTTCATGACAGTCTTCCTTCATACCTACTTCCAACGTATGACTGACTGTGGAGGTTCGAATAACCTAGTTATTTTGGAAGTCAAAACATGCAAACTGAAACACAACAATAATACTTAATCCTATATGGCCCCAAATTTGTGGGAGTAAATAAAACACTTTTGTTTAAACACCATATTGATTACTCATTATTCATTGTTTACTATTTCAGAAAATCAACTTATTACTCAAATTACAACAATAGTTATCCCATGCACAAAGCATGCACACTATGTTTCCTATGGTCCTTACTTTGTGAAATAGATCAATTGAAAACTTTTCCAATGATGCTCATTTCACAATTCCAAATCCTTATCATTAGTGTTAGAACACAAGGTTCTTGCCACTACTAGAATATGCTAGATTCTAACATTTTATGCAACGATCCTTTCGCAAAGTCATAGCACAAAAGTCACAAAGACTTGGCCAATGAAATTACAAAGTACTCTATCAGAAATTATTGCAAGACAATTCCATAGACATGAAGTCTCACATTCAAAGTACATTCCTTTGAACATCCTTCTAGCATAAAATTTTCTAATCTAGACATAGACTCTCAATATCCAACTCCCAATATGGAAATATTTCCATATTTGCCATATGGAAACTCATTCTTAATAGAATCTTATCTATTCATAACAATGTCGATATGGTCTATCCAATACCATACTTCCAACTACTCACAAGCGACCAATCCTCAGCGAACTTTGGATCGTCCATTGATAGTTGTTTAATTATTTTAGTCAAAACCGATTCTAGTCCTATTTCCCTCTTAATGCGCTAAACATTTGGAAAATTTTAGAATGGTCAAATATTATAACATTTGCAATCGATCCTATACCCGAAGCGTATGGGACATGATGCATAATGTCTTACATAAAGATATGATAGTTTATCAATCTTCTGCCATAATATTTTATGTGTCATGTTCTCACAATTCGAACTATGAAGAGGGATGTCGTAATCATAATCGAAATTTGAGAACACACTATGTATCCTTTGACTATATTTATTAAAATTTCTCAGTCTAAGCTTTAGATTTTGAAACGAAATATAATATTCCCTCCCTTAATTATAGTAAAACAACCTTTTCAACCCATGCAACTTTGGAAATTGAATCTTTGTTTTTCTATAATTAATATTGCTAACTTGCAATACTTTCCATAATAGTCATACAAGCATAACACTTAGGCTCCCACTATCATGATAATTATTATCATATAAGCATAACACTTATGCACCCACTAGCTTTGACATGTATTTAGAAAAAAGCTGAACTTCAAGAAAACATTGCCTATTGAATTTTTGAAGTTCATATTTCTTATACCAGATGCTTCCATAAGCCTTTATCTAACCTTCTTAAACTTATACATCTTTGCCTTAGATAGCTCATATGTGTGTCTAAACAATTCAGAACTTATGTCAATAAGTCCCAAATGTTAGACTAATTGCCAAATCTCACAATTCGAACTATGGAAAGGGATGCCGTAACCATAATCGAATTTGAGAATACAATTTTCACAATTGCTATCTTCTTAAAATCTCTCTCAGTGAAAGCATTTCCTCACAGTCATTTTCATGAAGGAGGGAATCTTATGACACTTAGATTTTATGGTGTATGTGTTCCTATCCATGTGAATTTGCCAAAACCAAGTTTGCGACAAATCCAAACTCATATGGACTGAACTTTCTTAATCTAGATTTCTTGCCTTATGGTAACACGAGTGCCCACCATGTCTTCCAAGTAGTTTAGCAACTTATCCTTACATATCAATGTACTCAGAATTACACTTAATCTTATAAGTATAATCATATTCACTAAACTTTTAGTAAATCATGACGAATATCTTATCTCTCTTTGGGTTGGATTTGATCAACGCACAACCTAGTGTACTCGATCTCCTAGTCCTTTACTTGACACTTTGTCAAAGAATTAGTCTAATTTCCAAATATAAAAGTTTTCATTCATCACGCAACCAAGTTGTATGATTACAACTTCCAATTGAACTTAGGCGATGAGAAACTCTCCTTATTTGGTAAATTCTTGACATCTCCACAAATAACATAATTAAGAAACAAATCCATTATTGCTAATAATAGAAACCTTCAAACATCAATTTTTCATACACGCCATTGCAAGGATAAATAAATAAGATAAAATCAAATTTTATTTTATTGCAGAAAAATTTGTCCTTACAATGCAATTCAATTGAAAAACTATGTTATTACATATTTCTTAGCACTTTATTCTAACTCCAACTAGTAGCTCAAGAATCTAATCTTCAAGCAATGCGATCGAAATCCATTTCTTGATGATTAGATTCAGCTCACTTCTTCCTTTAAGCTTCCTCTCTTTTCTTCAATCCTACAAAACATAAAAATGTAATCTTATCACATCATGTATTAAGAATCTAGAATAGGAACTTAAAAGAGTTAGTTAATGGATTTTACTTGAAGTAGAGTCATACGTCTTGACTCTCCCATCTCTTAGATCTCTCAGGTAAATAGGGCAGCTTCGTCTCCAATGCCCCTTCTTTTGGCAATAAAAGCAAATGGACTCTTTTGGAATGGCACAAGGAACTATCTCAGAGTTTACCTTTTCTGGATTTCCAATGTCACCATTTTCAATGTCCATTGAGGTTTGGGAGTTTAATTCACCAGACAAAATTGCTTGACCAGCACGCCAAATCATTGCTGATTCAGCAACTATAAGCAAATAAGTGAGATCAATGAGGGTCGGGTCATGATCCATCATATAGTACTTTCTAACGAACTCACTATATGATTCAGGAAGCGACTGAAGAACCCAGTCAACAGCCAACTCACCTAAAATCTCGAAACCCAACATCCATAACCTATCAATGTGTGACTTCATCTCTAAGACGTGTGCACACACAGGTTTCCCATCTTCGTGTTTACTTGCCAAAAGGGCTTGAGTGATCTTGAACTTTTGAAGCCTTCGAGCTTGTGGGTTAGGGAGAATAATTGGAGGAGGTGGAGGAAGTGAAGCATGATCTCTTGTTCCTCAATCATATCGTAGAACATCATCTTCATTTGGAAAGCTTGTTTCATGGAATTTGGGAAGACCATGATTGTCATAACTAGACATCTACAAAACAGGAGAAAATTCAAGTTAATTTGATTAGAATCCATGATGTAACACCAAAATGAAACATCGAGGCTAGGATCCAACACAATACTCTACAACCTAGAAGAGGGATGTCATAATCTAGTTGCAGAATATTTGAAGGTAGGTAAATGACGATTTACCAATTAACACCATGAAAAACGAAAAGGAAATTTATGTTTTAAATGTATTGAAAACTCCTAGATCTTTTGAGATTCATTGAACTTTTCAATGGCATGTTTAAATCTCGATATGCCCCTCGATTTGTGACTGGGATGCCGAGGATCACAAAACAGGGTGTTAATAACCATGCAAATGTACATGGTGACCCCAATGTTACAGTCGCCTATTCGATGTGTCGGTTAACCACACACCCTCCACCGAACTATGACAAACATCGAGTCACCCTTTGCCACCTTTGCTTAGAACTCAATTAGTGTGCCGGTTAACCACACAAGCTCCACTAATGTTTTAGCAAGGGTACAAAGTGTAATTTCATGGAATTGCATCAATTCACTTTTTTCCTAAAGTAACTAAGATTAGGAATTTTGTAAACATTTAGTTACTTTATTATTCATTATACTTTTAATGAGGAGAGGGTTTGCCCTATCCTACCCGTTCGGCTAACGACCATCCACCAATCAAGGAAGTGGTGGGTGAAAGTGGACACCCATTAAATGGCCATTTTATAGGCCATAACCTTATACCCCCTTATAGATCGGCTTCGTGAATGAGGCCTACTAATGGTAAGACTAGCAGTTTAAGTTATAAATATATGATATTAGACTTTTAATGTTACATATAGTATAAGGTGTATTTTATACTTTTAAAATACTAGGTGGTTTAAACTATTAGTTATACCTTTAATTTAATTAGTCTTAAACCTTTTAATTTATGGCTTATTAATTCTTTCTTTTAATTAAACTTGTAATTAAATAAATAAACCACAAGGGTGTAAATTTGAACATTTTTCAAAAACTAGGGTTTTAGAATTTAAAATTTCAAAATTAAACCTTTTAATCAAACAATTTAAATTCCAAAACTTGAGGACAAGTTTTGAAACTTTTCAAAACTTTAGGTTCAACTATTCAAATTTCAAAAACACTATGGTTTTAATCATATTTAAAATTTTCGAAAATTAAAACCTTTTAATATTAAAATTTTAAATATTAAAACATTGATTTAATAATTATCCAAAATAAAACAATTAATTTGAATTATTAAATCTTGGAGGATTATCTATTTAAATGAAACAATTAATTTAACCTAATCCCTTTATCCCCTAAAATTTGAAAATTTAGGATGGGATAATCCAAAAATCTTTAATTACCATATTTAAACAATTAAGAGATAATTATAGGATATGGCATCATCCAAATCCCTAAAACTTAGGATCTTATCTTGGGGAAGGAGGCAATTTCAAAATCCTAGGGTTGGATAACCCTAGAATTCGAAATCTTGGAGGCTAAGGAAAGGATTTGGGAATCCCTAACCAAATTTCGAAATTTAGGGTTTATGAACCCTAATTTCGAAAATCATGCCTTTAGGGTTTATTGGCTATAAACCCTAATATGTCAAATTCATACTTTTGTATAGAATACTAATTGAAAACAAAAACCAAAGGCTCTGATACCACTGATAGGTTTTATACAAACAATCCTATGTGTGCATGCAACCCTAGAGTCGGATCTATGTTTTCACTATTACTTATACAACTTTATGAACACAAAAAGAAACCTGGCATGCTACTACTATTTTCGAAATCCACATAGAAGAATAGAATACATACCTTTTGTTATTATACAGTAATAACAACTAGTTCCTTGAATCTCCTTAGCTTTGAAAGCAAGTACCACAAGTGTAGTACCTCTAATGGCTCATAAACACCAAGAGAAAGAGGATGACATAGGAGAAGAGGAGAGGCACCCAAAAACGTCTAGAAACCCTAAGGAAACTCTTGGCCACGTTTTTGGTGCTCTAAGGGTCCTTAAATAGAGAGGCTAATAGGGTTATCAAACAAGGAAATCCTGATTTGACTGCTTAGGCCCTAAGAAGCCCATGGACTCCCTCCTTAGAGGCCTTGGACGATTTCTAATGGATTTCCCCATAAAATTAGTCCACCCCTCTAATATTGAGTCAATTAGTTCAATATTCAACTATCACACAATTGACAATTCTAGACCCTTTTTATTTAATTAATGTTTTTTAGCCACAAAATTAATTCTTATAAATTCTTGACTATTATTAATTAAACAGTATGATTTCTCTTTTAATATATTATTCATATAATATATTAATAAATCATAATTAATCCTCTTTCTCCATAAACCATCCTATCAAGTTGCTTTGGTGAAGGCAACCCAAAAGGACCATGCACAATCGGGTCAAGTACATACCAAAATAGTTATGAACTTAGACACTTATCCAATAAGAATAACCTAAGAATATTCCTTCATCAACTTTGGACTGGAATTTCGAAAGATTATCCTTAAAATTCATAATGAAGCATCTCCAACCCAAAACATGGAAAAAAAAATAACATTTGGTTTCCTGTTATTAATGATTTCATATGGGGTGATATCGAATCGACGATGAAAAAAAGACCGATTTTCAGTAAAACTGTAATATCCTATTTCAGATCGTATGAGATTATGGTTGTGGGCTGCAATCTGGGATAAGGGAAGTCTCGGGGTTGCGACGATTTGCTAGGAGCGTTGGGCGTCTCGACACCTTTCCGTGAGTATGAGTTTCTTTAGAATCGAAGTTATATCAAGGAAGTAATGGAAGTTTAAATTTATGGCAGGATAAGCCCTTTAGTTGAAAAAAATGGCAGCGGAGTACACTGGGCGTACGTGTGTGTCCGTTTAGCGTACTCATGTGCATGGGTTCTAAGCAAAGCCACCTAGTACGATGGGCGTACCAGAGGGTACGCTGGGCATACTAGGCACAAAATGGATAAAACCTAATTTGTGTGTGTCCCTATATAAAGAATGAGATGGCCTCATTCCTTGCCACCATCCTCAGTCAATAAACCCTCTCAAACCCTAATCCTCGTTCTTAAGCTTGTGTGTGACCCTGGTGAGCTTTTATGTGTTCCTGTGGGATTATTGGAGTGAAGAAGGAGCATGGAAGAGAATAAAACTGGAGTCCAGGCTTTGGATCTGAGCTTTTCCGTAGTTGGAGCATCATTTGAAGGTATACAGCTCAAAGCTTTCCCATCCTTTTTGCTTTGTGCCTGATATGGTCCATTTTAGGGTTTTTGGTCCCAAAGCTTGAGGCTTTATGAGTTGTTGCACTCCAGAGCTTAATATCTGCCCATTTAAGTGTTTCTAGTGGAAAGGATCCATAAAAATGAGGTCTTTAACATGAAAATTAGCCCATGCATGAGATATGAGCATTTTTAGTTAAAAGAGTAGGAGTTTTGTGTGTTTGTGACCTCATCAGCCATGCAAAGGCTTAAAGTCACTAACTTTAGGGAGTAAGAGATATTAGGGAGTCCAGATCTAAGAAATGAGCTAAGGTCTTAACGGGTTATGACCAAGAGAATGGACTAAGCAAAACTGGGCGTACGCCCAGTGTAATTCCAATACCCCCCGAGTACTGGGTTGGGGTCCCCGATCATATTCGTGCATGCTAGTTTACGTTGAGCGTACCAAGGGGAGGTACGCCCCGTGTAATCTCTCTATGAGCTTTTTGGGCTGAATTTATTAATGGGCCTTAAGGGTTGGGCTTGGACCTTTGGCCTTAAGGGTTGGGCGCAAGGGCGTAAGATGGATAAATCATCGAGTTGTTTTGTTTACAAGTCTGTATATGTATATATTTGTTGAATGACTTGTAATGTTATCGTTTATGCTTTATGGTCTGTATTGGAATATGACATCCCGAGTTTTGATTATATAATGAAAATGCATCTCTTGATGAAATGCCTTGATAAATATTATTTTATCGTGTTTTGTTTTGGGAACAAATTCCGCAACACTTTTAAATCAAAAGGATTTACTCTGAAATTATTTTAAAAAGCATAAATGAAATCGGTTTTTTCTGGCCGTGATTTTGGGGATGTCACACCATGATTCATAACAAAGACATTCGTCATGATTTACTAAACGTTTGGTAAATATGATTATACTTATAAGATTAAGTGTAAGTCTGAATTGATTGAAAATGTTTAAATCAATAGCAGAACGAATAAGAAGAATCAAATAGGCAGAAAGATAAAAGTTTCTCCATTCTAAGAAGAAGGGAGAGTACCTTTTATGCTTTATGATAAGTCTTAATGATTAAGAACTATATCTTAATTGATCCTCTAAGTGAGTCTTAGTACAATTGTATGTCTAAGAAGAGGAATCAAGAATTGAAGAAATGGTTAAATCAAAAAGTCAATCATACTTCGTTCCAAAACAAGTCTTAGAGTTAAGATTGTGACATTGACTGATAAGTATAAAGAAGGTTTATAACATTCATTAAATGTGGAAAGTTGTGATGTCTTGGATAAGACAAAGACCAACTAGGACCAATTTATGAAGTGTTTTGATAACAGCTACACTAACTCTTGAATATTTGTTTGTCAAGAAATGGTTATTGACAAGAGAATCTTATATGTCAAGGAGTCAGTGGGAGTCTTAATGGTCTTGAAAAGTTTCAAGAACAAATCAAATAAACCTTAACGATCATCACTAGCACACGAGTTGAGGTTTACAACCTATCGTGATGACATTATTTTGTTTATGTGCCAATCCAATCGAGTTAATTATGCATGTGAGTTCTATGAGTTCTCATTTTGAACGCATAAAAGGCAAAGCACCTTAATCAATGAAAGGTACATTGATAGGAAAGGGTGAGCTGCTTAACTACTTGGAAGACATGGTGGGCAGCTGTGCTACCATAAGGCAAGAAATCAAGATTAAGAAAGTTCGGTCCATATGAGTTTGAATTTGTCATAAACTTTGGTTTTAACAAATTCACATGGATAGGAACACATACACCGTTTAAAATCTAAGTGTAATAAGATTTCCTCCTTCATGAAAATGATTGTGAGGAAATGCTTTCACTAAGAAAGATTTTAAGAAGATAGTGATTGTAAAATTGCATTCTCAAATTCGACTATGGTTATGGTATCCCTTTCCATAATTTGAATTGTGAGGTTTGGCAATTAGTCTTAAGTGTTTAGACACACATATGAACTATCGAAGGCAAAGGTGTATAATTTCAAGAAGCCTTGATAAAAGATTATCAAAGCACTAAGTATTAGAAACATGGACTTAAGAAATTCAATAAGTATTGTCTTTCTGGAAGTTAAGATGTTTATGAATACATGTCGAAGCTAGTGGGAGCATAAGTGTTATGTTTTATAATATTCATCATGATAGTGGGAGCATAAATGTTATGATTGTATGATTATTAAGGCACGTATTGCAAGTTGGCAATATTAGTTATAGAAAACAAGAGTTATACCTTGCAAAGTAGTAAGTGTTATAAAGTTGTTTTGCTATAATTAAGGGAGAGAATATTATGCTTCATTTCAAATCTAAAGGCTTAGGTTGAGAAATGTTAATAAATTTAGTCAAAGGTACCTAGTGTGTTCTTAAAATTTCAATTATGATTACGACATTCCTCTTCACAATTCGAATTTTTGAGAACATAGCAAATAAAACATTATGTGTTGTGTCCCATACGCTTCGAGTATAGGATCGATTGCAAATGCTTTAATATTTGACCATTCTAAAATTTTCCAAATGTCTAGCGCATTTAGAGGGAAAAGGGACTAGAATCGGTTTTGACTGAAATAATTAAACAACTATCAAAGGACAATCCAAAGTTCGACGAGGATTGGTTGCTTGTGAGTAGTTGGAAGCATGGTATTGAATGGACCATATCGACATTATTATGAATAGAAAAGATTCTATTAAGAATAAGTCGTCATTTGGAAATTACGGAAATGTTTCCATATTGGATGAACCATATCGACATCATTACGAATAGATAAGATTCTATTAATAATGAGTTGTCATATGGAAAATATGGAAGCGTGTCCATATTGGGAATTGAATATTGAAAAATCTATGTCTAAGATTAGGAACTTTTATGCAAAAGGATGTTCAAAGGAATGTACTTTGAGTGAGAGACATCATATCTAAGGAATTGTCTTGTAACAATCTCCGATAGAGGACTTTGTAATCTCATTGGCAATAGTCTTTGTGACTTTGGTGCAGTGATATTACGAAAGGATCATTGCATAAAATGTTAGAATCTAGCATATTCTATAAGTAACAAGAATTTGATATTCTTTCACTTATGAAGAAGGATTTGGAGTTGTGAAATGAGAATGATTGGAAATGTGTTCAATGTGATCTCACAACTAGAAAACAGCCCTTTAATGAAGCGCAAACAATGACACTCGCTGATAGACGACACGCATTTGTACGTGCCCTAGAAAATAATGTCAGTTTTAAAAAATTTGAAGGATAGAGGGCACGTATTTTTGCGCGCCCTAAAATTAGTTTCCAACAAAAAAATTAAAAACATGGAGGGCACCTATCCTAAAAAGCGTGTCGTGTTACCTTGTCGCTTTATAATTTTAGTATATGAACGCGCGTTTTCGTTTTTTAATAGCAGGGGGAAATGAAATCGAAAAAATTAAAAACCCCGCCTGTTGCGTCTCCTCCTTCCACAGGAACGCTCATCTCGATCAAATTCACCACCATCTCTCTCTCTCTCTCTCTCTCTCTCTCTCTCTCTCTCTCCCCCTTCATGGTACAAACCACCACTATCTTGTATATGGAATGTAATAAACCGGGCCAAGAAGAAAAGGAAAGGTTGATTTTTTGGCTGACAAGCCTTCGCAAAGTGATTCCTCTCAATCTTCATCCTCTCCATACTGTTTTTCCCCATTATTGTTTCTATTGAATCAAATATCGCTGAATAAAAATGTAACGAGTCAAGAAATCGCTCGAGAAAAAACGGCCTGTTGTGGTTCGCGTCTTGCTCCGCCACCGTTAGCAGCGTCGGCCCTAACATCTTGATCGCCTGAAGTATCGTTTTCAGGTAACCTCTTCTCTCCTTCACATACGTATTCAAATGGAGTATGTTGTTTACAAGCAACGATTCACCTTCTTTTATTCCTAGATTTTCTCTCGTTAGCATCGCCGGAGTGGCTAGCCCTAGAATCAGTCAGAACTGCACTTCAATTCCGACGAAGTGGCCCAGTTTATTACATTCCATATACATTTCCTTTCCTTCGATTCTAACCCTAGTTCGTTCTCCCCCCTTTTCCTTCACAAACACACATGGATTATGAGTATTATGCACACAAATGTTAGAAGAAATATGCTCAACCAGCTCAAATATGGTCTGATTCCAGTTCTCAAACCCCTCATAGATGTATATAGTGCAAGATCAAATTACATATGAAACCCTAATAGCATTGTGTGACAATAGAAGAAGATGATGATGTTGGAGAAAAAACGTTCTTGCTTGTTCTCTTTCTCATGCTTTGCATTCTTTTTCTTCAAGGATTTTAATCCATTCTTTAAAACTGTGTAGTCTGCAATTTATTTAGGGCTTAATTTCTTTAAAACCATGTCTTTTCAAATTTGTATCCATGTTAATGATACTCACCAGGTGGAGTTATCAAAAAATATCCTTTTTTATTAAATTTTCCTATGGTTCTATAAAGTCTTATAAAGTAGATAGGTGTTTGATGTTGAATTATTGTCCATTCCATCTATCATGTATTTAACAATTTAATTATGTTTTGGTTGCATTCCATGTATTGTTATCTTCAGCCAATTTTCTTGCAAGAGAACTAGCAAAAACACGATCTGTTTTAGAAGTTGCATTGGGCTTCATAACTTTGGGTTCCGGTGTGCTGACTGGCTTCTCAAATACATCTTCTTTGGGTGGGGTAGGTGCAGGGGGCTTCTGGGGCTGCATCATCTGATGTTTGGGGTTTGTAATCTTTAAATTTATGTTCATATATTTGTATCAAATAATTAAAATATGACTTTGTTTCATGTTGGGTCAAAGCTTATGCTTACTTTATTTGTCCTGTAACAGATTGAAAATGTCTTATTGGTCAGAGATTCAGCGATGCCTCTGTATAGAGTGACATAAAGTTATGGCCTTCCACTTATTGGGAATGGATCCACCAAGTACAATATGACTTCATTCTCTTCCCTTTACTTGATATGATGAATTACTTTTCTCAACAGTTTGGTAAATATTTGTTTTTTTTGTACAGGATTCAGCCTGTATATGTTGCTGGTGTGGCATTTGCCGTTGTTGCAGCCTTGAAAGATGATGGTAGCAACATGGGAAAAGTATATGAACTTGGTGGGCCAGATGTGTATACATTACATCAATTGGTGATTGATTCTCATGATTTCTTTTGTCCTGTTCAAAATTCAAACTAAGATTGAGTCATCATAATTTGATCTTTATAATTTTTACAGGCTAAGCTTATGTACAAAGTGATTCGATAATGGCCTCATCATGTTAATTTGATCTATAACTAAACTGCCCTTCCTAAGTTGATGGTTGATTTTGGCTCTCTTGAACTTTCACCTGTTGATGGAAGGACACTGATGGGCGTACACTTTTGGAGTCATCTAAAACATCTTTGGATAAAGGCAAACTTGAAGATGCTGTCAACTTTGGAACAAAGGTAACTAAATCTTTTTGTGTTGACTTTTCATTTATACAATAATAAGTCAAACAAGTTCTAACATTATTACTATGTACAGGCACTGTCTAAACTTGTATCTGTATGTGGTCCTTATCATCGAATGACAGCTGGTGCATATAGTCTTTTGGCTGTGGTGCTTTATCATACTGGTGATTTTAATCAGGTACAGGAGCATTTTTTCTTATGTTGACTTTTTGTTAATACACGAATAAGTCAACTAAGGAAGTGTCTCATAAATATTTAATAAGCAATTTTTTTACAAGACATGTCTCTCCATCCCAAGAAAGTAGGACGCCTCTTTAAATGCAAAGCTTTTCTCGCTTGGCTAAATTGAATGTAAACTAATATTATATTTCTAACTATTTTTATTATGAAATATATAATTTCCAAAGTCAGATTTTAAAAGACTTTTTAAAAAAATTTACAATTAAATGACAATTAGTAAGAAATAGATAAAAACTGAATATAAATTTTCATCTCTTGTTTAATTATAAATTATTACACAGGTCGTTATCAAAAGTAACTTTCACATTAATATGCGCAAAAAAGAAAATACATTTATAGTACATGAAAACTATTAGTGATTATTAGAAATTTTAATCAACTAATTTTTGATACAATACACTCGATTTATTTACCTTGATAAGTAAACTTTTTTTTTGGAACCATTACTTTTCTGGTGGGCAGACGTTATCAATGCGCAACACGGAAAAAACGAGATTACCTTTGTCATTTGACTACTATCTATCTATCTATTAGGCTATTATCTACCAACAAAAAGCTTTGGATATAACTGAGAGGGAACTTGGGCTCGATCATCCAGATACAATGAAGAGTTATGGGGACTTGCCTGTTTTTTACTACAAGCTCTAACACACTGAGTTGGCTCTCAAGTATGTTTTTTTTTTCTTTCTTAAAAACAATAAAAATTTATCATAGAAAAATATGAGAAGTATGTATTTTCCAAGTGGCGCACATGTTGAGGAGCCAAAGTCAGTTTATGTTGGAGGTGATCATCGCGTTATGGCTGATACAGGGGTGTGTTTTTATAAATTCAGTTTATGTTGGAGGTGATCATTGTGTTAAGACCTGGTAGACAAGGACATTAGTTATATACTCTCTAATATGTCATGTTTTCTTGAAATTGTAATGATTATCATAGCTTATTTTCATGATACATTAGGAGGTACTCAACCACATTGAATATCTGGAACAGTAGTTTGATTTCATTGTGCTTTTTTCATGTTTATTAATAGTAGTTTGATTTCATGTGTAGGATGGAGAAGCTTATGCTTACCTGCTAAATGTTCTTGCACCAGAACATTACATCCCAATTTGGTTGAAAATACCATGGTACCCTGGAGTTTCATCTTTTCAAGGCATGAAACTATCAATCTTTCTTTTAATTCCAATTCCAATTCCAATTCCAGATCTTTTTTGTATTCAGTTTCAAATTATTTATTTCAGCAGAGATGATAATGGAATGGCATGGTCCATCATGGGGCAAAACTTGGCTTTTTGTAATACATCAACCTTTTCTTTTTTCTTTTTCTTTTGTGTGAGTGTATTATATAGAATATATGCTTTAGTTTATATTTGAAAAAAAAAACTTAGAAACATTTATTTGTTTTTAGATATTTGGTGTGTGCGAGTGGGCATGAACCAACCCAATGCCCCCGGAGTTCTGGGTCCTTCCATCTCTACTTCCTATGCAGCTCTCAATCTGATCTGGAAGCTAATTTGTTTAAGGTGTGTATATATATATATATATATATATATATATATATATATATATATATATATATATATACCCCTGTTATCTCCATTATAGCCATGTCTGAGTTTTTACAGTATGCCACTTTCAAATCAAAGGCATAACCATAATTATGACTTTGATTGCAGCTCATGGAAAGGCGGGGCTATGGGCAAGAATATATAAATTGTTACAAGATGATGACAAGGTATTTCCGAACTCCCCTTTTGTCCCCTTTTATAAATTCTTAATTTCTGTAGAAATTCCAGTTCTATTCTAAATTTCTCAGCAGCAGTTAGCAAAGGACTTGAAAAAGTTGTCCAGGAATTGTCAATGGCTGAAAATGATGGACCTGTCTCTAAAAAATTTCTCAAAGTAAGAGTAATCAATAACTTTTTTGATTCATTTCTAGGGTTATATATTATACTTTATATTTTATATTTTATATTTAATATTTAATTTGCATACCTCAGATGAAATTACACCAAAACCAAATGGTTGAAACAGAGCCTAACTGTCCCAATTAATGGTTGAAACAGAGCCTAATTCTCCCAATCACTTCTTACAATGTTGTATTGTTGATGCTGATATGAAGCAAAAAATGTTGATGCTGCAAGGTATTCAGTATTCACTTTCTATTTTGTTATTTTCCAAAAATATTTAAACTGACATGTATTTTGTTTATGCAAAGGACTTAGCTAAAGAGTCTTGCTGTTGCTGCATTTACTTAGTTGGAATTTGATGTACATAGTAGATTAGATGCAAATTTATACATTGTAAGAAATAGAATTGTATGACATTAAATTTATGCAATGGATTATATTTTTTGTATATGATATTTTATTTTCTATTATGAAACGTTAAATACAAATTTAATTTGAAATTAAGTAAATCTATAAATAATATTTCTTTTAAACATTTAAAATTATGATACGCAAAAATGTGTTTCATCTTCACTTATGACATTGCCTTTCTTGACAGGGGCTTTCTTGATACGCATTACGTGTCAATAACACGCGCGTCGTAAGGTTACGACACGCGAATGCGTGTCTTCTTCTTTTATGACAGGGCCTTCCTTGATATGCATTGCGTGTCGTAAACGAGCTCGTAAATGCGCGTCGTCTCTCTTTATGACAGGGCCTTCCTTGACGCGCATTTGCGCGTCGTCTGAGCCTTTTACGACGCGCAATGAGCGTCGTAAAAGGCTGTTTTTCTAGTAGTGTCTATTTCACAAAGTAAGAACCATAGGTAAACATTGTGTGCATGCTAGGATCATGGGACAAGTGTTGTGATTCAAGTAAGGAGTTGATTAACCGAAACAACAAATAATGAGTAATCGATATGGTGATAAATAAAAGGTGTTTTATTTATGCTCAAAGGTTTGAGGCCATATGGGATTAGTATTATTCTTGTGTTTCACTTTGCATGTTTTGACTTCCAGAATAATTGAGTTTATTGAATAATCGAATTATTCGAACGGGCCACAGTCGTTTATATGTTGGAAGTAGATATGAATGAAGACTATCGTGAATTGGTGTGTGGATTGTCTAAAAGAGTATTAGACATAAGCAAATGTTTGTTGCAACGTTCATGAGTGCTTATGAATATGATTTGAGCATTGGATTAAACCCACGCTCACTTGGATCACTCCATGAATTGTATCACGAGTAATTAGTGAGACGATAACATCTTATATTCTTGAAACCGAGATGTGTGAGTTGTATCTTGCAAATTGGTTGCACATTGATAATATGTAAACGCGCTAGTAACTTGGTGTTATAAAACATATTGTTGTGTGTGATTCGGTGAGTGAGTGCAAGCGAGCATTGAATCAAAGTTTATCCGTTCCTTTTGTTCAAAGTAGAATAAAAGCGATATCTTTGGGCCCCTCGATGATTTAGTGGTGACAAACGTAAATGCTCGGCCGGGCTAGGGCTAATTTGATTTGTTCAATTATTCAGTCGTCATAGATCAGAAATCGAGATATAGTACAAAGAGAATGATTTGAAATCATATCTCAATATGATATCTAGAATGGAGGAATATATGATCCCTTATCTTAAAGACACGCGTATCTGAGAGGATCAGAGTTGACAGCGGCTTTGGAAAGCTACGATTGCAGATCAAGATTTGAAGTCATACGCATAATAGTTATTAGACTTATCCAAGTGGGAGACTGTTGGATTAGTGTCTAAGTCCATAACTATTTTGGTATGTACTTGACCCGATGGTGCATGGTCCATTTGGGTTGACTTCACCAAAGCAACTTGATAGGATGAATTATGGAGAGAAAGGATTAAATATGATTTATTAATATATTATGGGAATAATATATTAAAGGAGAAATCATATTGTTTAATTAATATTAGTCAATAATTAATTGGTAATTAGTTTTGTGACTAAAAGAGATTAATTAAACTTAAGGGACTGGAATTGTAGTTATAAGATAATTGCAATTCGGGCCATGGATTGCCTTATATTATAAGGTGGACGAATTCTATGGGGGAAGCCCATATGAAATCGTCCAAGGCCTTGAGAAAAGGGCTCCATGGGTTGCTTAGGGCTTAAGCATCCAAATTAGGGTTTCCTTGTTAGATAACCCTAACTTCCTCCTATATATATGGATCCCTTATGACCCAAAAACGTGGCTAAGACTTCTCTAGGGTTTGTAGACGGTTTTGGGCAGCCTCTATCCTCTCTCCTCTTCATCCTCTTGCTTATGGTGTTTGTAAGCCATTAGAGGAGTGACACTTGTGACTCTAAGCCTTCCAAAGTCAATACAAGGAGATTTGGGATTGTTATTACTACATAACAATCAAGGTAACATTATAAACCTATTCTCATGATAATATGACTATTTGAATACTAGAATTAGGGTTTATATTCTTGGATAACTTGCATGTACAATAGAGAAACCTAGATCCAAGCATTAGGGTTTGTATGAGCACATAGGATGTTCTTAGGACCAAAACCCATCAGTACTCACTAGTCAGCGAGGTGGTGTTGTGATACTGCGGGAAGCCATAGTACTCACTAGTCAGCGAGAGGGATATGTGATACTGCAGGGAGCTATAGCACTCACTAGTCAACGAGAAGGTGTTGTGATACTGCGGGGAGCCATAGTACTCACTAGTCAACGAGAGGGTGATGTGATACTGTGGGGAACCATAGTACTCACTAGTCAAAGAGAGGGTGTTGTGATATTGCGGGGAGTCGTAGTACTCACTAGTCAGAGAGAGGGTGTTGTGATACTGCAGGGAGCCATAGTACTCACTAGTCAGCGATGGGGTGTTATGATACTACGGGGAGCCGTAGTACTCGCTAGCCAATGAGAGTGTCGTGGTGCTACGAGGAGCTATGTTATTCGTCAGCCAGAGCATGACACAGGAGAGTTCATAGACTTCAGTAGCCTTATCGGATTGAGTCTTCGGGAACCCGATGGCCAGACTGGGAAAGAGACGGAGGTCTCTATAATGGTCAGGAATCTTTATATTCTGAATTGGTTGTGGAGAGAGAAATTGGAATGAAGCACACATGGGTTCCGGGTCATGGGTCGTGAGTTGAGTGTTTCAGTTGGACGAGTGGTTCCAATCCGGTGTTGGACCAGGCTTTTGAAATTGGTTTTGGATCTGTTCGTGTATTGAGTAGGTGAGATGAGGTTTCATACTCGTAGATGGGTTTCATTTTGACGGGTATTGATCTCCATCTGAAGTCTTAGCCTAGATTGGGTCAGTTTCATTGGTATGGGAAGGACCGCAAGACGCATTGAACCAGTAGGTGGTAGACGACAGAGGTCGAAGGTGAGTATTCGCTTGGAGTAAAGCGAACTTCATGACTAGTGAGTCATAATAAGTCGAGGAAGTTATCGTAAGAACTGAGAAGGGAGCCGGTAAGTCATTTTACTGGGTGTGCAGTGGGTAACCCTTAGAGGTTCAACTATTGGGTTGGAGTTGACCTGGTGTTCAGTGTTGGAAGGGAAAATTGAGATAAACTGGGGCTTATAAGTAAGGAAGGCAGAGTTTTGACCCATTTCTGGTGCCTAAGGATAGAGTTTTGAGGATCATTCCTTCAGCGGAGTTCTGATAGTTGTTCAGGTGGTGGGTCCCTAATAAGTTATGACCTTTCCATTTCTATTAAGTCTGATCGGGATCGATAAGAAAATCTAAGTTAGTAGAGTATTCTTAGAGTCTGCTAATCGATGTGCGATTAGCACGATATTTTTCGAGGGTGGACTGACAGGGAGACAGACCACAAGGGTGTTCAAGTTCTACAGATTCAGATCGAGTACCACAGCGGCAGATGGGTTTGTATTTCTTCGAATCAGGAATCTCGGTTGGGATCAGGTGTCTTTGGAAGAGATGGTTATATGATATGAGGTCCTTCAGTGGGCTTCTCGGGTTATTGGGTTCGATCGATGTGTTGACAAGGAGCGATTTCGAAGGCGAAATCTAATTCAAGTGGGGGAGAATTTTAACATCCTATTTCAGATCGTCTGAGATTAAGGTTGTGGGCTGCAACCCGGGATAGGGGAAGTCTCGGGTTGCGATGAGTTTCTAGGAGCGTTGGGCGTCTCGACACCTTTCTGTGGGTATGAGTTTCATTAGAATCAGAGTTATATCGAGGAAGCAATGGAAGTTTGAAGTTATGGCAGGATAAGCCCTTTAATTGAAAAAAATGGCAGCGGAGTACGCTGTGTGTACGCTTAGCATACTCATGTGCATCGGTTTTAAGCAGAGCCACCTAGTACGCTGGGCATACTAGGCACAAAATGGATAAAACCTAATTTGGTTGTGTCCCTATATAAAGAATGAGATGGCCTCATTCCTTGCCACCATCCTCAGTCAATAAACCCTCTCAAACCCTAATCCTCGTTCTTAAGCTTGATTGTGACCATGGTGAGCTTTTATGTGTTCTTGTGGGATTATTGGAGTGAAGAAGGAGCATGGAAGAGAATAAAGTTGGAGTCCAGGCTTTGGATCTGAGCTTTTCCGTAGTTGGAGCATCATTTGAAGGTATACAGCTCAAAGCTTTCCCATCCTTTTTGCTTTGTACCTGATATGGTCCATTTTAGGGTTTTTGGTCCCAAAGCTTGAGGCTTTATGAGTTGTTGCACTCCAGAGCTTAATATCTGGCCTTTTAAGTGTTTCTAGTGGAAAATGAGGTCTTTAACGTGAAAATCAGCCCATGCATGAGATATGAGCATCTTTAGTAAAAAGAGTAGGAGTTTTGTGTGTTTGTGACCTCATCAGCCATGCAAAGGCTTAAAGTCACTGAATTTATGGAGTAAGAGCTATTAGGGAGTCCAGATGTGAGAAATGAGCTAAGGTCTTAATGGGTTAAGACCAAGAGAATGGACTAAGCAAAACTGGGCATACGCCCAGTGTAATTCCAATACCCCCCGTGCACTGGGTTGGGGTCCCCGATCGTATTTCTGCATGCTAGTGTACGTTGAGCGTACCAAGGGAAGGTACGCCCTGCATAATCTCTCTGTGAGCTTTTTGGGGTGAATTTATTAATGGGCCTTAAGGGTCGGGCTTGGATCTTTGGGCTTGTGTATTAGTGACTTTGAGCAGAGAGATATTATATTATGCCTCTTGCCTTTGAGTTGGGCTTGTCATTTACATTAAGAATTGGGCATGGGAGAGCCCATCTATTATTGGGTTGTGTTGGGCCTAATGTGTTTTAGGCCATTGATGGGCTGGTTAGTGGACTACCTTTAGACCTAATGAGTGAGAGATCGGAATTGGTTCCTGATTGGGATAATTATGGGTTTGGCACAGAGTTAGTGACCGATGCGTAGCTGCATGGTCTATAGGAGCTGTTCATCATCCAATGTGAGTCTTCTCATTATACTTTAGCTAGAGTGGTAATTATGTGTGACCAGTGCTTGCTTGAGTTATGCATTTATGTGTGATATGTGTTGTGTGCTACATTATGTGATACTTAGACCGGACCGAAGGGTCCAACGAAATTGGAGACCGGAGGGTCGTCACTTAGACTAGACTGGAGGGTCCTACAAGCAGTGAGACTGGAGGATTCTCACTTAGACCGGACCAGAGTGTGCAACGAGCTGTGAAACCGGAGGGTCTTCACTTAGACAGAACCAAAGGGTCGAACGAGTTGTGGGACTGGAGGGTCCCATTCAGACACATAGACCGGAGGGTCTTGTAGATTTATAGCCTCTAGTGGCTAATTATATGTCCGTGGTATTTTGGCGAACTCACCAAGCTTCGTGCTTACCGTGTTATGTGTTATGTGTTTCAGGTTCTTATCAGGATCGTAGGAAGGCGCTGGCTTGATACTTGTGATTTTGGGAATGTGACACGTATTTTCTTGTGTTTTAAAATGAAATTTGTGTTTGAAAATTTACGGTGTTACAAGTTCGTATCGGGGCCTTGGTTTGAGGGATTCGGATGCACCTCCGGGTGTGTTTGAACTCAAACTAAGGATTTGCAAAAGATTTTTAAAAGAGATAATTTTGCTAAAAATAAGAAAGAGTTTACGAGAAAATGAGTTGGAGCAGTGTATACAATCAGCCAGGACCCGAACGGTGATTTCCCAAAATACCCTTACTTTTGTGTTATGAGATATTTATGAGAGATTTTATGAGATTTTATGCATGCTAGAGATAGGCAAGGTATTTCATATTTTAGGACTAGAGTGGCCTGATTTATGATGCCTTAGCCTAGGAGTTGTTGTTATCTATGATTTGCTTTAAGTATGTACGGAGTAAGAGTATCCAGCAGGAATCCTTTTTAGAGGGGGATTTGAGTAGAGGAGTAATCTAGGAGAGATACCTAGATGAGCATTTGAGGAGTCTACTAACAGAGTAGTCAGATGTCCGCATGGGGTAAAGTTGCTTGAGTTCGGTGATATCCTTCGAGTATAAGGAGAGCAAGAGGAGTAATAACCTACAGGTGTTTTATGTGCTAGTGGATATTACCTTATGCATGAATGTTGCTTGCTTCGTGCTTTATGGAACTCTTGATGACGGGAGACGACTACTAAGTGAATATGATGATATTCAGGAGGTAGATGACTGGCATCATGAGGAGTTCTTCAGCAGGTGATGACAGAGGAGTGTGAGAACCTAGGAAGAGCCTAGAGAGTGAATTTACTCAGATGAGTACGCTGACGAAGGAGAGTATTCGCCGGGGGCGAACTTGCGTAACAAGATTGGTGATCGAGGAGGTTGAACAGCTACTTAGGAAATTTGGGACGATACGTGTGGAAAGTATGGGTAGATGTGGCAGGTAGTATGGGCCCGTACTACTAAAAGCAGAGGACCCATACTCAAAACAGGGAAAATTCCAAAAGTTCTAAGTAGCGGATTGAGAAAAAAGAACATGGTTCGAGTACCATGATTCGTAGCGGATTAAGAAAAGAGAACATGGTTCGAGTACCATGATTCGTAGCGGATTGAGAAGAGAGAACATGGTTCGAG
The DNA here is from genome assembly GCF_002870075.4 of Lactuca sativa. Lineage (NCBI taxonomy): Eukaryota > Viridiplantae > Streptophyta > Magnoliopsida > Asterales > Asteraceae > Lactuca > Lactuca sativa. The sequence goes on along the minus strand of NC_056624.2, from coordinate 159,707,707 downwards.
TACCATGATTCATAGCGGATTGAGAAGAGAGAACAGGGTTCGGGTACCATGATCCATAGCGAACTGAGAAGAGAGAACATGGTTCGAGTACCATGATTCATAGCAGATTGAGAGGTGGCCACATGGTTCGAGTACCATGACTCGTGGCGGTTAGTGCTTCTGGTTTTACCAGTTATTCCATTGTGATTGGTTAGACTGAGATCAGATGTAAAGGAGTATGGGGCTAGAGGGCCATGTTGAACGAGTTTCAACGGAGTGTACCTTGAGAGGGAAATCGAGTTAGTTTCCGAGTGATTTTTGGTGAGATTCCAGTTGGAGTCGCAAGACTCAAGGATGAGTAGAAGACGGTGATTTATGGAAGATTACAGTCTAAATTGAGCAATCGGCCGATAGAGGAGATGTCACTTTCTGTGACCAGAGTTGCGCTATTTTCGTTTCTTTTGAGAAGTAGAAGAGATAATGAGTTCCGATTTCCGAGCTTGGGGGTAAACCTTGTGGAGTAGCATTGGTTGCGATCTTTCACCAGAGTATCTGGGCAGGATGTCTACAGAGACGTAGTATCATAGTAAGAGAGGATCATCAGTGCTGACTGAGATGATCAAGGACAAGGATATACCCTATTTGAGTATAGTAGGGAATGAGCCCGACTCATGGGCTTGCTCTCCACCAACCATACCAATCTACAATAAAAAATGGTTCAAAACACACTAAATGCATCACAATCAGGTGTTCAGGTCATGTTTCAAACCTGAAAGCCTTCATTAGAAAAGAATAGTTAGAAAGCCTCTAGCACAACCCTCAACCTGGATCCAACCACATATCTCCTATGCATCACTATGAATGCGCCACCCTATCATTGTAAATTTTTGAACCCCCAACCATGTGCAACCATCATCCATATTTCCACTTGCACTGGCTTCCCTCTCGACTAGGATGTGGAACTCCTCCTGGTTCCGCAATTGATTCTATCCCTGGAATCCAAACGGTTCTCTCCCATTTGGATTTAACTACACTTTGCCAACCTTACTAAAGATAACGAATAACGAAACCCTTTACTGAAACTGACGGATCACCAACCAAAATTCCACTTACCGAAAGGATTTATGCATTCTAAACATCATCAACAAATAAAATTCGAAATTCCTTTTCCAATTCTAGTGTCTGAACAAACCCATGTGCCTACCATCATCACCCACTCGCCACTGCTCCTTCCCTAGTAATGATAACGATCTGACCCAAGAGTCCTTCTATAAACAATTGTTATCCATACTAAGTCAAACAAGTACTTCTGAATCCTGACTTAGTATTCCCAAGACGGGACAACTAACTTCCATGAGATCTTTTCCTCAAGCTTCAAATGCAAGTACCACCCACACATCCTAAGAATATTGACCCTGTGGTAACTTTCCCGCACTCAAATCTTGATCAACCCCTTGCACTCCACATCTATCTTGAATTCCAACAGTCAAACAAACTTGCACTACAACTTCCTTTACCCCATTGCTGAACTAACATGTTGATCCGACTACTGGTCTTCCAAGCGTACCCCTAATTTGCATCCACCAATGGCCCAAAACAAAATACCTAACAATCTATACCCAACTCAACAAGACGTGCCCCACTCATAACTCATGGCATGCAGAATGGAATATAATGACCCTTGATACCACTAACCAGGAAATTATAGGGAAAGTACATTGAAGGTAATATCTTACACATGCAAGCGCATGACTCCAAACCATATAAATACAACATTAGGGCACTAGAATAACAAAAGATAACATACCCAAGATAGCATCAGATGAAACTTTGGCCTCTCCTGACTGAAGTTGCAATGCTCGGCTCCTCACTATTATGGCTTCCACCCTGCCCTCATGATCGTTAGTGATCATCAAAGTAGTTAGATCATGTCCCTTCACTGCTTAAATCATCAGCCTCAGACAATTGGCCTTCTTGTGGCCCGCCTGGTTGTAGTGAAACCACAACAGAAACGATCCTCAATGGCAATCCCTACTGAAATGACACATTTGACCATAAGTTAAACATCCCTTCCTTTTCTCCTGATAGTGTCTCTCATGGGTCCTCTAAATCAATCTTCTGGTCTCGGGCTCTAGCAATCATATCATTCAAGGTCTTGCACCATGACAAGCTCATAAAATCACTGATGTCGTCCCTAAACATATCATGATACCTCTCCTTCTTCATCTCCTTATCTTCCACACACTAGGGAACCAACAAAGCCCTCGCCCAAAATAAGGGAGTCTATGCTCCCAACTGTCCTGCCATGATCCTATCCTTGATCATAACTCTATTCCTAGAAGGCTCTGAATTGCTCATCCAGAAACTCTATAATCCCAAGACAATACGAATCTTGATGCTCGTACTTAATCTCCATGATCCTATCCTTGATAACAAATATCACAGGAGTTTGCTCCAAAATACCGTGGGTGATCTCCGACGAGATGAACTAACACACCCGCTGGTCACTTAAAATACGAGACCAAATCTGTTCCTACTCGACGAGTCAGGGCATCCAACTCATCGAGTCTACCTTTCAAAATGGAAATATAAGACTGTAAAGTTTATACCTGAGAGTCGTGGTGTTACAATTCAGCCAATTCAGATTGCATAGAAACAATCTAATCAGGATCTTCCATATCAATCTTTACTGACTTTGGTTCAATTTTCGAAATAAAGACATTGAACATACAAAATTCCTTATGAGTATTGAGTACCTCATTCTTCGCACGAATCTAAGCTTTAGTTAATATGTCGGCATGTGGATCACCAAGAATTTGTTCTTGTGGAAGACTTCGAGTTCATCTATCCATCGGAGGATACGCCGGATCAAAATCCAATGGTGCATCTTCAAACATTTCTTCATTTTCCGATCCTTCACCTGCATTCGACATAGATTCATTCATGTCATGAAAAACTTCAGGTGAATCCTTTGAATGATTAGGCAAAGATTCATGTTACTCCCCCTCAACAATTGGATCATTAATATTTTTCTCCCCCTCAACATTTTCAATCCCTTGATGTTAAACGTTCTCGAAAGTTTTCTCCCCCTCAACTGCATGCATCGAATTCAAGTGTTCGCCCTCCACTTGTGCATTGTTTATTACTGGCATACTTTCGACATGAATTGGAGAATTTGTTGTGTAGTTTAAATCAACAATTTGTTGTATAACAGTTGAATCATCAGAATATTTCGACGCCTCAGGAATCTGATTGTCCTCAACATGAATTTCTGCATCAATAGCCCTGTCAGGAATACCAAAAATTATATCATAATCAAAATCTAACAAATTTATACTTTCAGATTCATCATTTGATACATTGATAATTGGTTTTTGTTCAAAACATTTTTCGAATCTTTTGACATGGTGATCATCCAATGTGAGATTATAAGTTTCTTCAATTTTCCGGGTTCGCTAGTTGAGCACCTTGTATGTCGCCGAATTATGAGAATAACCTAAGAATATTCCTTCATCAGCTTTGGACTAGAATTTTCAAAAGATTATCCTTAAGATTCATAATGAAGCATCTGCAACCAAAAACAGGGAAAAAAATTAACATTTGGTTTCCTGTTGTTAATGATTTCATATGGGGCGATATCAAATCGACAATGAATAAAAGACTGACTTTGATTAAAACAAGTCGTTGAAACAGCTTCAACCCAAAGATATTGAGGAAGATTCGCATGTGACTAAGGATGAACAGAAGTCGGACGACAAAGAACACTAGATCAAAGATATGAGCAGAACGAGGTCAGGACATTCCAGGTGATTAACATACTAGATGACATAGATAGAATCGATATTTAAGGGGGTTTTCAAACATTTGGTAAAGGTGGTTGTATATACGAATAAGAAAAAGAATGTTAATAGTACAAAATTTGGTTTCAAGTTCAACCGATTCACTAGTGTTAAAGACATATTAGAACTTGAAAGACTAATGGATGGTGTCAGATATGGAAGAAATCAATTGAAGCTTAGGTGTGGTTTGTTTTTTGGAAGCCAGAATGTCTGCAATATGGGGACGACATCTGTAAGTCTCTGCGGCAGAAGAGGTGAACCAAATGTATGCAGTCTGCAATAAGAAAACTGTTTGTTGTTAACGTTTGCAGCTGCTGAAATAAATTATTTTTCAAACTTGATTTCATGTCATAAACATTAAAAATGCATTTTTACCCAAAATAAATAAATAAATAAAATAAAAACTGGTGGCCTATGTTTTTTTTTGTTTAGGTTAAAATTGATGGGTTTTAAGTAAAACAAATAAACTAGAAAACAATTCCTAAGTTCACATGCAACCTACTTTGGATCTATGTTTTAACTATTGAACATACAACTTTGAATTGCAAAACAAGAACCCTAGAGGAGAGAGGCTATTTTCGAAATTTACAAACTAGGGTTTAGTAATTACATACCTTTCAATTGTTATAATAAACAATTGATAATTCCCTTGATCTTGATCTTGATCTTCTTGGAAGCTTAGCACCACAAGTGTAATGCCTCTAATGGAATCACACCCAAACTAGCAAGAAGGAAAATAGAAGAGAGAGAGAGAGAGAGAGAGGGGGGGAGGGAGTATGCAGTTCGGCCAGGGTTTCTTCCAAAGAAATCAGTGACCTAAAAAGTGAGCCATGAGGCTCCTTAAATAGTTGAAGGATCTAGGGTTTAGGGAAAAACCTTAATGCTCCTTGCTTAGGGCCTAAGCAAACCCAAGGGCCTTATCCAAGCCCCCTTGGACGAAATCCTTAAGGTTTCCCCTATAGATTTCGTCCACCTCCTTCCAAGGAGGTTCTGGAGCCTTCCACTCAACTATTAGATAATTGCAAATCAGTCCCTGCACTTTATAATTAATACTTTTAACCCCGAAATTAATTCTAATTAATTTCTGGCTAACTATTAGTTAAATCTTATGATTTCTAATCAATATATTATTTTCATAACATATTAATAAATCATTTTTATTAATTTATTAATCGCATAATAAATTAATATCTCTCCTTTTATAATTTCCTTGTCCAGTTGCTAGGTTTGAGGGCAACCCAAAAGGATTGTGTTGCTATCAATTCAAGTACATACCAATTATAGTTATGGGCTTAGACATCTAATCCAACAGTCTCCCACTTGGATAAGTCTATACCTATAATTGCTAGTATGACTTCTAAATTTGACTAGCAAATTGTAGCTTCCAACAAATATATCATAACTTTCTAAGCTCAAAATCAACTGAAAAACTATGTATTTATTCCTAACAAATCTATCATAACTTTCTAAGCTCAAAATCTGATCTTCGAATCCATGCGACGGTGATCCATTTCTTCGTGATCAGACTCATCTTGCTTTTCCATCAAGCTTCCTCTCTTTTCTCTGATCCTGCAAAACATTCAAATGTAATCTTATCACATTATGTATTAAGAATCAATGAATAGGAACTTAATGGAGTTAGATAGTGGATTTTACCTAAAGCAGAGCCATATTTCTTGACTCTCCCATCTCTTGGACTCTTCAGGTTCTCAGGGCAGATTTGTATCCAACGCCCCTTCTCTTGGCAGCAGAAACAGGTGGGTTCTTTTGGAATGTCCTTGAAAGCATGGTTGGTTGATTCACCAAACAAATATGCTCCATTGCTTTGCCAAATCATTTATGATTCAGCAGCAATAAGCATGTAAGTTAGGTCAATGAGGGTGGCGTCAAGATCCATCATATAATACTATCTTTTAAACTTATTATATGATTCAGGGAGTGACTGAAGAACCCAGTCCGTAGCCAACTTCTTGGGAAAGGTCGCACCCAACATTATCAACCTATCGATGTGTGATTTCATCCCTAGGACGTGAGCACACACGGGTTTACCATCTTCATGTTTCATTGCCAATAGGGCTTTAGTGATATTGAACTTTTCAATCCTTCGGTCTTGTGGGTTTGGGAGAACAACGGGAGGAGGTGGAGGAAGTGGAATCAAGTTAGTCCACATGGCAGGGATTGATCTTTCACCTTCATAGTGGAACAGACTTTGAGCAGGAATACATTTTCCTTTAGATTCAGGAAGACCATAGTTAGATTCAGACATCTACAAAACGGGAGAAAATTCAAGTTAGTTGATAAGAATCCTTGATGTAACACCCAAATGAAACATCGAGGCTAGGATCCAACACAACATTCCATAAATTGGAAGAGGGATGTCGTAATCCAATTTGTAGAATATTTGAAGGTAGGTAAATGACGATTTACCAATTTCCACCATGAAAAACGAAAAAGAAGGTTAAGTTTTAAATGTATTGGAAACTCCTAGATCCTTTGAGATACATTGAAACTATTCAATGGCATGTTTTAATCTCAAATTATGCTCTTCTATTTGTGACTGTGATGCCGAGGATCACAAACAAGATGTGAATAACCATGCAAATGTGCTTGGTATCCTCTTTGTCTTTATCATTAACTATTGATGTGTCGGTAAACCACACACGTTCCATCAAAATGGCAATTATGAGATACTCATTACTACTCTTTATTAGTGCCTTTTACTGTGCCGGTTAACCACACACGCTCCACTAACGACCAATAAAGCATAATGTGCAATTTCATGGATTAGCATACTTTTCACATTTTTTCCAAAGCAACTAGAGTTGGGATTTGGTAAAATAATGTTCCAGTACTTTCTTTAATAACATTATACTTTTAATGAGATGTAGTTGTCCTATCAAATCCGTTCTGCTAACGACCCTCCACTAATCAAGGAAGCGGTGGGTGAGAGTGGACACCCATTCAACTACCATTTTATAGGCAGTTTCCTTATACCCCCTTATTGATTAGCTTCGTGAATGAGGCATACTAGCGATTTGACTGACCATAGTCTTATACATATATAATATTTAACTTTTAATTATTATATATATATATATATATATATATATATATATATATATATAATGTGTGTTTTAAACTTTTTAAAACTTTAGGGGTTTATATAAATTTTCGAAATTTAAACTATTAAAATTTAAATTTAAATAAACCAATTAATTAGATTTAATACTTATCTTTTAATTAACTTTTAATTAATTTATTAAATCTTGTAAGGATTATCTAATTAAATTAAACAATTAACTTAATCCTAATCCATATCCCTTCTAGATTTCAAAAATATGGGGATAGGATAATTTCCTTATTTTTCTCAACCAAATAACTAGATTTAATATTTATTTATTAATTAACTTTTAATTAATTAATTAAATCTAATAAGAATTATCTAATTAAATTAAACAATTAATTTAATCCTAATCCCTATCCCTTCTAGATTTCGAAAATATGGGGATAGGATAATTTCCTTATTTTTCTCAATTATCCAATAAGGCAACTATTATCCAAAACAAAGAAACCCTAAAAGGGGTAGCATATTTCGAAATTTCAAGGGGGGGAGGCTAGGGTTTTGGAAACCCTAATCCTAATTTCGACTAGGGTTCATGGAGGCTAGGGTTTTCGAAAACCCTTTGAACCAAAAACCCTATAAATCGAAAATTTGGCCTTTTAGGGTTTAATAGCTATAAACCCTAATTTGCAATTCAACTATTATAGAAATTCAATTTAAAACAACAATGGCTCTGATACCACTGATGGGTTTTAGGTAAAACAAATAAACTAGAAAACAATTCCTAAGTTCACATGCAACCTACTTTGGATCAATATTTTAACTATTGAACATACAACTTTGAATTGCAAAACAAGAACCCTAGAGGAGAGAGGCTATTTTCGAGATTTACAAACTAGGGTTTAGTAATTACATACCTTTCAATTGTTATAGTAAACAATTGATAATTCCCTTGATCTTGATCTTGATCTTCTTGGAAGCTTAGCACCACAAGTGTAATGCCTCTAATGGAATCACACCCAAACTAGCAAGAAGGAAAATAGAAGAGAGAGGGGAGGGAGTATGCAATTCGGCCAGGGTTTCTTCCAAAGAAATCAGTGACCTAAAAAGTGAGCCAGAAGGCTCCTTAAATAACTGAAGGATCTAGGGTTTAGGGAAAAACCCTAATGCTCCTTACTTAGGGCCTAAGCAAACCCAAGGGCCTTATCCAAGCCCCCTTGGACGAAATCCTTAAGGTTTCCCCTATAGATTTCGTCCACCTCCTTCCAAGGAGGTTCTGGAGCCTTCCACTCAACTATTAGATAATTGCAAATCAGTCCCTGCACTTTATAATTAATACTTTTAACCCCGAAATTAATTCTAATTAATTTCTGGCTAACTATTAGTTAAATCTTATGATTTCTAATCAATATATTATTTTCATAACATATTAATAAATCATTTTTATTAATTTATTAATCGCATAATAAATTAATATCTCTCCTTTTATAATTTCCTTGTCCAGTTGCTAGGTTTGAGGGCAACCCAAAAGGACTGTGTTGCTATCAATTCAAGTACATACCAATTATAGTTATGGGCTTAGACACCTAATCCAACAAAAATGAGGTCTGAAGAACTTTGAAGACAGTGGATCATGTTTGCAGCAGGAAGACCTCCCGCATACATTTTTTGATCTGCGCACTTTCAAAAACAAACACTTTGTGAGGGCATATGTCTGCGCGTTGTCTATGCGGTGCAAACAAAAGTGGTTGCGCAGATCTTCACAAAAAAAGCCCCTTAATGTTGCAACGTAAGAGAATATGTAGCCTCTCCCCGTCACTTTCCCCTATCCAAACTATCTCACTCTTTAAGGTCCCTGCATCTGCAAGTGAAGAGTGAATGAGAAACTCTACTCTCATTTGCAAAGTCTTTAGCCTGGAACATCATATCTATTAACTTTTCTTGCTTCTGCTACTATAGTGTTGGTCTTTCCCGCTTTGTAACTATAACAAATGATTCAATCTACATCCACAACATTGAAAAAGAAAGCAATATTTGTAAGAACCATTCGAGATGGTTGAAACATAAATAAATCGAATAGAATACAAAATAGATGCTAAATAAAGAACTTATGATGATCAAAGAACAACTCACCTATCCGCCAGATTAACACACAAACACACACATATATTAATTAGTAATTAGTGATTATAGATGAACACATATTGACGGGAATTGTAGACACACAAACAAGTATTCTAGGCCAAGATGGTCCTTCGATATGCATATCGATGGGAATTACATATGAACACACACATAAATCGATCGATCCGAGCATACCAATAGGAACATCCACATATACACCAATCGATTTTTGGATGAACGACACAATGAGAGCATCAATTTTTGAATCATACTGATGGGAATTCTAGATCAAGGAGTGGTGTTGGAGTGGGAGGAAGAAGCAACACAAATGTATTCATATTCAATTACCTTTTGTGAGGGAGAAAGAAGCATGTTGTATAGAGAAGGCTAAAGAAGCATCACAAAGGAGGAAGGAGGAATAATCAGCATCGTTTGGAAATTATGTTTCTCTATCTTCATTATTTATTAATTAAACTAAAGGGTAAAAATATCAATATATAATGTTTTTAGTGAAGGAATGAAAAATATAGATGAAAAAGTCAAGACCCTTTGAAAATTAAGTATTTCAGAATAAACAGTTTAAAGTTCGAATCTTACAAACTTCAACTTTATAGTGATCTATTTTCAAAACGATGTTAATTTTTGTGCACAACACATATTTTTAAAATCTTATGATTTTAATATAATTTACTTTGTAGCAATCTATTTTCAAAACGATGTTAATTTTTGTGCAAAACACGTATTCTTAAAATCTTATGATTCAAATATAATTTATTATTTTAAATTGATTGTTTATTGTATCAACTATGAATAGCAATTTATCAATCAAGATCAGAAAAGAGTTTAATGTTATTATATCATAATATAATTGATTTATAAAAGCACAATCAAGAAGGCACATGAGTTGTCCTTCGACTTTTAAGTTAAATATGTTTCAGAGTATCAAACTTGTAAAGATTAAACAGCACAATTAAATGCACAATTAAAGGGATGAAAGAAATTTATTAGTTAAGTGTAAAAAAGTCGACCAATTCCATAACCAGATGTTCCCACTTTCCATACCGACATAAATTTGCACTAAAGCCCCTGTAATATTAAAGTACTCTATTAAGGACCTCTACATTTTATATTTTTGTCCCCAGCCATTTTTCTGTGTCTTCCTCCCGAATTGTGTGGCTATATAATTGCTCGTCCCACGATCTCCTTCTTCCACATTCAACTGCTCCCCATCTACCCCTCTCTCTCTCTCTCTCACACACACACACAAAAACACACAAAAAACACGCACAGAAACACAGTGAAACAACAAGCATGGTGTTATCGAAGGCCGTGTCGGAGTCCGATGCCTCCTTGCACTCGACGTTTGCTTCACGATACGTCCGCACATGTCTACCAAGGTGCAAGCTCCTCCGATCGACCAGATCTTACAGATTCTGAAAAACTTTTGTATTGAAATTTGATTTCGAGATTAATTTTGATGATTGCAGGTTTAAGATGCCTGACAATTCGATTCCGAAGGAGGCTGCGTATCAGATAATAAACGATGAACTGATGTTGGACGGAAATCCGAGGCTGAATCTAGCGTCGTTCGTCACGACATGGATGGAACCGGAATGTGATAAGCTAATCATGTCTTCCATTAATAAGAATTACGTTGACATGGATGAGTATCCTGTCACTACTGAACTCCAGGTATCCTCATTTCCTCTCTTCTTCTCCCTCCGATCATATGCCCTAAGTTTTTTAATACACCAGATACCTTGACTAGATCATAGATGACGTCGATCGACGATAAACAAAAGCGTGAAATTAATCAAAAGTCATCGTCTAAATCTGAACTAATTTAAAATTTAAATGGTCACACGATTTTGATAAATATATGTTTGAATGTAGTCAATGATGATGATATAAAAATGTTAGAACAGTTGATACTCCATATCCGAGTGTTACATGTTGATATAAATATTTGTTACCAAAGTTATGAATCGATTCAGATACATGTAATTACAAACTTAAAACTTATAAACCTAATTGTTGATCAATTTTAAAATAAAAAAAATATTCAGCAATATGTATCACTATCTGGCCAGAAATAAGGATTATGATGGTTATAGAAAAATATACACCTTACATTCACGAAATAGGGCATCCCGCATTAAAAGGTTTGATGTAAATTTGACCAATTATATTGGTCCTTCACATTCCATGCCATTTTGGTTATTTTAAAAAGAAAAATAGTATTTGTCCATATTCTGATATTCTTATTTTGATTATTCATTAAACCAAAGGCAAATATGTATTGTCGACGGGTTCCCCTGTTATTTAACTGATTCCATTCTTTTCGATTAAATTAATGAAATTATTATTATAGAGATATTTCCTAATTATATCAAAAAAATTTACTTGATCAAATATTCTAAAGGAGGGCTAGTTCCGTGTTTAAAAAAGGTAAAGATATTCATCATAATTTTTTTTCTTAAATTTTTTTTTTTTACTTTTTTTAAAAGATTGGGTTTCTTTTACAAATCATCAAAACAAAAGGTTTAAGGATCAAAATTCTTTTTCAGAATTTGTTATTGCAATTCAAAAACTTTTATTCTCATCAATTTTATAGTGGATCGATTCAAAGTTCAGATGATGTTTATGTTGAAAATGAAATATCAATTGATATATATTTTGAAAATGAAAGTTATTAGTCAACAATTAACTATTTGCTTAAGAGTAGACTATAGGGGCACTATAAACATAGATCTGTCCATACAACTATACTAGTTCCACTATAAAATAACCCAATCTTTAAAATGGAATTACTGTTTACATACAGTATTTTTTGGAATTCTTGTAAACATAAATAAATAACAATAAGATAACAATTTTTTGGATTATTCTATAGCGTTTTAACTTTTTACTTTCTTGTACACTCCTGTGAAAAAAAAAAGATTTAAAAATAACAGAATCAAATATATATATGGATTACTTTTACTAACGCGTTTCGACAAATGAAGACTTCTATTTGAAGATATCGAGATAAACAGTAGAAGTAATTGATTAATTGATTTTCTTAGAATGCATAAAAAATACTATAATATAAAACTATTTTATTTTTATGAATATTTAAAATTAAATACAAAAAGTGATGATAATAAACTTTTTTTAACGCTTCAAATTATAAACGTGTTGTTTACAGAAAACATAAAAATAAAATAAACGCTTATTGAAAATATATATGCTATTTACATAAAATCATAAAACTATTATATAATTCTCTTCATTATTGTTATTATTATTATTATTATCATCATTATTAGCATTATTATTAATATTAATCCTGATCTTGATCTTGATGCCTAAAAAAACTCTCCAGCAAAAAAAAAAAAAAAAAAACGTGACTAGGACGTTTAAAACGTTTGTGCAAACTGATTTTGAGTTTTGTGTTTCAACTGATAATTTAATCACCTTTTTATTTACAACATTAATATACATATTTTAAAATATGTATCATAAAGTAAATATGATAAAAAAATTAAATGCAATTTGTCTTTGAGAAGTATTTAATAAAAATCTTTAGGATTTGTCCTGATTTTCTGTTTTTTTTCTTTGTCTTCAACAAAACTTTTAGATTTTAAATGATTTTCCTGTCTCCTTTTCTCCCCTTGCAATAATTTCAAAAATATCATCATTTAAACTGATATTTTAATTTTAAAAAGATATAAATAGATCAAATCCGATTTGACGTAAATATAAATATATCCCATGTCATTTGCCATGCTGGTATACCCAATTATTGTCATGAATTACGCCCATTTCACCCCAATCCACTGTCATATCCAATTGTCCCAATCCCCAGATGCCACGTATACCATCTTACTAACGTGCACCTTCATTGGTATCTTCAACGGCTTTAAAAAAAAATAAAGTATATCACAATAAAGTGTTTTTATTTTTAGAAATATTCAATCGCTTTAAGAGTGTACTTTAAGATCATTAGTCAAATTATCGACATGTGATGCATCATGGTATTAGGAAAAGTGTAACTTCCTATTTTGGGATTATCATTTAACATGTTGCCATTGAAAATTTTATAACGTTTCATAATTTAATATTTCTGATTAAAGAGACATATCACAGATAGTCGTGTATAAGAAGTGGTGGGGTCGAACGTCATTTTAAATCATGAGAGCAATAATAGTGCCAACCCCATTGTCAATAAAGTTAAACTAACAAGAGTAAATTATTTAAATTAATTAAAGCACTATCATCCGATTGTTATATTTAGAAAGAAAGATCATCCCCTAAGAATCAAATCCTCAACAAATTCTATTCTAATCCATATTACGATTTAAAAAATACGAGATATCCACCGAATTCACACCATTATTCAAAGATCATTTTATCAACATAACCATATTTTTAACGCGTATCTCTCACATGGTTACTTTTTTTCACACGAAAACACTTTTTCTAACAAAATCTTGTTAATGTTCGTGAATTTGTAAAGATACATGAAATCGTGAATTTTTTTGTGTATCCGTGAGTTTAATAGATTTTCGTAAGGTTGAAAATTCTCAAAATCATGAATATTTCTTAAAAATATAAAAATTATAAAATGTAGCAAAAATGGTTAAAGCGTTTAAGGTTTATGTTGTGGGTTCAAAACTCAACAAAGTTTTCTATCATAAAAAATTCACTTTACTTTTTACATTTTTTTGAAACATAGATCTTAACATTTTTTTCCAACCTCATGAATATATGAATAAAATTCGCAAATTTTCCCCCTCACGAATTCAAGGACTTTTTTTATTCAATGAGTAACACTAAAATATGGTTATTTTAGTTAATAACATGTAGATGTTTTTGATTGAGAATATATTAAAAGTTCTTATTCATATTATTGTAAATTAAAATATAATACAGAATCGTTGCGTGAACATGATAGCACATCTGTTCAACGCGCCACTTGGTGAAACCGAGACTGCAGTCGGAGTGGGGACCGTAGGTTCATCCGAGGCAATCATGTTAGCCGGATTAGCCTTCAAAAGGAGATGGCAAAACAAGATGAGAGAACAAGGAAAACCATTCGATAAACCCAACATTGTCACTGGTGCCAATGTTCAAGTAAGTAACCAATATTTCACTTCATTAATGATCAATACATTAAAAAGTTGATAAAAAGTAAAAAAGAAAATTAAAAATACAATTTGTTTGTTTTTTCAAGGTATGTTGGGAGAAATTCGCAAGGTACTTTGAAGTGGAGTTGAAAGAAGTAAAGTTGAGGGATGATTACTATGTTATGGACCCTGAAAAGGCTGTGGAGATGGTTGACGAAAACACAATTTGTGTCGCTGCTATTTTGGGTTCAACCCTCAACGGTGAATTTGAAGATGTTAAGCGTTTGAATGATCTCTTAGTTGAGAAAAATGCAGAGACTGGGTACGTTTGAAAAATGAAAAATACAATATAATTTGAAATTATGTTTATGTATTTTTATTATCTTATGGGAATGAATGTATGTAGGTGGGATACTCCGATTCATGTGGATGCTGCAAGTGGGGGATTTATTGCACCATTTATCTACCCGGAATTGGAATGGGATTTCCGATTGCCATTGGTTAAGAGTATAAATGTTAGTGGTCACAAGTATGGTCTTGTGTATGCTGGAATCGGGTGGGTGATTTGGAGGAACAAAGAAGACTTACCCGATGAGCTTATCTTTCATATTAATTATCTTGGTGCTGATCAACCCACTTTCACCCTCAATTTCTCCAAAGGTAAACTTATAAATCAATCGGTTACAACAATTTTCAACCGACTTTAACAGAATTTAATAGTGGATTACTTTGTCTTCAACCATATAAACCAACAAGTTTTATGAATTTATTTTTCAGGTTCTAGTCAAATCATTGCTCAATACTATCAACTCATTCGCTTGGGTTTTGAGGTTAGTTTTCATCTTTAAACCGCTTCACATACTCCTTAATTGCCTAGAAATTCTTAGGTCAATATTACTAAATGGCAGCACATTTTTTATCCATCTCATCATGTCACAACTTTTTTCTACACCGGAGGCTACAGTGTTTTCTCTTCTAGTTTTCAGACTTCGTTAAGGAAAAAAAAACCCATCACTAGTGAATTGCAAAAATCTTTTTTTGGGTTAATTTTTTTTTGTAAGAAATTCAAAATTTTAATGGTTATATAATAAAAAAAAACTTTTTTCTGGTGGCTATGAACAAATTTCAAACTATAGTGGTTTATATAGAATTCAAAGCTACATGTAGCGTTTATTTTTATTTTTATTTTTTTGTAAAAAAACAAACTTTCAGAATAAAAAATTCTGAATGGTTAAATAGACTAAAAGAAAAGTACAATGGCTTTATAGAATTTGATCTCAACTTTATTTCATCCAACTTCTTGACCTGTTACTTAACCGATTTATTTGTATGAATTCTTACTAGGGATACAAGAGCATTATGGAAAATTGTCAAGAAAATGCAATGGTCCTAAAGGAAGGACTTGAAAAAACCGGACGCTTCAACATCATCTCAAAAGACAACGGTGTCCCACTCGTAGCATTTTCACTAAAGGATCACAATCAACACACCGAGTTTGAGATATCAGATATGTTGAGGCGGTTCGGGTGGATCGTGCCAGCTTACACGATGCCACCAGATGCCCAACATGTCACGGTTCTCAGGGTGGTGGTTAGAGAAGATTTTTCAAGGACATTAGCAGATAGACTTGTGGTGGACATATCGAAGGTGCTTCATGAGCTTGATACGTTGCCAGCCAGGTTGAGTGCCAAGAAGACAGTGTCAGAAGAAAATGGAATGTCGGTGGCAGCAGTCGATGCTGAACACGAGGTGACAAGGAAGATTACTGACGCGTGGAGGAAGTTCGTCTTGGATAAGAAGAAAACTCAAGGTGTGTGTTAGGGTTTTGGTTCGTAGTATTCTCTTGTGTTGAAAATTTTAATAAAGTATTGTTTTATTGTGTGGATTTCAGATATTGTAATTTTTGGTTAATAAGTTTCTGTATATTTGTTTTAACAGTAAAAATGTGATGATTTTAATATGTGAGGTTTGAGGTTTAAGTCTGGTTTTTTTATTACGAACTTACAATGACACTATAATGTAAATTTGTTGATCCATGGAGATCGGAGACATTTGGGTTAATATTATTTACAATTTTTTTATATAAGAACAATAAAATAAAAAAATAAAAAAATAAAAAAAATAAAAAAAAAAAAGACAACTTGATTTTTCAAAAATGTAAGAAGATATGAATATGTGGTTAAGCAATTAAAACATTGAACTCTCAAGATTCAAGAATACGTATAGAAACGGTCAACATTTTGTTATAATGTTTTTTTTTTTTTAAATAAGAATATTACCATGCAGAAAATATTCATAAAAAAAGATGCCAAGAACTTGTCGAAGGAAAAAGAATACATGCCTATATGGTAGGACTTCTCAAACTTCCAAGCAAACAAGCTGTGAGATCAGCTCGATCACAAATCACAATTTCTTAAATATTGTTTCGGACAATTGCTTATAGACTACAATTTTTGTAGATTAATTTTTCTTTCGGACAATTGCTTATAACCAGGGCCGGCCCAATACATGGGCGGCTTGGGCCGACCTAATATATGGGCGGCTTGGGCTAAGGTCCAAGCAGCAAGAAAAGTAGGGCATAATTTTAGCCCAATCTTTTATAGTATAGGTGCTTAATTTGGTTCAAATAAACAAAGTTCCGAATTGGCGATTCTTCAATCACCAATCGATGCATTGACAAATGCGAAAACTGAAATCACCAATCGATGCATTGACAAACGCGAAAACTGAAATCACCAATGCATTGAAAAACGATGATGCAATAATCACGATGTAGAAGACGATGAGTTTCCTATCGATTTATGTCTCTAACATCCGATTCTTAAATACGACTACAAACCCTCGTCTCCCTCATTATAATCGTATTTGGTATTTTAGCTTCAATCTCTCTCTGATTGTCTCTCTTTTTTTGGTCTCAATTTGGCGATTTGTGTATCCTATCTTTATACCACCGTCGACGATAGATGATGCCCTCCCCTATTTAATCTTTTTTGTGAATATTTACCTATTTGACACCTTAATTGTTGATATTTTCTCCCATTTAATCGATTTCTAGATACAATGTGGCAATATATCCCAATTTTTTTTACGTTATGTTACAATGCTATTGTTGACTTTTTCACTTGAAGAGTGAAAAATGAAGACGATAATTCGAGACTTCAGAATTAGAGTTCAAAGTTTGCTTCAGTCTGCTCTAATTTCTCGATATCTATAGAAGTTGTATTTTATCTTTATGATCTTCTCTCTAATGAGTCTGAGTTATTTTTATATTTTTGATTTTTGGTTTTATAAAGTTTGGATTTGGTTTGGAGGATGGAGTTATTTTTATGTGTTTTAATTTCTGATTTTTATAGAGTTTTTGAGTTCATATGTTCCTGCCTTTCACATCATATTTGTTTTCTTATGCATATTTACTTTTCTATCTGAGTATATTTTGATTTAGATTTTTTTCTAGGGGTTGAGGACATCATTTTTGTGTGTTGATTCAGAAAGTTTAACTTTGCAATATTGATATTAGTTTTTGAAAATTAGATTCTGATTCATTTGATCAGATAAATTTAATCCTCATAATCAACACATAAACACTCATCCAAACCCAATACAAAGGTCTTGATGTAAGAAGTTCAAGAACAAGACAGAGTGGGTTCTTTTGGATATGATAAACACACACCCAAAACCAAGAACACATTAATACCAATGGGTTATCTATCACCATAAAAAACAACGTGAGCCACATTTGAACTTCTTACCTCACAACCTCTGTCGTGTACGAGATTTATGTGTTTGGGGAAGTTGATTTTGGGAAAATCATCATGTTATGGCCACCTCCTCATAATTCTGATAATAACCTTAAGAATAAAGAAAATCAATTTCAAGACCTCATTTTTGGGTTTTATGACATTTATCAACATGTCAGGATTTGATTTTTATCACTTACTTTAATTTTGAATCAATGTTAGTTATGTTATA
The DNA here is from genome assembly GCF_002870075.4 of Lactuca sativa. Classification (NCBI taxonomy): domain Eukaryota; kingdom Viridiplantae; phylum Streptophyta; class Magnoliopsida; order Asterales; family Asteraceae; genus Lactuca; species Lactuca sativa. Next base: position 159,689,627 of record NC_056624.2, on the reverse strand, counting down.
AAGATAAAAATGATGAAATTTTTGAAGAAAAAAATGATCAAAATCAAAATGTTGAAGATAAAAAAAAAAACCCAAACCTTGGTGAGGATTTATCATCTTTGTCTTCAGATACAACATAGGGGCATAAATTTTTTATCTTGCCCAGGGCAATAAAAACTAATGGACCGACCCTGTTTATAACATACAATTTTTGAAGATTAAAATAAAAGATAAACCGATAATAAGTAAGATAATAAAGAAAAGTTAACGTCATAAAAGAATGAAAGCTACCTAACTAATGGAAAGAGGCGAAAAAAACCAACAATTTGAGTTAAACCAGTCCGATTTCAAGTTGAACGGGTGGTTAGTATAGGATTCACCATCGATTCGTTCAACTCGGTTTGAGGCGAACGGGTTTGGAAAAACCGGTTTAAAAACCAAACATCTTTTTCTTATTTTCACCAACTGGCAGTATAGTTGTTTTTTTTTTTTGCCTAAAATACCATTTTGCATTTCATTTGTTAGTATATAGGCAATGGATGTGTGTTTTTTAGCAGCGGCATAAAATTAAAAACTAGCAAAAGCTAGAGAATTACAAAGAGGAAATTGTTAATCTGGGATTTTGCAACCAACCTATCCAACTAACACAAAGATTTGGTTCCTAGCAGTAATCCAGAAAAACGATTGAGAAACTATAAAATCTCATAAGACCGCCCTCAAAGGCTTCTTATGACTAAATAGTTGCTTATTCTGACAGGAGCAAATAGCCCACATAAGAGTAGCTCCTATTGATGAGTTTATACAAACAATCCTAATTAAGTGTGCATGTAACCCTATATTGGATCTACGTTTTCTCTATTAGACATACAAGCATTGAACACAAAATAGAAAACCCTAATATGCATCTAATATTTCGAAATCTACATAAGAAAGATTAGAACACATACATTTGTTGTTATATAGTAATAACAACCAATTCTTGACGATCCTTGCTTTTGAGAACAACTACCACAAGCGTAGTACCTCTAATGACTCACAAACACACTAGGGCAAGAGGGTGAAAATGAGAGAGAGAGGAAAGAGGAGTCACTTGCTCAAAATTTCGGCTATTTTAGGGTTTCAATGAGGTGCCCGAATTCAAGAGGCCAAGGACTTTATTTATACTTGAGGCTAGCTAGGATTTTGAGATAGAAACCCTAATCCCTTAGCTTAGAGCCTAAGCAAGTCCATGGACTCCCTTATCTTAAGGCTTGGACAAAAATCTCTAGAACCTTCTAGGGATTTTCGTCCCTCCCTAATAAGGGTGATCTAATGGCCCAAAACCACAACTATCAAATAATTACAAAACAGTCCCTACACTTTTATTCAATTCCTTTAATCATGAAATTAATTCCAAATTATTTTCTGATTAAATACTAATTAATAATATAACTTCTAATTAATATATTATTCTTATAATATATTAATAAATTATTTTTATGCACCAATTTATTATTCCAAATAATAAACTCAGCCTCTCTCTCTCTCTCCAATAGTCATCCTGTCTAGTTGCCAGTGTGAAGGCAACCGAAAAAGATCATGCTACCATCAAATCAAGTACATACCAATTATAGTTATGGTCTTAGACACCTAATCTAACAGTCTCCCACTTGGATATGTCTAATAACTATAATTGCAAGTATGACTCCAAAATTTGACTAGCATTCGTAGCTCTCAAAAGCCGTTGTCGAACTCTGACCTAGTTAGTTACAAGTCCTTAAGATAAGGGATCATATAATCATCTGTTTTGCAAGATATCATGTGGACAAAGATATGGAACAAAATCATTCTCATTGTCTAACAATTTGTTTCCTAATTTCTGATTTATTTGACAACAAACTTAATTGAACACATCAATTCAGTCCTGACCGGGCCCGACACATAAGTCAACACAAAACCATAGAGGGGCCCAAGATATCGCTTTTACCCCTTGGTATAAAAGGAACATATAAACTTTGACCTATATGCTTGTACCATTTACTCATTAAATCGCACACGACAATATGTTTTTTAACATCAAGTTACTGATGTGTTTACGCATTATCAATGCACAACCAACTTGTAAACAACAACTCATATATCTCGGTTTAAATACTATATGATATTATCGTCTCATAATTACCTGTGATAAATTCCATGAAGTAATTCAATGAGCGTGGCATTAATCCAATACCCAAATCCCCATTTCAAAAGTATTCATGTACGTTGCAACAAACCATTGATATGTCTAAACACTTAAACAATCTACAAGCCAATTAATGACAGTCTTACTTCATTACTTACTTCCAAAGTATGATCGACTGTGGATGTTTTGAATAATCCAATTATTCGGAAGTAAAACATGCAAAAGTGAAACATAAAATAAACAATTGACAAGAGACAGTAAACAATACTTTTAAACAAATCTCCATTATTTAATCATCAAATGTCAATTACATTTACATTGTTACAAGTTTCTAAAGGTTTATCTAATCACTAGAACTAATATCACCCTTCCGGTCAATGCTCCTTGCATGTTGAACGTGCTTAATCCTACTCAGACCCTTTGTGAAGGGATCTGCAAGATTCTCTTCAAAGGATACCCTCTTGACGACGAGGAGTCCTTCTTCTAACCGATGTCTGATGAAGTGGTATTTTCTGTCGATATGTCTTGATCTACCATGATCTCTTTGGTTCCTTGGTTAAGGCACACTCTCCTTCATTATCATAGAAAATTTTCATGGGCTCCTTTATGGCTGGTACAACTCATAAATGTGGAGAAGATGTTGGATCCAAGCTTGCTCATTGCTTCGTTGCACAAAGATGAACTTCTTTCTTCTTCAAGTTTCACCAAAATAAGACATTAACCTCAAGATCAAGCCACCAAGCTCATTTCCATGGAAGAGAAGCTAGGGTTTCGAAATGAAGGGATGGAGGTTGAAGAAGATGAACTAGAATGGGGTTAAGATGCTTAAATATGAGACAAACCCTAAAAATACATGGGCTTGAGCTTGAACATCTGTCACGTTGTAGCAGTCTTATATCATGCCATGGTGGCTCCATAAAACGTGTGTTCCTTTCTAACATGGCCACGTCATGGGCATCCATGCACCATGTCATGGCACAAAGTTTTCTTCAAAACTCCATCTTTATTCCTTGAAGAAAAAAGGCTTAACCAATCTGGAACACATGTTTTAGAGTGCTAAAGCATGGTGGCTTTATTATGTTGAACCATGATGCTGAGCCGATGGTGACTCGTTATGCTAAACCATGGTGATGATCCATAGTAGCTTTATAGGTCGAACCATGGCTTCGACCTATGGTGACACTTAATGATGTAAGACCATGGTGTCTTTATTACGTCGAACCATGGCGCTGAACCGATGGTGACTCGTTATGCCAAACCATGGTGATGAGCCATGGTGGCTTTATTATGTCGAACCATGGCGTTGAGCCGATGGTGACACTTAATGATGCCATACCATGGTGGTTTTATTATGTCAAACCATGATGTTGGGTCGATGGTGACACTTAATGATGTAGGACCATGGTAGCTTTATTATATCAAACCATGGCGTTGACTCGATGGTGACTCATTATGCCAAACCATGGTGGCTTTAGTGTAACGCCTTACAATGCATTGGCAAACATAAGAATTTTCATGGTGGAACACCCGTAGGAGGAAACAATAGATTTAGAAATGGCCATGGCAACAGTTCTAACGTAGATCACAGAGAGCCCCGAAGAACTTGTTCATTCAATAACTTCATGAATTGTAATCCGAGAAACTTTTATGGAAACGAAGGATTGGTGGGTCTGACCATGTGGATAGAGAAAATGGAAGGTGTTTTCGAAATAAGCTATTGTTTTGAAGGCATCAAAGTTCAATTTGCTGCTTTTACCTTAATTGATGCAACTCGTACATGGTGGAACGACCATGTGAAAACAATGGGCGTGGTTGCTGCAAACTCCATGACGTGGGATGATATGAAAGTGCTTTTGGTAGAAGAGTAATGTCCTCGGGATAAGGTGCAAAATTTGGAACATGAGTTGTGGAACTTGAAAATGAATGGGCCAGACATTAAAGCTTACACAACTAGGTTTAACGACCTTGCTCTTCTATACCCGAGAATGGTAAGTCTTGAACACAAAAAAGTGAAACGCTACCTTTGGAGTAAGACATTATAGGTATGTATGTATTTTATACATGAAATTAACATATATGTTTATGAAAATACACAAATATATATATATATATATATATATATATATATATATATATATATATATATATATCCATATTTATGTTTTGTTACATAAAATGATTATAATATACATATAGTTTTCAAGGTTGTAAAAAACGCTAGACATTAGCTAATCGGTGGACAAGGGTTAAGGGATTAATCAATAAGGCGGGGATTAATCGGGGGATTTATCGGGTACCATTAATTACAATTTTTTTGAATTTAAAAAATAAAATATACTAATAACATAACAAAAGATTGTAAATGCCACGAATATGCTAACAAAATACGTTGATATGATTAATACAACACTAATCATTCATCAAATAGTTTCTATTAAGATAAAGTTTCTTCAAAATGTTAAAATTTCGTCGTTTTCTACAACTTCACTCATTATGTATGTAGGGATTAATCACTAGACGTCTTCTAATCAGTCGAGTAGCGCCTAGAGATTAATCGGAACCTAGTCCGGATTTTTACAACACTGATATTTTTATGTTTATAACATAATATTGTTATAATATATGTATATATAAATTCCACGATATAAACCTATTATAATATTATATGGTTCACGATATAAAACGATGATAGTATATATATATATATATAAGGAAATGATCAAATGACTAGAACACCTAAAAGGTTGAGAACGCGAGAACAAGTATATTCATTTGTGATTCCATTTATTCATTTGTGGAGAAATGATAAATTTTTACGCACAATCAACATGAATATGCTTTTTCTCATCAATTGAAATTAAAGGTGTAATAATTTATCATAGCTCCACAAAATGAATACATAAAATCACAAATGAATATACTTTGTTCTCGCGTTCTCAACCTTTTTGGTGTTCTTATTTGATCATACTCCTATATATATATATATATATATATATATATATATATATATATATATATATATATATATATATAATAGAAGGAACATAAAAAGAAATGTTATATTTGTTCGGTATAATATTTGCTTTGTTTATATATGTTAAAATTGCTTTATATTTGGTTGATTTCACATTGGTTGAAATCTGGTTTTGGTCAAAACGCAGTTGTTATGTTGCCCAATTTTTGTCAGGAAACCCTAACTTCCACTACGTGTTTTGTTTAAGAGTGTTTCCTGTCATTTTATTAGGGTAAAGTCGTTTAATCGGGGGAGATGGATGTAATAGCCACACATAATTTCTACATCACTCATTCAAAAATTTTAATTATGAAAAATACCTGATAAACCTTTTGTATTAAGTTGCCTATGGTATAATATATACACTGTAAAAAATAAATTGGTGAAATATGTACATACAACACAAATTAATGATATATTTTGTACAAAGAAAAATCAATGATATTTTTTGTATTCAGGCCAAAGATTAGAAACGACAAACATGTCGTGTCGTGTCAACACATTAAATTGGTTGAGAGAGTTTGACCCTAACCCAATCGGTTTAATTATCGTGTCGTGTCAAGTCGTTTATTTCCGTGTCGATTTCGTATTAATTTTCGGTTAAAGTTTAAACCTTGTAAATATATTATGTCATGTCGGGTTGAAACATCTTACAAGTTGGAAAGTAGGAGACGACGAGGAAGGAAAAAATAAAACACTGGGTTGGGAGGTGGTATGACAAAATTCATAATAAGTTTACAAAGCAAAATGGAAAAAGTTGGTAGGTGGTGAAGAGGAGTACAATTATGTTATTTTGAAAGTTTGAAAAACTTTTAGACTTTTTGAGTTTTCGTTTTCGTAATCTGATTCAACTTATTTCATCCTAAACGTGTTAACCCGTTTACATAAACATGTTGAAATCTGTTACGCAAACTCATTGATTTTGTGGGGGTTGTCATATTATGTTAGATTTTACTGTATAAAAAATGTTAAATGATTCGTATATAATAGTTTTTTGTCATACATAACAATTTATGCATTATAAAATTGTAGAATACAATATTTTAAAATATCAATTGTTATGTATGAAAAAAATTTGTTGTGTTTAAATCATTTTCCAAAAAAAAAATAATTGTATTTTTTTTTCTTTTAGTGTTACTTGTTAAATTTAAGCGGGTTTAACCCATTCAGTACAAAGATCCATACCCCTAAACGTGAATGTTGCCCGATTTGCCGTTTTAGGACTTGCTAAGCTCATTCTCTTTTCGTTTTCCATTTTTCTTTTTTTATATCGTGGGACCCAAAAAACGTGAGAAGTCATCGTTTCCTATCGGGGTGAAATGCCCGGAAAGCCCTCAACAAACTTCGATGGAGTCTACAAAGTGAATTACATCTATTTTACATACACATTTTATCTGTAGCAGACACCAAAGATGCTGAAGAAAATGGCCGTGATCCGGTGGTTAGTGGTGGCGTTACTGCTGGTTTTTCGCATCCAAGAAGTTCGTTCAGGTGCCGATCACAAGTACAAAGAAAAAGAGGAAGTTCCCATATACGCCAACAAAGTCGGCCCCTTCCATAACCCTAGGTATCTCTTATGGATTCTTTGACTAGATCGCTGTTTCATGCGTTTGATCTTGTGCATCATGATGCTTGTTCTCTACTCCATTTCTTCCGTTTTCATGCTTTTGCTACAGTTTAGTGGATCTGTTTTGTTATTTGTTGGATCTCAGCTTCAGTTATGTTATTTAGGGTTTTATGTTTCTGTAGTTGTAAGTATCGATCGGATGTGGTGACTCTGTAACTTCCGTCGGCATAGCAAGAAAGCTGCCCAATTATGTGCAGCTTTTAATATGGATAAAGTGTATACCTAAATTGAGATACAATTCATGTCTGTGGGACTAGAAGTCTAGAACTTCAAATGATCATTTGAAATTTGTTTGAGCGAAACTGGATGAGTCTATGTTGAACAGAAGGTTATGAAAAGAATGATGGTATAAGATCGGAAGCACTAAAGGTTTGGACTTAAATGCTCCCACATCCTAAATAAAGGAGCTCTTTTTACTGATTAGTTTCCAGTTGCTAATTGTACCTCACCATATAATTTGTTATACACACGTATATAGATCTTTTATGTCACCAACCCAAACATAAAGACCTGAGTTTGAAGTTTGAACAGATTATGTAGTTTATAATGTCAATCATTTATGAAACCTAAATCAGGTTTAAAAGACATTCAATTGGCTAGTAAAAGATTATGAAGTACTACAAAAAATGGGAATATCATGCTTACACAAGAAATTTACTTCAGTTCTTTTGTGTTGATGATTATGTAACTTTTTGAGATCTTAACTAAAAAATATTCCTAAAGTCCTTAGAAAGCTTATCATGCTCTTCCATCTAGATAGGCTTTTCAGTAATGAGGAACCGTTGCCTACATCATGCTTCGAATCTGTATATGTTCTTTGAAGTGCATTTTGTTTCTTCATATTTATACACTCTTTAAAATTTAAGAACCTTAAACTCATAGTTTACAGCATATATACTTACATGCCTTCTTATACACTCATTTTATATGTCTGATTTCTTCTACAGTGAAACATACCGCTTTTTTGATCTACCCTTCTGTTTACCAGGTGTGTATACTTGTTATCTTATTACATATTACCTTTCATTATTTTATTTCTTGAATCTGTAATTCCTCATTGATGAAAATGATGATTACAGATCATTTAAAGGAGAAGCCAGAAGCTCTTGGTGAAGTACTGAATGGAGACAGATTAGTCAGTGCCCCTTATAAGCTTCCATTTATGGTTGAAAAAGAGTCAGAAACTGTTTGCAGAAAAAAACTAACAAAACAGGAAGTATTAAAATTCCGAAGTGCTGTTGCCAAGGACTATTATTTCCAAATGTACTATGATGACTTGCCTTTCTGGGGCTTTCTAGGGAAAGTTGAAAAAGACAAAAATGACCCTAGCGAGGAAAGATTTTACCTTTTTAAACATCTTCACTTTGAGATCCTCTACAACAAAGATCGTGTCATAGAAATAAACGCGAAAGCTGATCCTAATGCTGTGGTGGATCTCACTGAAGACAAAGAAGTTGAGGTGGAGTTTATGTATACAGTCAGATGGAAAGAAACAAATATTCCTTTTGAGAATAGAATGGAGAAATACTCTCAATCTTCTTCCCAACCACATCATTTGGAGATTCACTGGTTTTCAATTATCAACTCATGTGTCACTGTTCTTCTCTTAACCGGTTTTCTTGCCACCATTCTTATGCGTGTCCTCAAGAACGACTTTGTTAAGTAAGAAATGAAATCATTTATTTTATGTACACATTTACAATTCCTTTTTTACCCTTTGTTTATTTTTGAAAAAAGGTATGCTCATGATGAAGAGGCAGCTGATGATCAAGAGGAGACTGGGTGGAAGTACATTCATGGTGATGTGTTTAGGTATCCAAAGTACAAGTCTTTGTTTGCTGCTGCCCTTGGTTCTGGGACCCAGCTATTTTCTCTGTAAGTAGAATATTTTTGAATTATAGGATAAATGCGAGAAATGGTAATTTGGTAATTTACTTTCATTTCAGCAATTGTTGCAAGTAAATTGAAAGTAGGATGCTTGATTTCTTGAATCTTGCATTTAGCCCTTGAATACTTTTCATGTTCAATGGATTAGTTTCTGAATTGTGTTTACTTTGACTTGTTGATTTTATTCAGTGCACTTTTTATCTTTGGATTGGCACTTGTTGGTGTGTTTTATCCATATAATAGAGGAGCTCTGTTCACTGCATTGGTTGTTATATATGCTCTTACTTCTGGGATTGCAGGCTACACTGCAGCCTCCTTCTATCACCAATTAGAAGGAACAAACTGGGTATGTAGATATGTAATGTTACTCTACAAATTATAAGGATTATTGCTTTCATATTCTCTTTACATTTTATTAAGCATCCACAATGTTTGACCTCATTTAGAGTCCTAAATACTTGCCACATCAGCAACACATATACATAAGCACTTCATAAAAGTTCTTATGTTTTGGCCTCATAATCGATTTAGTCCTTATATGTTTTTTTTTATCCAATTAAGTCCCAAAAACAGGGAATTGTATTCAATTTGACCCTTTTACCCGGTCAACAGGTCATCCCACTTTCAAAAGTTACACTTTTGGCCCAAATTTTAAATTTTATTACAAGTTTGGTCCAAAATTTACTCTTTTTGGCCAAGATTTCATAATTTTGTTATGATTTCATCCTAAATTAAGTTTTTTACATTTTTTTTTCAAAAAAAAAAAAAAAAATTCATATATACTTTGTTTGTTGTATGAAATCATATTTTTACAAAAAAAAAACATATTTTTCACATAAAAAACCTTCTTTTTTCTATATAATTTTTTAAGGAAATACCTATTTTATAAAAGTTTTTAAAGGTATATAGGGGTATAATAACATATTTTACATAAGTGTATTTCATGCATTTTCACATAACTACGTTTTTATAAATAGGTATTTAAAATAAAATAATGTTTTTGTAAATACGTATTTTGCATATAAAAATGTTTTTTTTTTAAATATATAAAAAAATAATGTTTTTCTGTGAAAAATATGTTTTTTTTTTTGTATAAATATGATATTATACAACAAAAAAAACATCTTCGAATTTTTATTTGAAAAAAATATGTAAAAAACTAAATTTAGGATGAAATCGTAACAAAATTTTGAAATCTTGGCCAAAAGTGTAAATTTTGGACAAATTTGTAATAAAATTTAAAATCTTGGCCGAAAGTGTAATTTTTGAACGTTGGATTACCTGTTGACTGGGTAAAAGGGTCAAGTTGAATATAATTCCTTGTTTGTGGGACATAATTGAATAAAAAAAAAACATACAAGGACTAAATCGGTTTTGAGGCCAAAACATAAGGACTTTTATGGAGTTCTCCCTTATGTTATCTAAAAGTTTTGTTAACTAAAAACTACAATAACTAAAAAGCTACATTTAACTAGTTTGTGAAAAAAATCCGAAAGTCTAAACATGTGAAATCATCAACTTTAATTATCTCATATAACAAATCAAAAAACATGTCACTTTCTACATAAAAACAAAAACATATTAGTAACAATAATATTCAATATCAGCATCATTTCTAAAAACATACTAATAAGATCTTTTCAATTTTGATATACAGGTGAGAAACCTACTGTTAACCGGATGCCTCTTCTGTGGGCCCCTCTTTCTAACCTTCTGCTTCCTAAACACGGTTGCAATCGCATACACAGCCACAGCTGCACTACCCTTTGGGACAATTGTAGTGATTGTTTTAATATGGAGTTTGGTGACATCACCATTACTTGTTCTCGGGGGCATTGCTGGAAAAAACAGCAAAGCTGAGTTCCAAGCTCCTGTTCGCACCACAAAGTATCCCAGAGAGATTCCACCTCTCCCATGGTACAGAAAAACCATCCCTCAAATGGCCATGGCTGGCTTTCTCCCTTTTAGTGCTATCTACATTGAGCTTTACTACATCTTCGCCAGTGTGTGGGGCCACAGGATTTACACCATTTACAGCATCTTATTTATTGTTTTCATCATTCTCTTGATTGTCACTGCCTTCATCACTGTTGCTTTGACATACTTCCAACTTGCTGCTGAGGATCATGAATGGTGGTGGAGGTATGTCTTGTTGTTTTTAGAGTAAATTACACGAATGGTCCCTATGGTTTGGGGTAATTTGCGCGTTTGGTCCCTAACTTAGTGTTTTAACTCGGAAAGTCCCTACTGTTTGTTTTTTTTACGCCATTGGTCCCTACTATTTGTTTTTGTTACACGCTTGGTCCTTATCTTACGTAAAAATACTATTATTTAAAGAGAAAAAAATGGTGGGGTAGGTAAGGTAAGGTGAGTGGGATGAGGTTGGTGTTGTGTTTATTTAAATATATTAAAAAAACAAGTGCAAAATAGAATTTTTAGGTAAAATAGGGACAAAACGCGTAACAAAAACAAACATTAGGGACCTTCCGAGTTAAAAAAGTAAGTTAGGGACTAAACGTGCAAATTACCCTAAACCATAGGGACCATTTGTGTAGTTTACTCTTTTTTTTACCTTTCGAATCTGTACTTTTTTCAATATAATTTATTTTTGAATTATTATTTTATTTTCAGGTCTTTCCTATGTGGAGGGTCAACGGGTGTTTTCATATACGGGTATTGCTTGTATTACTACTATGAAAGATCAGACATGTCTGGATTCATGCAGACCTCTTTCTTCTTCGGTTACATGGCTTGCATTTGTTACGGCTTCTTTCTCATGCTCGGCATGATCGGTTTCCGTGCCGCCCTTTTCTTTGTTCGCCACATCTACCGCTCAATTAAGTGTGAATAGAAGCTCAAATCTCAATGTTCAGGGGCTGTTTCAACCAGGGGAAAAGAAAAAGATGAAAGCTATGAGAACAAAGTGTCCGAGTTAGATGTTTGATGGATGTTTTGATAGTTTATGTTGTTTTTTTTTTAATATATATTTTTAAAGTTTGACGAGAGGAAGGGAATTGAAAAGTAGCTACTCAATTTTGGCTTTGGGCATACATACTTGTCTTTTTCATTTTTAAATCTGTACTTCTGTAGCTTGTAATTAATGTTTGTATTAGTTCTTACTTATTTACAAGCCCTCTACATCTTTTCCACCTGCTTTTCATATTGTGATATGACTTTGTGTATGAAATTTTAATTCCTCCAAAAGCTAGTTCAAGTAGTATTTTTTTAGAGCTTTTGGCTTTTTATGTTAGGAAAAGTCACTGAACTTTGGTTCTATTAACTTGAATAGTCACTCATGATTTTTTTTAACGATTAAGCCTAGGTATTGGCTTTTGTTTGCATATTGTCTCCAACACCCCGTTACCACTTACATAACTGGTTACAATCGTTGACATGGCCCTTCATTTACACATACCCTCTTAAAGTTAGGGTTTCTATGGTCAACATTTTCATTCATTGAGAGCTTAAGTGAGGACCCAAACGATCCATGTTTGAAGAGTGTTTTTATAGAGCTCCTTCCTTGTAATGAAGCTAAACATTGATGCTCGAGGCACTAATTTTGTTGGTGCAGACCAAGATGAGAAATTGAGTATCACGAACATAGACGTTGGAGAGAAAAACAAATTCAAAAATAGACCGCCTTATGGGGCAACAGTCATGAACACACTTTGTGGAGCATCTGATGCTTACATCCATGATGCGGAGGTCGAGAATGAGGATGATTATGGTTTTGATTTTGAAGACGACACCATGTAAACAGGCCATAGTCTAAGGACAAAGATGGTTTAGGGGTTAATTTCCTTTGTATCATATCCCAATTTTGAAAGACTTGATTACACTTGCTTATGCAATTTGGTTATACTTTCTTAATGTTGTATATCCTAATTATATGGTCTACTTGAATCAACAAATGATATCCTTCCTTATGTGGAGCACATGCAATGTGCTAAACACATATATTCCAATTTCAGGAAGGTATATTGAATTGCTTACGAACATCTGAATTAAAGGAACCCCATTACATTGTGCATGACTTATTTTGGTAGTGGAATAGCTTGTGAGGCAGTGGAAGATGGCATTGTTGAATGTTCAATTTCATCATCTTGGAGGCTAGGAAGAAACCACTCATAACTATGCTTGAAGAAATCAAATTATACATGATGGATAAGTTTTTTAGAATGCTTTAAAAGGTTGGTAGATGGGAAGGTGATGTATGCCCTGCTGATATTAAAAAGATGAGAAATTTTGGTGAAGATATGAGGTATGCACTTTTTATCCCTTTTCCTTTTAAAGGCTGAGTTTATCTTACTAAATTTGTTTTACATACTAATCTGCAGGAATTGGATTATTTTCCCCAAAGATGGATGCTTATGGAACTAGGAATGGCTATGAACTTTATTGTGTGGATTTGGGGTTACATGCGTGTTCATGTAAGTTGTGGGTCATCTGTGGATACCTTGTGTTCATGCACAAACTAATATCTATTACACTCATAAAGATCCGACTAAGTTTATTAGCCTTTGGTTTAGTAAGAAGAGGTGTAAAGATACCTACTCTAGGAACTTGCAACATATGAATGGAAGTAATTTACGAGTAGCTACGCCATATACCAAACCACTCCCCTAATAGCTAGAAGGATGCCAAGTCGACCAAGTATCAAGAGAAGAATGCATATTTTTGAAAATAATGACAAGTACTACCATATAGGAAGGTCTAGAAGAATCCAATGTACAAATTGCCAACATAAGGGTCATAACAAGGTTTCATGTAAAAATCCAATAGTTGCCCCAAAACCAAACCCTAAAAAAAGACAGAGACCTAAGTTGGATCCAACTGTAGTTACTAGACAAGGGGAGGTCATAGGGCCTAAGAAGAGGTGCTAAGGGTAGAGGTCAGATGTGAAGAGGTGCTAGGGATGAGGGTAAGATGGATGGATGTCAAAGTGGTCAAAGGGATGAAGGTTTATGATCACAACAACAGGGAAAAACAATGAAGTTAAGGTGTAGGAAACACAAGTACTAGATTGTGTAGAGAATATGTTCTTATTCCAAGTGAAAGATATAATTGCAAAATTTGAAGGAGCCCAACTACGCTGATGATGAAATAATGAAATGTTTAGGTTTAACACATACCGAATTTTCTGTAATCCTTAATATCAAAGAGATTCCTATGGAGTTTGATATGTCCATGGTAAGTGTTTATCCATATATAGACTCTCATCATGTTAAGTCTTTATCCGTTTACATACTCTCATCATGTGTCATTAGGATTATGGTTTTCATACTAAAGAAATTGGTCCAAATACTTGGGTAAGACAAGATGAAGATGATGAAGTTCAAAGTGATGAGGAGGGTATAGATGAAACTCGATTTCTAGTGGAGGTTATAAATGAAACCTAATTTCTAGTCCTTGAGCATGTGGAGAATGCATATGCAGATCGTGGTCTTATGGAGGTTAAGGAGGCCATCTAAAGAATCACCAAGAATAAGCTAGCCAAGAATGTGGTTGACAAGTATGGAACTAGCACCAATATAAAAAAAAGCTCATGTTTTAGAGTAGGGGGTTTTATTTCATGTCTTTTAGTTGTCACAGTGTAACCTTTTGAATAGTACTAGAAATTGGAAATTATGTTGATAGCCCATTTTGTTAATCTTTTAGATATTATCTGCCTTTTCAAAAGGCTAAACACTATGATATTGTAACCCTTTTGTTAATCCTATGATATATAATACTTAGAACAAGTTTTGTTTATTGTTATCTTATTGCATTTTTACTTTCTTCCTTTTCATTGTTCCAAACCATGACATTGTTTACTTTCTTAGTTATTACTAGATTATAACCCGCGTAAAACGCGGAAGAACATATAAAAAACACATATCAAGGTATAAAAAGTTGGCACAATAATAATCATAATAATAAAAAAACATAAAGTAACATAAACAGACTTAGTGTTATTGGTAATATTGAAATGTCTAAAAAATATAAAGAAATGTCTAAATATATATAATCGTTGAAGAAACTCTTTGTAAAATTGTTGAATATCTCTTAATAAAAATGACAGCAGCAACCACAAACCACCAAAATGTTTAAGAACTATTTTTATGAGATTTTGACATCTTTCTTTAATCGTTTTTCACATGAAGTCAAAGACACTGATTTTAAACCTCAAATTTATATGAAAACTTTAGGCTTTAGTCATTTAGTGGTAATTTGATAAACCAGATAATTTCACATAAAAAGATTAACCAAAGATAAATATTTTTGGATCAATATGTATTTGATAAAAGAGGAACATAATTATTTTTAGGTCGATATGCATTTGTAAGAAGAACATAAAGAAGTAACATGACGTTAGTTTTTTTAGAAATGTTTGTTGTCATATGTTTTTATTAATAATAGAACATGCATTTAAAATAGAGAAAATAGAGAAATAGTTGGTCAAATTTTGCGAATTAGGACTCTACGTCTACCAATTCGTGTCAATATTAACCATTTACCCTCTCATATTTATAGTTTATAATAGTTAATTTCTATTAATTGTTTATTTATATTGTAACGTTTAAAATATCCAATTAATAATGAGGACTTAATAAATATTAATGGTTATTTTATATGATTTTTTTTTATTTATAATAGGTTTCGTATTTCTTTTTCTTCTTTATAAAGAATTCATTTTATTTTATATTTTATTTTGTTATAAGACACTTCTCGTAATTTTAGAACTTTTTCATTTTTTTATTTTAATTCTTTAACACTTGTTGGTGGTGGTCATTAGATATAGAGAAACACCAAATTTTGTCAAATTTATGGAGTAATAATAAGGGCATTATGTAGAAAAGAAAACAGAGCGCGTAATGGTCAACTTCAGGAAAATGTTGGCAATCGTTTGTTGATTGATCTGTGGAGATGTGGATGGCGTTGGTTGGTGATAACTTGATGGAATAGTATGATAAAGGACTTATGGACTAATTGCTTCCTTGCTTGAGACTCCGTTGTGAAATCTTCTAAATCAACGAAGTTAATATTTAAGCTCCAAACCATATATGTTGAGGCTCTAATAAAAACAATAAAAAAACAAAATAAATAAGTAAATAATCAAAAATGAAAATGAAAGACAAATCAAACATGTTGGAAATCGAAAATGTCAATAATACTCCAACATACCAGTCATTCTTAGCCCATGCAATCTTCTTCTTGTTTCACTTTGTTCTTGGTGTCCAATATCCTCAAGCTCTATCGATCTTGATGATAATCGGTACTTCAATCTAAGTATCTAAAAAACAAAAAGAAAAGTAGAAGAAGGGGAAGGAAAATCAATCAATATTTCCTCATTGTACAATCTGAAAACCACTCAGAATCAATAAAAACCCTAGATAAAAAAATGAAAAATAGGAACATACCTAGGATTTGAAAGCGAGAGAGATGGAGCGGGTAAAAGATTAAGGTAGATAACGAAGGAGAGAGAACATCAAAATACCTAATCAAGCATTTCATGTGAGACATGAATTCTCTAATCCACCATGGAAAGTAACAAAAACAATCGAAGACCTAAAAAATTGAAAACCAAAACAATCGGAGATGATTTGCTTCCTGATTAATCAATTGATGATTAATCGAGGGTTTGAAATTTTAATGTGGATTAGGGTTTTTGAGAAAACTGAATCTTGTGAATTGATTAGGACGAAGCATAAAGAAAGACATATTAGTTGTGGTTCGACGGTGGTTGCTGTTAGGCATAACAAAATGGCGTACTAATTTTTCAAAAGAAAAGGCATATGATTTTTTTTAGGATGACATCATAGTTTGATTCATCGTTGATCCAACTGTGGAAAATTATAAATGAATGACAATCAATGGGTCAATGTAATTTGATATATCTTTCAATTATATGAAATATCAAATAATAAAATTTCATTACTATTGTGATAATTTAGTTTATATATTGTATTTTCACTAATCTTAACGGTCTTATTTTTTCTAATAACCGTAACGCTTTTATTAAATGTACTTTTTACAAATCTCTTAATATCTTATAATTTTTATCTTACTTTATAATTTTCATAACTATGTTATTCAAGATTGACTGCTTTAATAGTGTTTTTTTTTAGTCTATTCAATTTTATATTTCATTGTACAACATCATCGTTTGTATGTATTCTAAAATTTCACTTTAAAAATATTTAATGTTTACACCTTGATATTGATTTTTTTAATAAACTCATGTAATAATTATGGAATATATATCTCATTTTAATTAACATTCACTTCCTTTATTATATCAAATTCTTCATTAAACGGATATACTTTTGGAAAATAATAATTATAATAGGGTAGCATTATCTAAAATGTAAATGTTTGATATACTTTTGGAGAAAAAAAAATCAGGATCATTAAAAAAATTTATATAAAGAAAATACAAATTTAAATTTGTTGAAATTATGGATGAAATTACTGGCAAAAATTTATTTTGGAGGGAGTTGTATTTTGTAAGGTATAATAATATTACAAAATTTGAAATATCTATATTTGTTGTGTAAATTAATAAATTTTATTGTTACTATACAAAGATAAAAAAGTAGTTTGATATGATATACAAAAACATAATAATTTCAATGATATTTTAAAATCATGCCAAAATTAACCAAATTCTTATATATAAAAATTAAAAAAAAAATCATAATCATCTTTAATATATAAAAGTAACATTTTTGTAATTAATGTCAGTTCCGAAGATAGTTAATTTTTGTTTTGTTAAAGGTACTGAATATCTTTTCATATTTATTTGAAAAGTTTCAGAAAAGTAGTAAACTGATTGTAATTTGTGACAAAAAAAATCGAAATATATGAATACATACATTTGATATATGAACAAAAAATAATCGAAAAAAATATAAAAAGCGAAAGACAGTACTGACCTTCTAGCGCACAAGAGCGAATGTTTATAGCAGATAATGATGATGGAAGTTATAAGCAATATTAAAGATGTTGTAGGAGAAAGTTTGAAGAAAAGAAACGATTGAAAATAAATGTAAGTCGCGGATTCAATGATGAATCGTATATGTATGTGATAATTTGAATATGATTTTTCGGTATTAATGATTTCCTAATAAAAAAAGATTTTATATTAATGGTTTACTAATATAAACGGATTTATATTAATGGTTGATATTAAGGCCTTGATTGAAATAATTTGTTAGTAATATGTTTTTAAAATTGACCATATTAAAATCTTCATAACTGAAAATTCAAGATGTAAAATATGGAAAGTTTTTATTGGAATTAAATACATTCCATTTCAACGAATGTAAGTTATTGATTGATGATTGGAAAACATTTATTGGAATTAAATACATTCCATATGAGGAAGATGATGTCAGCAATTTGATCTAAGGGTGAAAAAAATAAGATTAAAATACAAATACGCTTTTAGTTATTATTATGTTGTTTGATGAATATACCAAATTCATTTTGTAAATCAAGTTTCTCTCTAAAATGATCCATCTTATTGCAATTCGTACCAAAAAACTATGAAGTTGTTTATGAAAGAATGCATGAGATCGATTAAAACGCATGATTAAAGATGCTGGTCATTAAAGTATAGAAACAAAACGTGAGGGACCATTTATGTAAAATTTAATTTTTCGAAAAGTACACGATAACCCCCTTCAACAAACATTGCCGGAGTATATAAGGTACCTGATATATGTTGACATACATGTAAAAGATCGCATCTACTGGTGTCCACTGTATCAGACGTCTAAGATGGGGAAGAAAATGTCGGTGGTACGGTGGTTGCTGGTGGCGCTACTAGTGGCTTTTAGCATTGAAGAAGTTCAATCGGATGCCTCAGATCACAAATACAAATCTGGTGATGAAGTCCCAATTTACGCCAATAAAGTCGGTCCTTTCCATAACCCTAGGTAGGCATTATCCTCTATATGTAGATTGGATCTCTGTCTTATGCGTTTTCTTCTTCACATTATGTTTCTTGCTACTGCTTGCACTGACTTAGTGGATCTATTTTGATAATTAGGGTTTCTGTGTCTGTAGTTTGCTGGATCTCAGTTTCAATTATGATAATCAGGGTTTTATTTGCTTAGTTCAAAGTTTTATCGGCTGAACTTTAGATTGGTCGATGATCGTTCAGCTAATTCGTGTTTGCATTGTAAGAAAATACACAAAGTTATGAGCAGCTTATAATGCACAAATTAAGGGGAGGAAAAGAGTTGGGTAGTTAATTCGTTAGCCAAACTGAAATGAGAGATAGGACTGCACTATTCGTAAGGGAAATTTCAGAAATCTGTATGCAGAAAACTAGAAATGGTCCTTGATGAACTTTCTCATGTTATTGAGTGTCTACAAAGTAAAATTGACATGACATACAGAAAGAATAGGCCCTATAACTCTTAGTTAGAGAATGTGTAGGTTTAGGATTACTCATTTGTGTGTATTCTATGAAATGCATTTGATTTCTTCAAATTTGAAGAACCTTCAACTTATTCAGCATATTCAATCTATATGCGTGCTTCTTAAACCTCATTTCCTCACTTTGTCTTCTTCTACAGTGAAACATACCGCTATTTTGATCTACCCTTCTGTTTACCAGGTGCTTATTTCTTATTGTATCATTCTTTTGTTTTTTGTTTCTTTGACTTACTGTTCTTGCCATTATACATAACTGATGCAAATGATGATTACAGATCATTTAAAGGAGAAGCCAGAAGCTCTTGGTGAAGTACTGAATGGAGACAGATTAGTCAGTGCCCCTTATAAGCTTCCATTTATGGTTGAAAAAGAGTCAGAAACTGTTTGCAGAAAAAAACTAACAAAACAGGAAGTATTGAAATTCCGAAGTGCTGTTGCCAAGGACTATTATTTCCAAATGTACTATGACGACTTGCCTTTCTGGGGCTTTCTAGGGAAAGTTGAAAAAGACAAAAATGACCCTAGCGAGGAAAGATTTTACCTTTTTAAACATCTTCACTTTGAGATCCTCTACAACAAAGATCGTGTCATAGAAATAAACGCGAAAGCTGATCCTAATGCTGTGGTGGATCTCACTGAAGACAAAGAAGTTGAGGTGGAGTTTATGTATACAGTCAGATGGAAAGAAACAAATATTCCTTTTGAGAATAGAATGGAGAAATACTCTCAATCTTCTTCACAACCACATCATTTGGAGATTCATTGGTTTTCAATTATCAATTCATGTGTCACAGTTCTCCTCTTAACCGGTTTTCTTGCCACTATTCTAATGCGTGTCCTCAAGAATGACTTTGTTAAGTAAGGAATAATATCATTCATTTATTTTACATACAATTCCTTTTTTTACCCCTTGTTAATCAAATTATTTGTGAAAAAAGGTATGCTCATGATGAAGAGGCAGCTGATGATCAAGAGGAGACTGGGTGGAAGTACATTCATGGTGATGTGTTTAGGTACCCAAAGTACAAGTCTTTGTTTGCTGCTGCCCTTGGTTCTGGAACCCAGCTATTTGCTCTGTAAGTAAAGTAATTATTCCACATTTTTAGTGCAATATTTAATTCTCAATATTGATAACTTTTTTTTTTTTTTAATCAGAGCACTTTTTATCTTCATACTCGCACTTGTTGGTGTATTTTATCCATACAATCGAGGAGCTCTTTTCACTGCACTCGTTGTCATATACGCGCTTACATCTGGAATCGCAGGCTACACTGCATCCTCTTTCTACCACCAGCTAGAAGGAAGCAACTGGGTACGATACAAATTTACCAATATACCCTTTTCTTCATTTAATTTAAAATCTAACATCTCGCATCAACAGGTAAGGAACCTACTGTTAACCGGATGCCTCTTCTGTGGGCCCCTCTTTCTAACCTTCTGCTTCCTAAACACGGTTGCAATCGCATACACAGCCACAGCTGCACTACCCTTTGGGACAATTGTAGTGATTGTTTTAATATGGAGTTTGGTGACATCACCATTACTTGTTCTCGGGGGCATTGCTGGAAAAAACAGCAAAGCTGAGTTCCAAGCTCCTGTTCGCACCACAAAGTATCCCAGAGAGATTCCACCTCTCCCATGGTACAGAAAAACCATCCCTCAAATGGCCATGGCTGGCTTTCTCCCTTTTAGTGCTATCTACATTGAGCTTTACTACATCTTCGCCAGTGTGTGGGGCCACAGGATTTACACCATTTACAGCATCTTATTTATTGTTTTCATCATTCTCTTGATTGTCACTGCCTTCATCACTGTTGCTTTGACTTACTTCCAACTTGCTGCTGAGGATCATGAATGGTGGTGGAGGTATGTCGAGTTTTTACCTTTTGAATCTGTACTTTCTCAAATATATTTACATTTTTGGTCCCTGATTGTTGCAGATTATTGTCCCAAAAACTTATCTTGCAGTTTTGGCCCCTTTTTTGTTTGTTCCAAGATTGACTATATTTCAAGTAAATTACGTTTTTGGTCCTTGAGTGGTGCTGATTTTTTTCTTGCACTTTTGGTCCAAAAATGTTTTTTTCTTTTCCAGCTATGGTGTCCTTATTTGGGATTTTTGGTTGCTGTTCTATGAAAAATGAACAGAGTAAATTACATTTTAGGTCCCTTAGTATAGTTAGTTTTTTCAGTTTTGGCCTAAAAATGTTTTCTCTTGTAGTTTTGGTCCTTATTTGAGGTTTATATAGTGGTTTTGGACTTTTGGTCCTTGTTCCAAGTAAAATGACTATTTTAGGGACCAAAATTGCAATAACAAGTATACTCGTGGAGCAAAAATAGTCATTTTACTTTGAGCAGGGACCAAAAACATCACATGAATCTCAAATTAGGACGAAATTTGCAAGAGAGAACATTTTTGGACCAAAATTGCAATAATAAACTATACTTTGTGAATAAAATGCAACTCGTTGGGACCAAAATTGCAAAAATCAGCCACTCAGGTACAAAAATCAATATTTTTCTTGGAATAAGGACCAAAAAGGTTGCAAGAACGTAAAATAAGGCCAAAACTGCAATAGAAAACTTTTAGGGACCAAAATGAAAAAGTCAGCTATACTCATTACTCAAGGACCAAAAATGTAATTTAACCTTGCAACCAATATCACAAAAACGAGAGATACTTAGGGATCAAAAACAGTCTCAAATGAGACAAAATTGCCATAGAAATCTTTTTGCGACCAAAACTGAAAAAAACTCAGGGACCAAAAATGTAACTTACTCTATCATTTATTTACACCTTTGACTCTATTTGTGAATTTTTTTCAGGTCTTTCCTATGTGGAGGGTCAACGGGTGTTTTCATATACGGGTATTGCTTGTATTACTACTATGAAAGATCAGACATGTCTGGATTCATGCAGACCTCTTTCTTCTTCGGTTACATGGCTTGCATTTGTTACGGCTTCTTTCTCATGCTCGGCATGATTGGTTTCCGTGCCGCCCTTTTCTTTGTTCGCCACATTTACCGCTCAATTAAGTGTGAATAGAAAAGGTAACAAAAAGGTTGTTCAAGTTGTCCTCCTTCCAATTATGTTCATTAGGTTAATAAGATAAATTGATGTTTATTTTCTTAGTTTTAATGTTGTTTTTTTTTGGGTTGAAGATAGGAAGCTAGTATGAAAACTATACCGACTAAATTTTTGAGATATATATTATATAGACCTTTTCCCGTTTGAAGATGTAAAAGATCGTTCCTGTATGTTTGTCCTAACTGTAAAAATGTGAGATTCTGTAAGTGAGGTGTTACCTTGACTATGAAATCAATAGCGAGAGAATGAAAAATTAAAAGAACTTGGCTAAATAGAAGTGGGCTATGGATTGCTAATCAACATACTACTATTTTTTATCATACAATCAGAAATGAAGGACTATTTTTTTTTCGGTCAACCCTTTAATGAACATTTAACTTTCCATTGATTCAACCTTCTTATAATCAACTTACAATGCATTCAACTCCTACCGCAACAATCTCTTGCCTCTATTCAAATTTCATTAAACTTGGATCACAAATGCCCTTAATGTCTCTTCCCTTTATTCAACAGTCTCTTGTATTTTTCTCTCTTTCCTTTTGCATGTCGGAAGTCTTATTTGGAAACAATTTTTATTGCCGACGTTATCCATTATCTCATTCTTGTGAGGCTTAAGGATTTGTTATTGTTATTTTTATGCTTATTTCTTATTCATAGAACACAATAACTAAATAAGTATACCTTCAACCGGGATAGGGTCATGCCCTCAAAGTGTCTTCGACATTGAGATTCAAGAATCCTACCCCAAAAACTTGGCCTTCCTTTCTATTGCCGCCATAACTTTCACAACTTACACATTGGATTCCTACAATACCCCAAAAACTTGGCCTTCCTTTCTATCGCCTCCAGAACTTTCACAACTTTCACATTCGATTCCTACAATTTATTAAATAACATGACTATTATTATATTAAAACCTGAGAAAATAAATAAATACATCAAACAAAATATCCAAAAGAAGAAAGATAACTTACACATATCATCATATACGTGTTGGTAATCCACTCCTCAGACTGACTCCCAATCGACTCTCCACCAACTAGCTCCCAATTGACCCTAAGGCTAACAATGACTCTCCACTCACTAGCTCCCAATTGATCCTAAGGCTAACCGGAGTGCTCAACACATAGGAGCTAGCCACATCGGCCAATCACTCTTTTACATGACATCGACCCTAAGGTTAATCAGAGTGCTCAACGCGTAGGAGCTAGACGCCACATCAACCAATCACTCTTTTATCGGGGTTAGGAAATAGTGTTCGCTACATACTCACCGGGAGCGAGAGAGATAGAGGGGGAAGAAGAGTGTAGAAAGAGGGAGTTTCTCTCTCCCTTGTGACTGTACATTGCCCAACTCAAGCCAAGTCACTACACTTGCATCTCACTAGGTATAGGAAATGGTGCTCCACTTGTGATGTGGTTGGCACATCATCTCATAGGAGCAACTCACGGACCACTCTGTATAGCCTAATCGATTCTCAACCTTCTGAACTCTTTTTGACGTGAGTATCTATATCAACTTTTGTCCATGTGGGCTTATGCACCATTGCCTTAGCGTACGAAGACACAACATATTTAATGTAGTTTATGTAAAAGTAAAAACAAATTACTAAAATTTATTAATATGATTAACTTACCAACTTCATACGATGTTGTTGGTGTTGTGATTTCTCGTTCCACTCCCGGATCTCTACCCAAGCCCTGGTTACCATACATATTCATACGACTTGTGTAACCACTTGAACTTGAGACCCCTAAACTTGTTAGAATGCCCTAAACAAGGATTGTGAGTAGCAACTCACGTGTATGAGCGGGTTATAACCCAAAGATTATAGTACCTTGTTTCTTATATATATGTTAAAAGTGTATAGTTATGCTATGTGCATTGCATACTTCCTTTTGTCTAAACATTTATATTATGATATTGTAGATTGTTGCAAATTTGAAATATCTTTCTCAAAAGGGTTGGTCATAAGGACCTTGATTGTATTTTTGAAGCTATTATGGGGGTTTGACTTTGGGAATTAGAGGAGCACAACCCTCCATTGTGTAATGATACATTTACACTTATGTTTTGCTATTGGTTGTTACTTTTTCGGTGTTCAAAACATTGTTGAACTTGTAATATTTAGACCAACTTATTTATGCAAACTATTAACTATTTCAGAAGATTGGAAATTTTAATTGAATTTACTAAACTATTTTAAAATCACCCATGAGAGGGATGTTTTAAGATATCCGACCATAAACTAAAAAATGAATCCAGTTAAGTTGAAGATATATAGTCCCTTGAAGACAACAGACTAAGATAACAAACTAAAGGAATTTGACTAAAGATCAATTAAGGATAAAAACTGCTCTCAACAATGATGGATCTAGCCGAAGAGCATACATACCCAAAATTGATATGAGAATTTGCTAAAGCTTAGCTGAATTCTAGAAGACCTAATCCTTTTAGCTTAAGCAAGTTAAAAGAAAAAATGGGACGTCCAAAGGAGTGTTGGTGAGTTGTTTCTCACCTCTTTGCCGATGCTTCCTTATCATAGAAGTGTCGAATCTAACAAGTCTAACTATAAACATAAGGATATTGTTTTTTTTTTTTGCTAAGGATAAACATCACCTATTATGTCTAAAATGGTTTAGACTTTACATTCAAGTAAAACTATTTTATAGATCTTGCATAGTACTTGAAGATCGGTATTATTGGTATAAAACTTGCTAAACATATTAAATAGTGATAACATAGATATTGATAACGTATTCTCGTTATTATCTTTTCTTATTGTTTAGGATGTTTGTTTTGCTTTCTTATTTAAACTCTTGTTTTATTGCTTTTTGATTAAGCAATCAATAAAATCGAATTACTTCCATGATACAATCGGAATTCTAGATGGTATCAGAGCATGTTTTAGAACTTTGATTCAAGACCTTCCTTCATTGAACTTGAAGAATGAAAGGAAGCAGTGAACCAAAATACAAAGGCGATGCAAGGGAAGGTTCCAACACAATAGACGATCATAGTTCCCCCCTACTATCTCCTTCCTTTCGATTTCCCTAAACAAACTCCATGTTAACGAAGTTCTCACAGTCACCAATTATGTCGATTGGTCACAAGAGATTGAAAAATTTCTCTTCGCCAAGAACAAATTTGAGTTCATGGACGGGACCATCTAGAAACATGGGAAGGGATCTTCGAACTACATGCCATGGATGTGATGTGCAACGCCCGTAGATACGTGCTAGTCAATTAAATAGAATAAGCTATAAAAATTATTTTTTATAGAAAGTTATTTAGGATAAATAACCTTAACCAAAGTTATAGTATATGTGACAAGGGTTCCATACATGTAAAAAACGCTAAAATCCGATGTCGTATGAAGAAGTTATGATTTTTTCGAAGTTTTTACGTATCGTAAAAAGTGAATTTTTGATAGTTTACTTTTAGCTTAAGTGATCTAAATGAAAGTCGTAGTAGTCGTTAAACTGAGCGTGCACATATAGAACGCCCAAATATGACTTCGTAAGAGGAAGTTATGATTTTTTGAAGTTCCAGTGCAGCAGTATACGACTCAGAAACCAGTAGAGATCAGTTGATTGTTAGGAAAAACAAACTAAACGAGAGTTGAAGATCTCATCCATATGGTTCCGTCGTTATAAAGATAGTCGAGAACGAATATCATATGTGAAAATTATAAATTTTTAATGGACTTTAACAGTCTAAGCCTGTTAAAAATATAGCTTTAAAAATAAAGTTAAATCTAGCCGACGGAGTCTAAATGGAATTTTAGATCTCGTCGAGCGCTTTTCGGGGGTATAAAGAACGTCGAAAACGAAGCTCGTAGGAAGAAGTTACGCCATTTTTAAAAATCTGGAAAATCGCACGCGCAAAGTGCACGGCACACGCCAATGACATGGCACCACGAGAGGGCGCCAAGTGGTATGGTCAGGAGCCGCTTCCTTTGTGAGTCACGTCGACGTACCCTTAATAATGCAACATGTGGTTTCGTAAGAGTGTGACACGTGTCACCTTCTAGAAGGAGGCGAGGTGGGCGAACGACGACACAACACGTGGCAGAAGCCCAATAGAGCCACTCAGGCCCTAGTGCGCGGCGCACATAACTAGAGTGCACGGAACGCAAGGTTTTTCTTGCCTATAAATAGCCGACTTTGTATATGCTTTCACCTCCACACCCCTACACACTTTCTCTCTCGAGCGATCTTACCTTTTAAGCCATTTTTCTCTCGTTTTTGACCTATAGCGAAGCCCTGTGACACCCCTGAGCACTCATCTGAGTAACGGCCTTCGAGTAGGAAATCCCGAGTCAGCATTCTGCCTGCTTAGATTCCAATTTTCATCAAGAACCTCTGTAAGTTAAGCTACACTTAGTTCATGTTAAGTGTAACTTTTAAATATAGTCATAGTCGTTATCATGAATCTACAATTAAGGTTTATCAGTAATTCCAAGTTATTATATTGGTTGATCTACTCATGGGGGTGATGTCGATGCTGAATTTAGTGAGGTGTTTAAAGTGGAATTTACAAATAATATATTATGTATACCAAACAGACCCTACCTTCAATATGATCCTACCTGGTTATTCCTTATTTGGATCTTGAAGTAGACTTTGGGATTGTTGAGGAATCTAAACCCTTAAGATAATAGTTCCATAAAGTATGAAATTATACTAAGACTTAGCGTTATGTACATCTAGGTCTTTTGGAAAAAAGGTGTAAGGCGAAGCTCTGCCTAATTCACCAATCACTAGACACTTTGTCTGGTGAGTGCATAGTCACTTTTATGAATATGATTTAATATAAGTATTAATTAAAATATTAAATATTTGCTGAAAGTCGTACGTGAATTATGTGCTTATTGCCTGGGATATATATATATATATATACATATATATATATATATACATATATATATATATATATACATATATATATATATATATATACACATATATATATATATATATATACACACACACACACACACACATAACGTGCCTATGTGCGAACCAGATATGGTTTTATTTTATGTCAGGATAATTGGATAGTATTATATAAAGATATTAAAACTAGAATTGTTGAGAAGATAAATGATTAATAATACCTAATACTCTTATGGAATAGATATACACTAAGATAGGTTAGTGTCACCTAATAATAGAGTTGGTATTAAAAGTTGGTTACATGCACTAAGCTACTGGAAATTGGTTGGATGCTGAGTGATTAAGAGACAACTTGCAATAGTATTCAGGACCATCATGTCTTTACGCTATAACTTATGTATCTGTATTGATTATGACATCCTTAGGTTTTTAACATTTTGGAAACAAACAATTGTAATCAAAATGATCTTTTGTACTAGGATTTTCCGCAAATATACACAGATGATTCTAAAAGCGTAAAGAAAAGTTTTAATTGGTTCTGAAAATTAGAGGATGTCACATGATACGATGCAATGAAATGCTAAAAGGGTGGCTTAACACTGCCGTGGAGAAGAGCATTCACAATAGTGTGAAGTACGCAAGCAATGCATCACAGATGTAGTCAGATCTGCTTAAGAGATTCAACAAGGAAAGCTCTCCTAGAGCGTACAAACCGAAACCGAAAATTGCAGCAACTTGGCAAGATGGAGCCTCCTATCAACGTATTTCAAAAAACTCCGATCACTATGGGATGAAAGTTCATCTGTCTAGCTCTTCCCTCGTTGTTCGAGTGAAAATTGTTCTTGTGAAATTGGAAAAAAGGATAGACGATTTTCAAGAAAAGGAACTATTGTATCAGTTCCTCATGGGTTTAGATTCGGATTTCAATGTCATCAAAACACAAATTTTAGCAACCAAACCCACTCCAAATTTGGG
This sequence comes from Lactuca sativa, assembly GCF_002870075.4. NCBI lineage: Eukaryota > Viridiplantae > Streptophyta > Magnoliopsida > Asterales > Asteraceae > Lactuca > Lactuca sativa. Next base: position 159,661,574 of record NC_056624.2, on the reverse strand, counting down.
CACTGCTTATCACCTAGTGGCAAAAGATGAAAGATAGAGGTCGATCTCAAGTGACAAGAGAGCTCAACTTGACTCCCTTGCGTTCAAGGCATTTCAAAGAAGATATGGAAACCTTAATGTGCATAAAGAAAGATGATTTTCAAAGAACGTTAAAGACAATAGAGAAAAAGAGAGAACGAGAATTGCACATTTTATGGGAGGAATGGCCACAAGAAGGAAGGTTGTTTCAAGCTAGTAGGATACCCAATCCAGGAGAAAGGAGAAAGCGAAACCGAAGGCGGCAGCCTACACTGAACACAATTCTAGTCCCATACAAGAACTAACTAACGAGTAATATCAATTGTTTGTGAAACACTTTTCTAGCCCCAACATTGACGAGGTAAAGGGGCGTGTTTCCAACATGGCATGTAAAGCAAGCAATAAAGGTGATTGGATTATTGACTCAGGTTGCATCAAACACATAACTTATTTACCTAGCTTATTGGTAGAACAAGAAAAGAACTTTTTTGAGTCCCCAGTTGTTATAACCAATGGTGAATCCATTCCTATCAAAGGGAAATGTGATTGTACTCTCCCGGGGGGAGTAAAAGTGAACGGGGTTTTATGTGTTCTAAATTTCCAATGCGATTTACTTTCTGTTAGTCGTATAAGTAAAGATCTCCAATGTGTAGTAACATTCTTTCCTAAGTTTTCTATGATGTAGAGGTTACTAACGAGGAACTTGACTGGTGTGGGTAGATGTAATGGTGGATTGTAACGAATGAGGATAACCAAGGAAAGGAATGCTATGGTGACTGTCGCGGGTACTTATCACAAAAGATCGGGTTATAGCTCAAAGGAGAAGCTTTCTAGAATTGAGTAAGTTAAAAATAATTCCATTAGTTTTATTAATGAAGTTTGTGACTCTTATGCTAAAGCAAAACTTACCCGAAAGCCTTTAACTATTAACTCTATTAAAACCAAAGAAATTTTTGATTTGATATGTTATGATATATGGGGTGGGTATTGTATACCATCTTATATGAAGGCTAATAATTTCCTTAGTATAGTTGATGATTTTAGTAGAGCTGTGTGACATTTTTTTTATCAAACATAAAAGTGATGCTAGCAAGTGTCTTGTTGATTGTCACAAAGTGATAAAAGTCTTATTTGAGAAACATATAAAAAGAATTAGATGCGAAAATGACGGAAAATCGGAAATTCACCTCCAATCTCATGATTCAGTTTTATAACAAAGAAAAGATTTGATTAGAAACAACTTGTCCGCATACACCTCAGCAAAACGGTGTGGTAGAAGGAAAACATAGACATTTGCTTGAGACAGCTCGAGCAATTTGTTTTAAAGAAAACCTTCCAAATTTTTTTTTTTTGGGGAAAATGCATTCTAACGACTGCCTACATTATCAATCACCTTCCTTCTAAAGTCATTAAAAATAAGACCCCTTACGAAATCATTTGGAACCAAAAACCCCAATATGACCATATGAAAGTTTTCCGCTGTCTTGTGTATTACAAAAATACCGATACAAAGAGAGACAAATTTGAGAAGAAAGGGATGCCTAGTGTGTTCTTAGGTTATCCACAAGAAACCAAAGGATACAAGATTTTTCTGAAAATCATAAAGCTTACCTAACGGTCATTACCTCGAATAATGAGCTAAAAGCTTTGAAACAAGCTTCTCAGGATGAACGTTGGCGATAAGCTATGCAACAAGAAATTCTAGCTCTTGTGAATAATGGAACACGGACTCTCACTGATCTTCCAAAGGGAAAACGGGCTATTGACTCAAAATGGTTTTACAAAATCAAATATAAACCAACCGGCGAGGTCGAACGGTTTAAAGCCCGACTAGTCGCAAAGGGTTTCACTCAGATGGAAGGCGTAGACTATCACGATACTTTTGCCCCAGTTGTAAAATTTGTCACCATGCGTACTCTATTAGGAGTTACTGCCAAGAAGAACTGGTTCATACAATAGCTCGATGTCAACAATGCCTTTTTGCATGATGACATGGATGAAGAAGTGTATATGAAAGTTCCCCAAGGTTTTTCCAAAAAGAATGATACTCGTGTTTTTTCGCGTGTAAAAATCTCTCTATGGTCTAAAGCAAGATTCTTGGAACTGGTACCATAAATTGACAAAATTTGTTTTGAGCATAAGCTTTTGTCAGTCAAAGGCCGGTGACTCATTTTTTTTGCAAAATCGAGACTGAATTTACACTGCCATCTTGATTTATGTGGATGATGTCATTATAGTTGGTGATAATTTTGATCGGATTCAACAAACAAAAAGGCAACATGATGAAGCGTTTAGTATTAAAAATCTTGGACAATTAAAATATTTCATTGGTATAGAAGTGGCAAAAACTTCAGATGGCTTAGTTTCGAGTTAGCAAAAGTACATCTTAGACATTCTCCAAGATAGTGGAATATTGGGTTGCAAATCGAGCTCATTTCCTATTGAACATAACTTGAAGTTAGATCGACGAGAAGCGGAAGCTCTGGTTGATGCTAGTCATATCGAAGGCTTATTGGTTGGCTTCTCTATCTTCAAGCTACACGTCCTAACGTTACATATGCCGTTAATTTGTCGAGTCAGATTGTTTGTTTCTGACCCTAGTCAAAGTCATATGCAAGGTATGACTAGAGTGCTAAGATACCTAAAGGGGACATCGGGTCAAGATATTCTTTTACCATAGACTGGAGAACCAATTTTCACTGCTTTCTGTGACTCTGATTGGCTCGGTTGTCCATAAACAAGACGTTATCGAACATGTTACTTACTTCTGCTTGGTGGTGCTCCAATTTCATGGAAAACTAAAAACCAATCCATCATTTCTCACTCTTCCACTGAAGCTGAGTATCGTGCTATGGCCCCGATTGTTTGTGAAGTTTTGTGGGTTAGATGGCTCCTCAAGGACTTACAAGTTTTCCTAGACACGTCCACCAATTTGTTTTGCGACAACCAGTCGGCCCATCATATTGCGAACAATCCAGTTTTCGATTAAGCACGTGAAAATGGATTGTTTCTTTGTTCGATAGCGAGTTGCTTCTCAGGAATTCACGCTAATGAAGATTGATCGTAAGATGCAAGTTGTAGATTTGCTCACCAAAGCTCTTGGTGCCAACCAACTTTAGTTTCTACTTGGCAAGATGTGCATTATTAATTTGAATGCTCCATCTTGAAGGGATGTATTGGATAGTGATAGCATAGATATTGATAATGTATTCTCGTTATTATCTTTTCCTATTGTTTAGGATGTTTGTTTTGCTCCCTTATTTAAATTCTTCTTCTATTGCTTTTTGATTAAGCAATCAATAAAATCGAATTACTTCCCTCATACCATCATAATTCTAGAAAATATACCTTGATCACAAGCGTTGTATTTATGATATTTCTACTTGCATTTCGAAGCAAACTTAATTGTCACTTGTGCTTGAAGTCATTCACGTTATCTCTATGAAATAAGTGTTAAGGTGTTGTATGAGGTGAATTGTTTCAACCTTGTCTTTCAAAGTTTTCTTCCACAAGTCCTTGAGCTTTTAAACCAAAAAGTGTTTAACAAGAAATATTATTAACCATTGAAATTTATTGTATTCCACTCCTATTCTACAATTTGTATCCTTGTAGTACTATTATAGCCAAGTCCACATGGTCCTATCACTTTTCACAAGTTTGTAAAAAATGTTTGGTACGCAGTGTATGCTGAAACAAAGGGAGATGAGAAATAAAAATCCATAACTTTCCATTCAAGATCAATCAGTACATGATAACATAAAAGAAACCAAACCAATAGCAATCATCGAGGTGACCTAACAGTGATCGTTTGGGATTTAAGCATTCAAAAAAAAAAAAAAAGTTGCCCAAGTTCGAACCTCACCAGCTTCAACCTTGGATGAATTGCTGTTCGGAAAAAAATCAGCCCACAAACTAACACTTTATTCTAGTTGCCACTTCAGATCTTATTCGACAAAATCCATCTTTATCTACTTTCTTTTGTTCACAAATTAAAATACCACTCTTCAATAAAGTCAAAACATCTCATCAATTGCAAGCAGCTCAACAGACATGGGCTGGAGTTGTACTATCCTACACGATCAATGATTGATGGTGGTGATCAACGCGCTTCATTTTCTCTGAAATTGTAGAATTCTTGCGCACAAGAGAAGCTGTTTCTATGCGTTTCTTGAGAACTTGACTTTTTCGCAGCTTTTGTAGGAGTTGTAGATCTGTAAAAAGGAAAGAAATTAAGTAGTCGAAGAAGATTGCGAGAAGATCAGTAAGAGATTTGTTAGTATTTACTGGTAACCTTCGTGGAAAGAAAGGCCTATCAAATAGAGGCATCAACTGAGCTCGAGGGATCATCTCCTTTCTTAACATTCGAACCTCTTCTTCCTCGATCATCTGGTTTCAGGTTTTCAATCAATGTAAATGTTCAAATGAGATCGTATATGTTTTTCCTGTTCTATTTATGGTAGTTCTATCTATATGTTGTTGTGCATCTGTGTATGCTTAACGACAAAATAAAGAAAGGGATTTATGTTAAATTTCACACGACTATACTTGCCTTCTGTATCTTCTCTATTTGCCTCTTTTGTTGCTCCATAAGATAGAGCTTGGTTGCAATCTGTATGCAAACAGTCTTAAACTTTAGTAAATGGATACAGGCGATACCCATTTGTAACCAAAATGTGGTCATAAATGTCACCAAATGTCATTAATTTGAAACCGAAAAGGACCTTTTCAGTAGGTTTACTTGAGCAAAACTCACCGAGTAGTTAAAGAAAGCACGTTTGACTGCTCTTTCCTTCGTTTGGAGTTTGACTTCCATGGATTTGGTGTTTTCTTTCGCTAGTGTTTGGAACTTGACATACTCAGGCTTCATATTTTCTTTTATTGATGTCTTTGTTGTGATAACCTGAACTAAGATAAATTCTTTTACTTCTAGTCGCAATAAATATTAGATACGATCACATTGGAAGTGAAGCTCTTTGTTTTAATGGCTCTTAATTAGTTCTTGTGATCAACATTTACATATAATAAATAAATCCAACTTTATTACAGCTACTCAATCAAAAAGTCATACCGAAGTTTTTGTTTTGATGGGAAGCGAAGAGGGGTCGGATTTCACAGGTCTTGTTGGTGAACGAACAGCATCACTGCTGTAAGAAGTATTCTTCACATACTTAAACCAACAACACGAAGGGAAACATGTTAGAATGTCTTAAACCTGGAAGAGAATTAGTAGATGGTGAAGAAAACATAAAGAAAGCGAATTAATGCATGATGATATTGACCTTGTGAGAAGTTTTTATTCTAGGGGTTTCCATAATGAGTGTAAATAACTTAAAAGAAGTTAAAGTTGAAGTGAAGTGAAGTGAAGAGTGTGTATAGTGTGTGTTATATATGGGAGTAGGGGTTGGAGATTTGTAGCCATCTGAGTTTCGGTGGATGTTGGAACATCATCAGCTTATTGGGAAAGTTGCATGCTTTCTTGCACCAAACTTTCTGATGAAACCCATCCTTCGTATTATTATGATTAGGACGAGGTGCATTATATAAAATGAAAAGAATCTTATCTATATGGATATTAATATTGCTATATTCGTCTTCCCATAGAGCATCAATTTGTCAGCTAATAGCAGGGGAAAAACATATTCGAGGAAGTTGCTTTTATTCACGAAAGAAACAAATACACATATACACATATATTCTTTAATTCTAAATTGAAGAAATCAAGAACATTAATTGCATTTCAATCATATGTTTTCCACATTTTGATTATTTACTGCGTCATTTTTGTCAACATTTTATTTTTGTCCATCAATTTTGTAAAATGTATATGACGTTTTAAATTAAGAATTCTATTAATGACAATTAAATCCCACCAAAAATAAAATTGATTAAATTAGGAATTCTATTAATAACAATTAAATCTCACCCAAAAATAAAATGAAAAAAATTACCCCGCCCCACCCCTCATTATCAGTACCCCTACGCTATCTTCCTTTTTATTTACATAATCTATCTAACCTAAGTTTTATACTGGAGAAGAAAATGGGGGAAAGAAGAAATATAATACCTGTGGGCTTTGATTTGTGTGAATCAGTCTTGTGTTTGATCATCATAGAAGGAGGAATGATATAGATATAAATTTTCTTTGGATTCTACTTTAATTAGATCATAGTTTAGTTCGATTTTGGCTACGTTTTAGCTTATGCTTCTTTTATTCTGTTTCAACTATGAAGTTCCAATCTATAAAACCTTCCAATTTAAGTTTAAATCGATAATGGTTATGTTTTTTTGAATCTGCTTCGATTTTGTTCTTATGATCTGTATTGTTGATTTTGATTTTTTAAGTTATAGGTATCTGGAGAGCAAAATGATGGACACATCAGCACCACTACCTCTCATCCATTGTTTTGATTTGTAAGATATGTCCACTAGGTAGTGAATTTGTATATGCCAATTTTATTTTTTATTTTTACATTTTTGTATATGCATTTAGTCAATGATTTTGTTTGTAGCTTACCAAGTCGTGAATGAGAAGATATACTTGAGTCAATGTCTATAATGCTTTCATCATTCGATCCATTCCTGGATTTGGAGATGAAATTCAAACCCTTATACCAGTGAGTGATCCACATATCCTACAACTTAGCAAAACCCAGAGATGATATGTGTTTTGATTTATTGTAAAAAACATATATTTTTTTTTATAAAAACACAAATTGGGCTCTCAGAAAGAAGTTATTCACCAATCCATTTTTAATATTATAAGAAAAACATCTTTTAGACTCAATAGCAAAGAAAAAACAAAGTTTTAGTATACAATGTAATAGATTACATCGATAAACCATATTGGAAAATGTTTGGGATTGAATACTTTATGAAAAATGTATACTAATTTTTATGTTACATATTATTCTGTTTCTTCAAGGAAGCATACATAGAACTCATATTGCTATTTTTTTTGCTTTTATAATACATTTTAGTTTTGAACTTGATGCTATGCAAGTACTTGCATTATCTGGGCATGCCGAGAAGTATAGTAAGAACCTTGCACAACCATATTCTTTCGTTTAACTGGTTTGGATCTTATTATTGAGTTTACTTTCTCAAGGATAAATGGCTACACCTTACACTCTTGAAAATAAGGTTGGGAACATTGTGAGTATCAAAGTTTTCTGAACAATAAGAGAAGATATTAGTATAAAAGTTGCAATATAAACCATTTGTAATTACATAATAATAACTAAACAAAGATATGTGAAAGATTATCTATACAATTTAAATTGCAATATATAACATAAAAATCCAATGAAAATTTTATTATATTCCATTCCATGCCTCACAAACATGTTTTTAGAATGAAATTATTCATTCTATTATCTTGCTTTTACGATTACCTATCCATTCCATTTCTTTGTTGTTCAATTCTTTGCAACCTCACATATCTCAAAAAAGTAATTCAGAAATCCATCACAAAAAAGAATCCATCACATGTTCTATCATTTCTATTTGCATATTTGTAGCTTGTTTGTACTATTGTCTATAAAATATTGTTGTTATATATGAAAGTTTATTTTCCCATTTTCATCTTTTTGTGTGTATATTTTAATCTTTCAGGCTTTTTAGAGTATTTGAGGGACCGTTTCTGCTTAGGAGTGGAGTGAAGTCAAGGTCCTTAAAACTGAAGGGTAGTTATATTTAGACCCACTTGAATAATGAAAATTTTTGTTGACATTAATTTCAATAATCATATGTATCCTAGAAGAGATATCAGAACAATAGTTTAATTTTTATAACGTTTCTTGTATTTATTTTTTAAATGTTGCATAGGTGATGGCTACAAGGTGTGGTTACCCTTGTCTAGGATCAATGGTAATTTGGTAACTCTATAAATATTACACTTTATTAAAGAGTACAAACGGATATATTTTACTTTTGGTTACTTATGAAAGAGGCAAGAGTATAATGGTCCTTTTAATATAAATTGTTTATTTTATTGTTTATTACCTTCTATGTCTACACCATAATTACTACATTTTGATTATGCTTATTAAATATGTCATAATATTTTATTTAATCTAAATTTATGATTTTCAGGTGTCTGGAATTGTAAGAGTTAGAGATTGTTTTCAATTCATTAATACTTTCAATTATTTCAATATATTTTGGGCTGTAAGTGCTTTAGATGTCGAAGCTTTTGATCATATTTGATAAATAGTAGTTAAAGGGGGTTGTTTTTTTAGATTATTGATTGTTATATTGAAACAATATATTTTTTTTAAATTAACAACATTATCTTTACCATTCAGTATGGAAACCATCATTCATGAACTAAATAATGCTTAATTGTTTCTTTCTGTATTCTATGTGACATATTATTTGGTTAAAGCCTTTGGCACCAAGGTGATGATATATCTTTTACTCTAGAGAATCCTACACAAAATATAGTGATATCTTCAAAGGTATCTTACCTAACTTTTTTAAAGCCTGTGGCACCAACAAGTTCTTTTAAGAGGTTAGTTTTGACTTTCCTCTTCATTTCAATTGAATGACTAAGTTCAATGTACAATGTCTACGTGTTTATATATTTTATATAAGGTTGGAGGTTTCGAATGGTTTTACCGTTGCAATCGGAAGTTGTTATACCCTAACGTATACTAGTGGTGAGTACCTTGCTTCATTTTTTTAGGTTTTCATGTGTTAAGAATTGATATTCTCTGGTTATAATAATAACAAACAATAATAATAATTGTTATAACAATAAAATTTCATTACTAGAAAAAGGCTTTTCATATGTACAACGTCTAAATATTTCTCATCTATATCTATATCTATATCTATCTATATCTATATCTATATATATATATATATATATATATATATATATATATATATATATATATATCTATATCTATATCTATATCTATATCTATATCTATATTTATATCTATATATACTTATAAAAGAAACATTTTTCCTTTCAACACATTCATTTGAGACTCCCATGACGTTTCAATTTCTTTCTAATAATAATTATAAGTTGGTTAATAAGGTTAAGTAAATATTAAACCTAAAGTGTAATCATATATAAACTAAATTTCAATATTCAAATAATATCTTTACTTCTACTTAATAAAGTTATGTTTCAACTTTTAACATATTATACTTAATTTAGTAGTTTTCATATATTGTTGGATGTAAATCGTTATCATTTTAAAGATATAATTTTGGAACAATTTGTATAAAATGCTTCAATTATTAATTTAAATATAGCATTACAGGTTCAACTTAAATATAAATTTTAGTTTAACTTAAAAAACCCAAATAATATTTTGTAAATAGTTAAAAGTGATTAATTGTGGTGTCTTCTAATAATAATTATAATTTGGTTAATAAGGTTAAATAAATATCAAACCTAAAGTGTAATAATAAATAAACTAAATTTTAATTTTAAAATAATATCTTTACTTCTACTTATAAAGTTATGTATTTAACTTTTCACATATTATACTTTATTTATTAGATTTAATATGTTGTTGTATTTAAACAATTATCAGTTTAAAGCTACAACTTTTGAACAGTTTGGACAAAATACTTAAATTGTTAATTTAAATATAACATTACAATGTCAACTTAAATATAAATTTCAGTTCCACTTAAAAAACCATAGAATATTTTGTAAATAGTTAAAAGTGATAAATCGTAGTGCTAAATGTAAAAACTAAATTGTAATCTCAATTTAACTAAAATATTTCCTAAGGATATTTTTATAACCGTTAAAAAATTTCAGATAGGTATCTTAAAATAACTTAAAATTATAATACTTAAAAATAACTTTATATAAATAATTATATTTTTATCTTTAAAATAAAAAAACAATGTTTGATGTTTTAAATAAATATAATGATAGAAATTAAAATATTAAGCAAATAAATTTTAAAAAATTAATTAACAATAACAAAAACTATAGATAACATTAAACCATCTATTATATTTACTTTATTTATGTGTAACTCGTAGGTAGAAGTCATTCAAACGATTAAGATTATGCAGTTATAATAGATGTATATATTATCATATAATTCAAAATAATCAATATATTATATCAATTTAGTATTCGAATTATTATATCAAATTTAACAACAGTTTATTTTTATATTTAAAAAAAACATATATTTATAAAAACTTCAACTATATAGGTGTTTCTGCACCACGCACGAACATTTGTCTAGTTCATTATAGACAAATATTTTTCATTGAGAACTATTCCATAACGGAAGATGACAAACATTTTGTTTGCCATAAATTTACCACATACATTTATAACCTACAATTATAACAAACATATACCACATTCATTTACGATTGACTTTCATATGCATGTTATAACATTTTTGTAATTCTTAACGAACATTTTATGACTTAAAATTAGAGGCATATTTTGTTCGCCCTAATTTTTTTGACATAATTTTATGACTTAAATTTCTATGTCATAATTTTATGTTTTTATAAAATCTATATTTTTTTCTAAGTTTATACCAATATATTAAACATTTAATATGTTATAATGAAAAATAAAATATCATACATGTACAAAAAGACAACAAATTGCACAAACCATTTATAATGTCCGATACAAACCATGTCCCAAATTTATCAAAAAGTAATTGTCAAATACATATCAATAGTAAATAAAGGATATGACATAAATAGGTCTAGTCTTCATGCACCTTGTCGAGCTCATCGGTCATATATTCATTCTTCACCCAAAACTGAGAAAAATTAATATATTAGCCACAAAAAATAATAATTAAATAATTATATATGAAAATTATACCACACTTCAAGTCCTTCATCATATACCTAATATATTTACTTACATTGTTATTAAACACTTCAAGTCCTTCGTTAACAATCATTTTCGTTAATTTTAGAACATAATACTCGTATTCTATAACGCCCATAAATTCAAGCTACACATAATAAGTAATAGTTATTAAAATAAAATCCTTAAATAGGATAATCTATAGTCATGCACGCTGTAGACTATATAATACAAGTTTCGTATTAAAGAAAAATATGAAAAATCAACCGAATCGTCCGTAAATCGTAAAAATAAGTGCTCATATATATATATATATATATATATATATATATATATATATATATATATATATATATATATATATATAAAGTATACGTCGACATGATCCTGAAAATATAAATTTCGTAGAAATCCAAGTTTATATGAAGGAGATATGAGTTTTATAAGATATAAAAATCAACCGAATAATTAAAAATTATTAATGTCAAAAGGTACGAAGAGAATGGTTAGCTTTTGGGTAAAGCACCAAAACAAAAGTCATAGTACTCTTTAAGATATGAATTTTGGTAAATGACACACCAAAATCGGAGTCCGAACGAGAGAGTTATGATTTTTGCAAAATCATTAAATCATATAAAAATAAAGGCTAAAAATAAATTCAGAATTAGCCAATGGAGCCTAAATGAAAGTTGTAGTACTTGTTGAGAGCTATGCGTGGAAAAAAGAAGGTCAAACACGGAGTCTGTATGAAGAAGTTATGGAATTTACAAAATTGGTGTTTTTCGCTGTAAGCGATGCCCGACGCGCGATTTTAGAAGGTGAAAACCCAAACCATGGAGAGCCTGACATGTGGTACAAAAATAGATGGGGAGATGTAACCTTAAAATGCATGACATGCACCCCATTTGCACGTCGTGCACCCCGAATTTGGCTATAAATAGAGCTTCAGCCCCCCATTCGACATTCAAACCTCTTCAATTCATTCCTCTCGAGTTCCTTCAAATTTTAGCCCTTTTTTCCTTAGTTTTAGTCTTTGGCGAACCCCTAGGATTTATAACACCTTGTTTCAAATTGTTTCATAATTTAGGGCCCTAACCCGATGATCAATTATCATAAGGATTTGGGTCTTGCGGAAAGAGATGTTTAGGACCATTTGGTTGTGGATAATGTAGGTTGTGGGTACCAAGAATTCGGTTTGTGCTTTGGAACCCAAGGGTATAATAGTAAAGTGATGGTTTGGGCCTTTCATTAATTTTGGATATATGTTCGAAAAGTTTTAAGGCAAAGGAGAGTTGATAGGATTGTAGAGCTTCTCATCACCTTTCGGTGGATATAAGGATCATCGAAATCGGAGTTAGAAAGAAGAAGTTTTGGCTTTCGGAAGTTAGAAGAATTATAGGTTAGTCGAGTACATTGGGCGTACTGGCCTAAGTGATCGTAGGTGCATTATGGAGTATGCTTGGCGTACTCAAGTTAGGTTCAAACCCTATTATCTTCAGCCTCCATCCTATTTAACCCTAAATTCGAAACCCTATCCTCTCTTGTGTGAATTTCAAGTCTTGGTGTGATTTTTGGTTTGCCTTGGAGAAGAAGGAGATCTTGTAAGCAGTGTTGCTTGGCTTGAAGATTACGGATCCAAGCTCTAATCATCTTCATCAACTTCCAGGAGGTATAAAGCTTCTAACTTGATGACTCTTTGTGTTAGATCTAGTGAAGGGCTTGTTTTGGGTTTATTATGGTCCCTTGAATCATCCTTGTGAGTATGAGCTACTACAAGAGCTTAGAATGTTAGATCTTAGCATTTCTGAGGTTGTTGGTGCATAGAAATGTCATCTTGATGGGTTTTGATGAATCATGCTTAATTTGGTGGTCATATTATGGGTTTAGATGGATAAAAATGGGTTTTGGGTCCCATTATGACATGCAAAGGAGTAAAGTTGGTAACTTTATGGAGTAAGACCTTATTTAGAGGTTAGATCAGAGTTTGGACATTTAGGTCTTAAGAATTAAGTGCTTATTGAGAGTTTTGGATCCTAAATTGAGTATGTGGGCGTACGTATGTGTACGCTCAATGTAATTCATAGATTTCCCGTTTTCAGCTTTGGCAGGTTGTACATTGTGCAACGGCAGGCAGTACGCGGAGCGTACAAATTTGGTATCCAGGGCGTACTCCTGGAGTGCTCCATTTGGGCCTTTTGAGCCTTTTGAGCCTTGGGTCTTTTAGGATGTGGGCCATGAGCTGTTGGGCCAGATATAGGAAGGGTAAAATGGTCTTTTACCCACTGGAAGGATAGAATATTAATTGGACCTTGGATTTTGGGAAATTATCTTAAGTATTGATTAGGGATAATTTGATGTTCAGTGTGAGGATCCTGGTAGCAGCAACGTGTGTGTTTCAGTCATCTTGGATTGAGGTGAGTCTTCTCACTATACACGTGGGTCGATGTCACCAATACGGGCCCACTAGGATCTGTTATGCTAGTTTTCTTTGTGACTCTTGCATGGTATGTTGGTGTAGGCCCATTTTATGACAAGCTAAGCCTATTTTTAAGCTATGCTGGGCCCACATACCAGGAAGGGCTAGGCCCAATGTATGTTATATAGGATGCTAGTTGTCTATGTGACTCTTGCATGGTAATATCGGGTTGGGCTCATTGTATGAGGGCTAGGCCCAATGATATGTATGGTATGTGGTATTTTGGGGAACTCACTAAGCTTTGTACTTACAATTTTATAGTTATGGTTTTAGGTACTTCTGGTTTGAAAGGGAAGGGCCCGACTTGATCGTAGCACATCTACCTATGTTTCCGCAACTCTATGATTTTGGGATTGTACTCTGATAATTGTTTTTATTCTGAAATACTTTTGAATGATTGGAAAAAGGATTATTGGCGTTTCTGGTTGAATTAAACATGAAAATTTTACCTTATAATTTTTGGGATGTTACACGATCCCTAAAGTAGTAGTAGCTAGCAAGTAGAAGTTCTACCAGCACAACTTTCAGACTTTTTTTAGGGAATCTTTGTAAGTTAAATTACACTCGACTTTATCTTAGTGTAATTTATATTTATAATTCATAGTCGTTATTATGAACCTATAAATAAGATTTATTAGTAATTCCATGTCATTATACTGATTTATCTACTTACGGGAGATGTGTCTAGAATGGTCACGTAGGCTTGGTTGTTTTATTTCAGAAAAGCTATTATGCCAAAATGGTCCTACCACCCAACTATCATGCCTGGTTGATCCTTACTTGATAGATCTTGATGTAGACATTGATATTAGTGAGGAATCTAGACTATAATTATTATTGTCACAAGGATTACAAAACTAAACTAAGGCTTAGTACTTTATGCGTCCAAGTCTTTTCAAAGTATGAAGCGAAGCTCTGCTGAAACCGTCAGTCATCCATTTTTGTCAAGTGAGTGTATAGTTACTTTCATCTTACACACACACACACACACACACATATATATATATATATATATATATATATATATATATATATATATGTGAAGTATCTAGATAATTACATGCTTATGTGCTTAAAATCGGTGCTGAGAATATTATGTGTTAGATAAGATATTATGAGATGATATTTAACTGATTTAATTATATAAGTATTACTAGATTATGACCAGCGTTAAATGTGGGGGAACGAATAAATAAAATATAAATGTATATAGATATTGCAGAATAATTATAAGAAAATCAGGGTTATTGGTATTATTGAAATGTGTAGAAAATATATTGAAGTTGGTAATATATATAGTCGTTGAAGGACCTCTTCATAGACAATATTTTTTGTTTTATTAGTTGAAACCTTGCTCATCACAAAGTACCTTTAAACCTTTTTTACTTGTGACATGGGAAATAGCTACATATAGCTAACCATGGGTGAAAACAGGTCACGCAAATATAATCCAACATTTGACTATGTACTTTCAATATACATTGTTATTTCATGGTTATATTGCAAAATAGAATTGTTTATTTCAAAAAATAGCAACTTATTTATGTTTATTCTAAATGAACCAAATTAACCCCCACAATATTAAATACAAAGAAACTCTTACAAATAAATAAAAAAAGTAGTTATGTTTGCTCGATTTAGATATTGCCCATGACTCATTGAAAATGTCAAAAATACATAATTGACACACAACTTACTTGTTATTATGAGACGAACTAAACAATTTAAACACATGATGATGTCTTTTTTTATTTTATGATAATGATAAAATAATGGAAAAATGAATGATTACTTCAAGACGTTTGCGGACGTTTGAGTAAGGTTTATGGTCTTAACTGCTGGGTATTTATATCTTTTACATATAACTATTAAATGGTTATTCAATATGAATTAAAAGTTCATTGCTATTTCTTGCCGATTTAGAAGTATGTTTCGACCATTTTTGCATAAAATAAAAAACATATAGGTTCTTTTAGTATTACTGTAATCCTATTTTCATATAAAACTATTTTTTTCGCATTAGACCAAAGTCGGTGTTCTTTTAGCATTATTATCATCATATATTATACATTCTTGATAGTTTTGAAAAGTTCGCTGCAATTTCTTATTTCTTTTTGAAAGTTCGTTGTAATTTCTTGTTGCTTTTAGAAATAAGTTTTAGACTATTTTTTTGTATCAGACCAAATCTGAAGGTTATTTTTGCATTATTAACATTGTATATGCTCCATTTCATTTTTATTATTTGAATATAGTTTTTTGTAGTTCAAAACCAATACAAATATAAAAATACTGACTATATATTAACCGACTCTCTATAATGTATAATTAAAAATCAAGACATTATAATCATAATGTATTGATGTTAGTTAAAATGTAATTTATTTGGGGATAATGTTACTTTTGGTTATTTATTTGGGAGGTATAATATGTATTCTACATTACAAGTGCTTATCTATTGAACTTAAGATTTGTTACTTTAGAATTTTTGTAACATCTCGAAATACGGCCCAAAAATTTTCGTTTTAATAATAATAAAAATCATATACTGAACGTCATATCATAAAACCATACGTCAAATATCTCAAACCATAATAAAATATTGTGATACAACTGTATCAAATCAAACTAAGTATCAAAACAAACTCCCAGGAGAAAAACTAAAGCTGTGGTATGTGCGATACCATCATCCCGAGCTTTTCTCTTTACTTGCGGAAGAACCTGAAACCAAAACTGAAACTGTAAGCACGAAGCTTAGTGAGTTCCCCCAAACTACCACACACCATACAATACATATAAATTACATATTGGGCCTTGCCCACTATGTAACAACCCGTTATTTCCGGGCATTATAAACCGAGTCTTGTAACCCCTTTTGAATGTAATGGGAATATCATCGATAAATGAATTATTCAAAAGATCTGATTTGGAGTACACTATGTAGTAGATATCGTCTTAAAGGTTTCCAAATATATAAAGAACACTAAAATCCGAGTTGTGACGAAGAAGTTATGACCATTCTAAGATTTCCGACAAAACCGGCAACACCGATTAAACGAAAAACGCGAAGTTTCAATACAATAGTTTTTAGCCTTAAGTTTGACATGTATTAAGCCAAAAGTAACTAGATAGAATTATGGGGATCTTCAATACCCCTACGTACATATAAAGACCGCCGAAAATGGAGTTGAAACGGAGAAATTATTGTTGTTTGAAGTTGAATTGGGAATTGGGGATTTTGCCTTACGTAGGGTGTAGGATAGCTACGGATGGTGTAGATGATGAAATCATATCATGATTTTAATGATCTATGCATAACGTAGCCGTTGCTGACCAAAACCCTAACCCTAAGGTTTTAAGCCCTATTTAAGGGCTCTAAATTATTGGAAACCTTCCCATATCCAGCCTCCATCACCTCATATCGTTCCTTTGAAACTCTAGCCACCAATTGTGAATTTTGGAAGCATTAGTGTGATTTTTTGTGCATTATTGAAGAAGGGGTCCATTGGAGAAGCAAGGGTGAGCTCCAAGATTTATAGATTCAGACTTTGCACTTCATCACCTATCTCTAGAAGGTATGAAGCTTGCATCTTGATGTTCATTTTTGTTAGATCTAATTAGCTCATGGGTTTTTTATGTTTTTTGTTCCTTAACCTTGGTCCTTGTGAGTATGGGTTACTCCAGACCATTTGAATGCCCCTATTTGATGTTTTTGAGGTTTTAGAGTCATAAAAATGAGAGCTCTGGCACTCTCATCCATCCCTGCATGAGTTGTTGAGCAAAAGGTGTCATATTAGGCTTAAAGTTTGGTTGTGTGTTCATCTTGGCCATGCAAAAGGATAAATTCAAAGACTTTATCCATTAAGATATTCATTTAGATTAGATCCAAGAGTTTGAGAGTTTGGCCTTTTATATTAAGAGCTTAATAGAAGTTTTGGGATTGTTGAGAGAAAAATTTTTAAGAAACACACTTCAACAAACGTTAGAACAAGTTATAATGCAAAATAAGTTTAACTTAAAGGATCATAAAGCTCAACAATAATAAGAAGTTAAAGTTAGAAAGTTAGATAATTAGATGCGAAAATGTAAGGAAATATAAATGACAACAAATATTATATCAAGTAAACACTAAGCTGATTCTTAACAAGGATTGCATTCAAACCAAGTTAGTAAGTGTGATCAACCTAAAGTGATTAAGTTAAGAGTGACTTGCCCCGTAGGAGAGATTAAGATCTTAAGATTAGAGTTTAAGTTCAGTAAGATCTTGAGAATAAGAGAGTAATGAGATAAGATGTAAGATATAAGGTGAAAGAGAGATGTGTATTGCAATTGAAGTGGAAGACTATATTTATAGAGTTCCGAGAACATTACAGGAGAATAAACAAATACTATAATTTAAAATAAGTGTCCATGCAAGGCACATTGGATAATACATAGTAAATACATAAGTTAAAAACACTAAGTCTTTGTTTTGATATGAAGGTTGCAGATGGCGTCGCCCCTTCTCGTTGCGGTAACAGAAGCAACATTGTGGTATTGAGGAGGACTTCAGATTGAGGTTCAAGAGGGTCACTTTCTTGATTCAATAATTTCCCCCCTAAGTGACCTCTTTAACCTTCTCACTTGTTGAGTTTCAAAAACTTGATCAGCAACCACCAAAATTTTCTAACTTCTCCCAGCCATTTGATCATTCGGGTGATCTCGAATTTGACTTTGTCAGTTGTGTGCTTTGATCTCTGCACTGAAGTCAGAGTGACTTCTAGTTGCCTTCGGGTTAGGCAGTGCATGGCAGTGATGGGAACAAAGTACTTAACATCGATGTTTACTCTTTTGAACACAACTCCCAGTTCTGGAAAGTTGGTTGCACTCAAGGATCGCTCTTGATACCCTTCTGTATAAACAGGTGCAGGATCAAGTGGAGGAAGGTTGAATTTTTGAGCAAGTGTCATATGAATATCAACATCTATTTTGGCAAAATCGCACACCGCACATCTCGGGTACTCACAAGCTTTTTCATAAGCTATCTTCATTTTGGAATGTTTGTCCGATTTGAGTTGAAATACCCTTGCGATTAAGAACACCTCTTCCGGATTCATACACGGAAAGTCAGCCTGAGTTCGGACATAATCACAGTCTCTTCTTGTCAGAGTGTACTGAACGAACTCGAATTTCATGAACTTTCTGACCTTGTAGTTCTTCACTCCAGAGGGCCTATCGCTTGACCAAATATCCTCGAACTTGGATCCATGCTTTCCATGTAACTTGTTAAGACGTTCGAATTCCAGAGGTAGCCTTTGATCATCAGGGAGGCTTTGGTCGAATGGTTCAAAAACGACGAAGAACATGGCATTTGGAGAAATGGGAATATCCCAGTAGCCGTCTTCTGGAGGTTCAACATATGATAACACACGCCTGTAGTCTTCATCAAGAAGCCTGCGGGTTGGATTAACCCATGAATTGATTAGGGTTTCATGATTTCATCCAAGATGGTGTCTAACCCATGGTCTCTCCAAAATTATTCAACAAACTTAGCTGCATTCCAGTCGATTTTTCTTTGTTTTGTTGCGGGGAAGTCTTCGAAATGTTCAGATGACATTGTTGGATCTAGGTTTTGAAGTTGAGGAGGGGTTTCTTGATGAGGAGAGTCATGTTGTTCATCTTGAATTTGTTGTTGTTGCGGAGGAGATTTCGGAGGAGAACGCACCAGAGTGGGATTTTTTTATTTTTGAGTAGAAGGCACCAGAGTGGGACTTTTTCCTTTTTGAGGAGAAGGAACCAGAGTGGGAGTTTTTGTTGGATCCAAAGTTAAGATTGGAGATTGATGAGCTGCAATACTTGGCTGAGTAGATGCAAAATGAGATGGACCATAGTTTGGTATGGGGATTGCTGATTGAGATTGATGGAGCTATGGTTCAGAACATTCACTTCCCTTTTTTGAGGAAGTAACTTGTTTCTCCTCAAACCATTGA
Organism: Lactuca sativa; assembly: GCF_002870075.4. NCBI lineage: Eukaryota > Viridiplantae > Streptophyta > Magnoliopsida > Asterales > Asteraceae > Lactuca > Lactuca sativa. Next base: position 159,642,295 of record NC_056624.2, on the reverse strand, counting down.
TGGAGACCATAAATCTTGATGAAAACGTTGCTGAATTGAGACTTGAGGAGATCAGATAGTTGCTGATTGTTGGGGATCTTTGTGTTGAACAACAGTTGATGGATGTCTTTTGTGAGCTTTAGAAGTTCTTGACCATGAAAGCTTGCGGTCAGGGAGCATTGGAGGTTGTTGATCGTTGATTGAAGCACTGCAATGGTTGATTCGTAAGCATTGTAAGTTTCCTCAACAAGCTTCTTGGGTTGAATAGCCTGATCCGCAATCAATGATTGAAGTTCGGTTTTGATTGCGGTGACCTCCTGAATGAGACGTTCAGCGGTTGTTAGGAACTCTTTGTGGTCTGCGGTTCTATTGTTGTCCAAGGCTAGAATACCCATTTCAACTTTGAGTGATATCCTTTCAGCAGCCAGACATTCCCTTGTCTCTAATCGTTCAAGTCTCTCATCAATAGACTGTAGACCAGCAACTTCTGTTGGTTGTGGGTTGTAACTGCGACTAAGATCTTATTAACTTTCTCCTGAAGACTCAAAAATTCCTTGCGAGTGACAACCATTTTCTTCTTTTTCTTCTTCCTTTGGCTTGGAAGTGGAGTGTTGAGAACCGTTGGAGTCTTCATCATCAAAAACCATCATAAATTCATCTGATTGAGTTGGTTGATTAACTTCAGTCATATACAGATCATCCAGACGAAAGCTTTGTACGAAGCTAACTTTTATTGTTGTACCGTCTTCATTGGATCCATGGATTTCAGTAGTTGGAGGAGGCTCGGAAGGACCTGCACCACCTTGAAGATCTTGAGCTTTCTGGATTGTTTCGGCCATGGTGGTCATCCTGTCTCGAACTTTGAGGATGGTGGCTACAGTGTTGGCGTTATTGATTGCATCCACCCAGTACTTGGCAATAGTTTGAATTTTTTGCTCCTTCTGTTGTTGTTGTTTGGTTTGTTGATCCTTGCAGGCCTGAAATGCCCTTCGAAAAGCTTCATACTTTTTGACTTCAGATTCAGTATTTGGTTGATACCGAATCCAAGAGTCATCAGAATCATATCCATCAAATCCTTGATGTCGCACCAGGGTGTCCCCCGGGTTCATGGATCCTTGCACATTTGTGCTTACCATGCCTAAACCAACTGATTGTAAGGTAAGCAGAGTAGGATTTCCTAAGCTTCCTATGTCTCTTTGACCCGTAGTCAAGTGTGGCCTCAGGTCAGTTCTGGCTAGGGCTGAAGAAGTGCCCTGCGGTTAGGTAGGTGTATCAAATGTTTGTGTAATGGCAAGAAGTATAGAGCGCAACTCCTGTGGTTCAAAGTAGTGAAGATGGGAAGCCTTGGAGACCTTAGAGCATTTTGAGCCGATTAGATCCTCTTAGGATTCAACTGGGGCTGAGTCTCCATTATCAGATGAAACAGACACTCCTTTTGTGTCTGAGTAGCTGGAGAGGGTTGTAGCAAATGGGTCTGCAGGGACCCTAAGGACTACCGAAGTCTTTTGAGAGACTTTGATATTTTTCTGGTCAGACATTTGGCTAGGGCTTGGGTTGGTCCTTTGTCTCTTGTGAACAAGTGTTGGTTCGGAGTCATTCTATGACTCTTCTTCAATATTGACAGGGGAGCTTTGCGGATGAGCAGGGGCTTCATCCGACGACACAACAACTTTGTGTTTCTTGGAGGATTCACCTTTCTTTGATTTGCTGCAGGGGGCTTTCTTTGATGATACCAGCTTCTTTAGCCTTCTGGCTAGTGGTTAACTTGACTGTGTAGTAGTAGTTGGGACTATAGTACTCACTAGACCATGTGGTTCTGTGGAGGCTAATATGGATTGGCTGGGTAGAGGCGGGGTAGAAAGGTATGGGTCAATACCATATGTATCCTCTATATGATATGTGTCTTCTTTGGTTTCAAGTCCAACAGACATCAAGATGTATATGGGTAATCTTCTCAGTGGTCCAAAGATAGATTGGTCTTTTGAGGGTGTGTACCTTTTAAGATCACGGGTGATGAAGAGATTGATGTCATTCCCCATGCTGATTCTTGCATCACAGTGGAGGTCTGAGATGCGCAAAGACCAGAAGCGTGCGCAGGTGAGTTCTGTTGTGGCTGCCCTTGGATTCTCCTTTGGAATGTACTGAAAAAAGTTATCCCATAAGATCTACCCATAGTTAACATCATTCCCTGTAAAGATGCTCCACACCAGTTCAAGTAGCTTAAGACCCATGTTGTCTGTGCCTCCGGTTCTGCCAGAAAGACTCCAGATGATGAAGTGATAGACAAATTGCTAGACCGCAGGTAGTTGGTTTTTCTTGAATTCCCCAATGCCTTTGAATTTCTTCTGATAGCCCATTTGGTAGAGAGTAGAGATGATGCCGTTCATGCTTGGAGTGTAAAATCTTGTGGAGGGAGGAACATGAAGATTTATTGCGTTTAGGAAATTTTCTTCAGTCAAGATGAGAAAATAATCATCAACCAAGTTCAAATGAACTTCCTGCAGATTGTTGATTGGGAGAAACGCCGAGAATTCACATTTGAAGAGGGTTGAGAGTGGAACAACATTAGTGAACAAATCAAAAGCTCCAAACTGGGGCTAAGAAGATGTGAAGTTGATTATTAGTCTAATGGATTCGTTGTAGGATGGATGATCTTCAAAAACTGCCCTAAAATTGCTTGAAGCAATTGATTGTGATTGATTTCTAGTAGTGGATTCAGAACCAGTGGGTTGCACTGACCCTGATGCTTTGGATTGCTTCTTCGATACACTAGACTTCACTATGCTTCTTTGATACACCAGACTTCACTATTTTGAAAAGGTTGAAGAACTTGTAGAAAGTTTTTGAGTGCAAGAAGATGAATAAGATGAAGATCGTCTAAGAGTTCAGAAAGCGTAAAGCTTTCTTGGGGGGGGGGGACTATTTATATAGTTATGTATCTCAAACCTTTATTGTATTTACCCTATCTACACCTGTTAATGGTAAAAACCCTTGGGTTTTAACCATTATCAGCCACAAATAAAATAAACTAAAAGAAATTATTATATTTTTGTTTTTAAAAAACAGGACATTTAATGAAATATCAGGCCCATTATCGCACGTTTGGAGAACGTGTGGTGAGGGGCTATAACCCATTGAATAAAGGTGGAATTTGGAACGGATTTGACATTTTAGGGGTAACAGGGATTTGACAGTTTAAGGAAAAATATTTCTTAAAAGATTTCTTTTATGGGAAACTGGTTTATTTGTCATCACACCTAAAATAGGTATGACACCAAAAGTTTATTTGAAAAGTAACTGAAACGTTGTATGCTATAAAACGAATGTTTGAATCTAATATGAAAGAATTTTTATTTAATGAGAAACATTAAATAACACACAATGTTCCAGGGAATTTATGAAGTTGTTGTTGAGAATTCATTAAATGTGATTGCGGATTGATTCTTCACTGCAGTGGATGGTAGTGTGACTGCGGTAGTAGAAACTGAGGAACACTTGACAAAAGAGTCAGAAAGAAAAAACAATAAGGACCCAAAAAAATATAAGTATGATATATGGTTGCAGTATACGAGGTATACTGAAACCATGCATGATAGATATATTTAATTAGGACCGCAACGGAGACCTGAAGTGGTCTGCGGTACCTATCAATTCAAAAAGAATTAAGGATCTGGATTCATCATCCCTAACATTTGTAGAAAACTATTGAGTTTTGTTGCATTAAGTGGCTTTGTAAACACATCTGCAATCTCTTCGTAAGATGGGAAAAAAATTAGTTCAATGTTACCTTTGGGTATATGGTCCTTGATGAAATGGTACCTAAGTTCATTGTGCTTCGTCTTCGAATGGTGAATATGATTATGAGAAATCGCTATAGCACTCTATGAATCACAATAAATCAGTATCCACAACATTCTGTATCCGTAGTCCATCAACTGGGTTTTCGTCCATAATACTTGAGAACAGCAGCTTGCTGCGGCCATGGGAGGGGTCGGAGTGGACATGGGAGCCAGAGGAGGAGATGAGGGAACACTAGCCATAGTTGTTTACAGAGACAACAGACTTCGAGGACGAAGTCTAAGATAAGTGGGGGAGAATTGTAACGCCCCATTCCTGGTACGTATTTCGAATGAATAATTCTTTTATTTTAGAAGCTACTCGACGAGTCAGTAGCCCTAACTCGTCGAGTAGATGCAGATCAGCACATGGATTTAGCGGGGCGACTCGACGAGTCTAATATTCCCAACTTGGTGAGTCTGCGAGGCTGGAGAAAACACTAATTTTTAGAATTTGCACCGTATTTAATCAACTTTTAGTGCCCCATACCACCAGCCTTCATCACCCCTCAAAGACTAAATCCCGAAACCCTAACCCCCATAAGTGATTGTGAGTTATTCTTACCATTTGAAGTGATTTTTGGTGCATTTTGAAGTAAGAGGAGGAAGGAGAAGATAGAAGACTCAAGGAAGAAGAAGTAGATTAAGAACCTACTCCTCTTTTGTCATTCTTTCTGGTAATCAAGCTCTCATTTTGATTCTTTTACTCTTTTGTCCCCAAAATATGAAGGTTTTGGCCCAAAACCTTAAATTCGTGGATTGTAGGACATCTTGATGCTTCATATCTTAGATCTAGACATCTTTGGACTTCAGGATCCCCAACAGATTACCTTTAGGCAACCATATTTCATATTGAGCAATTACCTCCATTATTAGCTTTGTTATGGTGTTATAGCTTCATTACTCTATGCGTGCACATAAAGTTAGCAACTTTACGTGTAAAACCAGCCTCAGGAGTCCAGATCCAAGAGTTGGAGGCATCATAATGGTTTAAGATGGTTTGAATGGTTATGTCACGAAGAAGACTCGGCGAGTTGGGTCGCGGACCATAGTTCCCTGATAAGTGAGTTGTGTGTCGAATCCGTAGTAAAGGAGGTAACTCAGTGGGTTGGCCAAGATTAGGAATCGGAGGTTTAGGAATTCGACGGGTCATAGGAATGACTCGGCGAGTCGAATCGTGAGAAGTAAGGATTTCGAGCTATAGGACTCGAGGAGTCAATGTACTAACTCGGCGAGTAGAGTTGACCTGGAAGTTTGACTTTGACCAGGGGTAAATTGGTCATTTACCCCATGAAGAGTTATCAGTTTTTGACTAAGTGTCTTCATGGAAATTATAGCCGGAGAGTCACTGGAGCAGCAGGTAGAGATTTCTCACTGAGAGTTACAGTAGTTAGACACACGAGGTGAGTTTTCCTCCAGTAGGAACGGGTCTAAGGCGCCAATGTCGGCCCGTTTAAGTAGTAGAGTATGTCAGGGTAAGCCCGATGTCAGGGTTAGCCCGATGCACTTTATATGTTTCCAAACTTCGGTCCGATGCTGGGGCGGTCCCGAGAAGTAGTTATCTATGCTTGATGTCTTTGTGATTCATGCATGTTTATGTGTTATGTGTTACGTGTTCCGGACTCCAGTCCGATGCCGGGCAAGCCCGATGCAGTATATGAGATATGTTATATGTTATGTGTTTCAGGGTAAGCCTGATGCAAATTATTTGATTATGTTAATTGTGTTTATGATATATGTTATGCTGTGTATGTTCCGGGGTAAGCCCGATACCGGGGCAAGCTCGGTGCCCGATGCGGTCGGATATCGGGGTGAGCCCGATGCCAGACAAGAGTATAATGCCAGTTAAGCCGATGTCAGGATTCGTCCCAATGCAGTTGGGAAGAGTCCCAGAGTTATGTTATTTGTTACATGTGTTTTGTATGGTATGTAGTAGTTTGGGGGAGCTCACTGAGCTTCGTGCTTACAGTTTCAGTTTTGGTTTCAAGTACTTCAGGTAGCAAAGGGAAGGGCTCAGGATGATGGCATGGCATACACCATAGTTTTTAGCCTGGAGCGTTTGAGACTTTGATATTTTTCTTACTTTGTTGATACAGTATTTGAATTTGAGATTTTGAGATACATGATATTTGGTCTTTTTATTTGATTACCTGTGTTTACCGTTTCTTGATATGATTTCAAAAGAAATTTTTGGGTTGTATTTTTGGGTCGTTTCAAGTTGGTATCGGAGCCTTGGTTTGAGGGATTCGAGCACACCTTCGGGTGTGTCTGAACTCAAACTAAGGAATTGGTATAAAAATTTTCAAAAGGAAAATCAATTTTTGTAAAAAGGAGTTTTGAGAAAAGAAAAGAGTTTTAGAAAAAGCGAAAAGAATTTTAGAAAGAAAAGAACTTTGAAAAGAGAAAAAGGGTGTGGTGCATGCAATCAGCCGAGCTCAAGTAAGTACTCCCAAATTACCCATACAAGTTTATGCTATGTTATGATTATCATCTTATTTAGAATAACATGCTAAATTAGGACTAAGGATCTAGGAATGATGCCTTATGTGCTTGTTATATGTGTTCCAGCTCTATGAGAACTGCAGGCTAGTACAAAATTGTCAGTATGATAGCTAGAATAGTATATGTTTGATTATGTGTACTCGATGCTCGAAGGCTGCTTGCTTTGTGCTTTTAGGAGTCTTAGTTACTTCTTACTAACCAGTAAATGAATATGTTATGTTACATATTGTGAGGATTAAATAATTTTAGAAGGTTAGTTCCAACTCTATTGCGCAACTCTTGTTTGAGTCCAACCGTTGTAGGGTAGGATCTTTCATTCGAAGAATTATCTAGTCTTAGTGATATGTAATAATGTTCACGAGCTAGTTAGGGGGAGGTAGCCGGGACTTCTTGTGCAACTGATAGCGGAGAGTGGGTTGGCGATTACCTTAGGGCAGGCCTAGGATGAGAGTAGCAGAGAGCAGTAGCAGTAGAAGGGACTTGGTAGAGTCAAGGTAGTTCTTGAGGAGAGTACGGATAGATGTGGAAGGTAGTATGGGCCCATACTACTGAAAGCAGAGGATCCGTACTCGAATCAAGGAAGGCTGAGACAAGACCAGAGAACTCGTAGTAAATATGATCCCTCGAGTTATAATTGTATTCTGAAGTTTGTCATTATGTGTTTTCAGAATGGTGGTTTTACGCCCGAGACCAGTAGTCAGCAGTTTAGGTGCTAGGGAGGGATCAGGTTTAGGCTCTAGAGTTGAGCACTTGGATGAGCAGATTAGGGAGTTTATCTCCTCAGAGATCACGTGTAGCATACTTGAGCGGACTCCTGTGATCTTCGGTTCGATCAAGGAGGGTATTATGGAGCTTATGGATGAGAGGTTGGCTGTGTTTCGCACTAACGTGGCGACCATGATGGGGTCGCGCACACTCACTTTCAAAGAGTTCAGAGCATGTGGAGCTCCTGATTATGAGGGGGCCTGAGACCCCATTGCTAGTACCCAATGGTTGGCAGATGTCGCCAATGCATTCCGCACCAGCAAATGTCCCGGGGAGGACGAGGTTAGGCTCGCGTCCTGTCTTTTAAAGGGTCGGGCACGTGATTAGTGGGAGGAGGTTGGAAGAGCCATTGGAGAAGACACTGTGTTGGATACCATGACCTGGAGTGATTATATGACCAGGTTCAGAGCTGAGTTCACACCTATTATAGAGGTGCAACAGCTTGCTAGGGAGTTCCAGGATCTCCAGCAGATGACAGAGACTGTGGCAGAGATTACCGCCAAGTTTAGGGAGAGGGCCCTCCTTGTTCCGTAGTATGCGGCGAACAAGGAGATGAAAAAGGCCTGATATGATGAGATGTTGCGGAGTGTGTAATGACGTAAATTTTCAAAACAATTTTTTACATTTAAAAACACACTTTCATTCATATTACTTATAAAAATCTCGTTTGTATCACATATCAATCCATAACATTACATCCCAAGATCATAACAAATAAAACTCCTCATGCGTGTGTATTGATCATGCTGGCGCCTTCCCGCGATCGTCACTAGTACCTGAAACACATAACACAACACTGTAAGCATAAATGCCTAGTGAGTTCCCCAAAATACCACATACCACACATACACCTTTCCACGCCATACTCTATGGGATCTTCCGATCCTAGTGTCTCAGGGGAATTCCGTCCCGAACTCCGGTAGACCTTTCGGTCCTATCCGTATCGACCTTCCGGTCCGTACCCTCTTGACCTTCCGGTCCATATCGTCTTGACCTTCTGGTCCTTAGCATACATAACATACATAGCACATAAATATCATCTTAACCTTCCGGTCCTTATCATACATACCATACATAGCACATACATATCACATAACCACATATAGCACATACATCCTATCATACAAGACCTTCCGGTCACACGTAAGTACCCTTCCAGGTACAGTATAGTGAGAAGACTCACCTCAGTATCTCGGATAATCTCGAACTCTGTGAAATCAGGTCTAGCCTCCGCCTAATCATAATAAACACTTCACATTAATACATTTCCCCAAGGCTAAACTCTTTCCTTTCCTTTCATTCTCAGGAGGGTAAAAGACCATTTTACCCCTCTCATGGCTCAAATACCCTAAAGTTGACCAAAACCTAAAAGTCAACAAAAGTCAACCCTCCGGGTTACGCTGCGCATACCAAACCTGTACGCTGGACGTACCTGGTGCCTTCACAAAATCGGGGTGCGTGACCCCTTACGCTGCGCGTACTGGGATTACACCCAACGTAAGTCCCATTTTAGCCACTTTGTGGAGTTTGGTCTTAAATGGTTAAGCCACTCCTTCAACTTCCAGATCTGACTCCCTCACAACCTCTTATACCATAAAGTCAAAACCCTTAAGCCTTTGCATGGCTGTAAAGGTCCTTACACCCTCAAATCTCTTTCCTTTATCCTCTAATGGTCTAGATCTCATGCATGGCTCACTATTTACGTCCAATATTGCATTTTTATGAACATATAACACTTTTAGTTCTGAAATATGATAGATCTAGGCCAATGGAGACCACTTGCCCACAAAGTCTTCATCTTGGTACCAAAAGCCCTAGAAATTGGTCCAAGAAGCACATCACATGAATAAACAAGCAAGGTTGGAGCTTTTTACCTCAGGAAGAACCTCCAACCTCAAAAAAGCTCAGATCTACTCTTTCCACAAGCTTCTAACCTCCAAAATGACCTCTTCTTTCCTTTCACCACCTTGAAATGACACTTAGAAGCTTAGAACACCAACACACTTGCTAGAAACGAAGGGGACTCTCTTTTAGGGGTTGTTCTCTCTGGAATGGAGGCTTGGGTCGAAGCCATAACATTCCTTTTATAGTGCTTAAGCCTCAAATTAGGGTTTACATATGGGCACATTACACCCAGCGTAACCCTGGGTACGCCCAGCATACCCAGGTGAGTCCGTGTCTAAAATAAGCGCGTGAGTACGCGCAACGTACTCCCCAGTACGCCCAGCATACTCATTTGCCACAAAATCTTTCAAGGGACCAATCTTGACAACTTATCAAAATAGAAGGGTTAATTATCTTTACCTGAATTTCGGGATGTTACAATTGTCCCCCACAAGAACCAGACTTCGCCCTCGAAGTCTCATGCCGTAAACAATTTCGGATGCTGCTCCCGCATCTCTGACTCCGGCTCCCAAGTTAGCTCGGACCCCCTCCGATGCTGCCACTGACTTGAACCAGAGGCACCTCCTTGTTCCTCAGAACCTTGATCTTCCGATCCAATATTGTGATCGGCCTCTCAACATAATTCGGACTCGCGTCCACCTGGATATCCCCCAATGGTACCACTGTCGACTCGTCAGCTATACACTTCCTCAGCTGCGACACGTGGAAGGTATCATGAATCTGGTCCAACTCCGCAGGTAGCTCCAAACGATACGCTACTCTGCTCACCCTCGCGATGACCCTAAACGGCCCAATATACCAGGGCCCCAACTTTCCCCTCTTCCTGAAACGAATCACTGCTTTCCAAGGAGACACTTTCAGGAGTACAAGATCCCCAACCTGAAACTCGAGCTCTGATCGACGCCTATCCGCGTAACTCTTTTGACGACTCTGGGACGTCAGCAGTCTCTGTCTAACCTGCTATATCTTCTCTGTCGTCTGAAGCACTATCTAAATGCTGCCCATCACTTGTTGTCCTGCCTCTCCCCAACAAATGGGAGTCCGACACCTCCTCCCATATAACAGCTCAAAGGGAGGCATACTAATGCTCGAATGGTGGCTGTTGTTATAGGAAAACTCAGCCAAAGGCAGATACATGTGCCAACTCCCTCCGAAGTCCAACACACATGCCCGAAGCATGTCTTCGAGCGTCTAAATCGTCCGATCACTCTGTCCGTTCGTCTGAGGATGGTAAGCGGTACTGAAATGCAGCCTCGTGCCCAACTCCTCGTGGAACTTCTTCCAAAACCTGGAAGTAAAACGTACATCCCAGTATGATACAATCGAGATCAGCACTCCATGCCGTGATACCACCTCCCTCACATACAACTCTGCTAGCCTCTCAACAGAAGAGCTCTCACTGATAGCAAGAAAGTGAGCGCTCTTCGTCAACCAGTCGACGATCACCCAAATTGCGTCGACACCCCTCGCGGTCCTCGACAACTTGGTGATGAAATCCATAGAAATCTGTTCCCATAACCATTGGCGAACCTCAAGTGGCTGCAACAAGCCATGCGGTTGCTGCTGCTCAGCCTTAACCCTATGACAGGTTAAGCACCTCTCAACAAACCATGCTACATCCTTTTTCATACATGGCCATCAATAATCCTTCTTCAAATCCAAATACATTTTAGTGGCCTCGGGATGGATCGAAAATCTCGATTTGTGCGCCTCCTCCATCAAGGTGGTGTGCGCTCTTCCTGCATACGGCACCCAAATCCGACCCTGAAGGGTCATCAACCCGCGACCATCGATAATGAACTCCGACACCTGCCCAATCACCCTCTCCCTCTTGCAGTTCTCTGGTCTCACAGCCTCTGCATGGGCCTCTCGAATGGTGTCCAACACCGGTGTCATCACTGTCAACCGCATACAAATATCCCGAATCGGGGCGCTCTTCGCCCTACGGCTCAGGGCATCAGCTACGACGTTAGCCTTGCCCGGGTGGTACAGGATTTCACAATCATAATCCTTTACCAGATCCAACCATCTCCGCTGGCGTATGTTCATATTGGGCTGATCCATCAAATACTTCAAGCTCTTGTGGTCCGTGAAGATGGTACACCAAACCCCATACAAATAGTGACGCCAGATCTTGAGGGCAAACACCACCGCCCCCAACTCCAAATCGTGAGTGGGATATCTCGTCTCGTGAGGCTTCAGCTACCTCGACGCATACGCTATCACATGACCCCTCTGCATAAGTACTGCACCCATCCCTGATATCGATGCGTCACAATACACCACAAAATCCTCCATCCCTTCCAGGAGTGCTAGCACCAAGGCTTCGCACAATCTCTGACGAAGTGTCTCAAACGAGGTCTGCTTCTCCGGACCCAATGAAATAGCAACACCCTTCCGGGTCACGTGAGAGGCACGACGATCTTGGAGAAATCCCTGATAAATCTCCGATAATAGTCGGCCAAACCTAGGAAACTTCTAATCTCGGTGGGTGATCTCGGCACCTCCCATCTCATAACCGCCTCAACCTTGGCCGGATCGACCAATATCCGATCCTGGTTAACGAGGTGTCCCAAGAACTGGACCTCTCGTAACCAAAAATCACACTTGTCGAATTTGGCGAAAAGCCTCTCCGATCTTAATACCCCGAGAATCTCCCTTAGATGCTCCTCGTGTTGCTCTCTAGATCTCGAGTACACCAAAATATCATCAATGAACACGATCACCGACCGATCCAGCATCGGCCTGCAGACCCTGTTCATGAGATCCATGAACGCTGCCGGTGCATTGGAGAGCCCAAAAGGCATCACCACGAACTCGTAATGCCCATAACGAGTTATGAACGTCGTCTTCTGGATATCTTCATCCCGAACCCTCATCTGGTGATATCCCGACCTCAAGTCTATCTTGGAGAACCAAGACGCTCCCTGCAACTGATCGAACAGATCGTCGATTCTCGGCAACGGATAACGGTTCTTGACCGTCAACTTGTTCAACTCCCGGTAATCAATGCACATCCGGTGTGAACCATCCTTTTTCTTGACAAAAAAGATCGACGCTCCCCAAGGTGAGCTACTCGGTCTAAGAAACCGCTTCCCCAAAAGCTCCTGAAGTTGCGATGATAACTCTTGCATCTCTGGTGGTGCAAGGTGGTAGGGCGCCTTGGTGATAGGTGCTGCCCCTGGAACCAAATCGATACGGAACTCTACTTGTCTCTCGGGAGGCACACCTGGAAATTCCTCGGGAAAAACATCCGGGAACTCGAAACCTATCGGGACCTCATCAATTGAACTTGGCCTCCCAACGACCACTCTTATGTCCATCACGTAGGCCACAAACCCACTACAGCCCTGCTATATACTCTGCCTCGCTCTAGCAGCCGAACAAAATGCTGACTCAGGACGGGTACCCTCGCCGTACACCATAATTACTCCCCCACTAGGGTCTCGTATCGTCACCAACTGACGCTCGTAGTCTATCACCGCTCCAAACCGACTCAACCAATCCATGTCCACTATGACACATACGTCCCCCATCGAAATCGGGAATAGATCAATCGGGAACTCCACACCGAAGATCTCAAGTATACATCCTCGAATCACACCTGTAGCATACACCGCACGCTCGTTAGCTATAGAAACTCGCAGAGGTCGACTCATCGCCTCTCGCCGGATACTAATGTACTGACTAAATGCCAAGGAAACAAATGACCGACTCACACCCGAGTTGAATAATACCAAAGCAGGTACAGAGTTTACAAGAAAAGTACCTATACATATCATAATATGAGCACAACACTTCAAAATCAACATAAATAAAAGAAAGAATACATACCAGCCACGACATCGGGCGTTGCATGGACCTCCTCCGCTGTCAATTGGAAGGCTCTCCCGCGAGCCTTTGGTGCCTCGACCTTCGCCGGCCGAACTTCAGTAACCTTAGCAGCAGGTGCCGATCCCTGATACAACTTCGAGCACTCGGCCTTTCAGTGACCCGTCTGGTTGCAATGAAAGCAAACCATAAATCCCTTGGGGCAATCCTTGGCGATATGCCTCTCCTTGCCACATTTATAGCAAGCACCCGATCGACAGACTCCGTCATGTCCCTTGCCGCACTTCCCATAAGTGTGGTCCTTCTGGCTTCCAGATCTCATATCGGCGGGCTTGGCCCGCTTGGCTGATGGCTGAGACTATGTCGGCCGCCGATCCATCCTCTGATACTCGTCCTCCTCCCTGGCCTGGGTCTCCAACTCAATCTCTCTCTCTTTCAGGCATTTTCCTGGAGCTCAGCAAATGTCCAGTAAGTCAAGTTCGATACGAACTCCTGGATATCCCTCCTCAAAATGCCCAAATACCGACTCATGTGTGCCTGCTCGGTAGACACCTGCTCAGGGCAGAACATCGCCCTCTCATGAAACTTCTTGGTAACCACAGTAACAGAATCAGTACCCTGCTTGAGGGTCAAGAACTCCTGAATCAACCATTCCCTCTCCATCGTGGGAACATACTCGTCTCTGGACATGGCGGTGAACCTCTCCCAGGTCACCTCAGAAATCTAGGCTAGAGTGAAGCTCGCCGTCACGAACTTCCACCAATCCTTCGCTCCCAAACGGAGCTGGTTCAGCGCGAACCGTACCCTCAAATTCTCTGGACAAGAACACGTATAGAAACATCCCTCGATATCATAAATATACCTCATCGCAGCGATCGAGTCCTATGTCCCATCAAAATCTGGTGGCTTCGTGTTGCTGAACTCCCGAAACAACAACGAGTCACCTCCCGGAGGCCTGGCAGTAGCAACAACAGCAGTAGCTGCATCAGTCGCAGCCTTAGTCACTACTGCATACCGCTCGTCAAAGGTCTCAATCAATGTGGTCTTGATAGACCCGAACATCTCTGGAATCTCGGCTCAGATGGCAGCAGCCACCTCCTCATGAATCAGCCTACGGATCTCCTCCTCGCTAATACCACTGCTCTCAGGTGTGTGGCGTGTTCTAACCATGATGTCTTTCTGAAATACAACATAAAATATCAGAGACCCGCTCGAGCATACTCGCACTCGATAACACATCCCTACTTGTTCCCCAGTACCCTAAGGATTCTTACTTGGACTACGCACTGATACGATGTATTTGGTAGTACGGGCCCTTATACTACCGCTCACACCGCGTCAGTATTCATCCCAAGTCCTCCTCCTTGGATCCCATATCACAAGTACTCTACATCTCATTAGCATAGTCTACCCTTCGGTAGATCTCTCATAAGCTCCTCACTGCTACCTAATCGCTCTCAAGCATTACATAGCAGCAAAATCCTTCCTAGGCTAAGGAATCACAAAATCAGGCCACTCTAGTCCTAATATGAATACCTAGCCAACTCTAACATGCATATCATATCATAACATATCTCATAACACATAATGTAAGGGTATTTTGGGAAATCACCGTTCGGGCGCTGGCGGATCGTACACACTGCTCCGCTCTGTCTTCTTCAAAACCTTTTACTCTTTTAGAAAAATTTTTTATTTTATGAAAAACTTTCTCAATTCCTTAGTTTGAATTCAGATTCATCCGAAGATGCGCCTGAATCCCTCAAACCAAGGCTTTGATACCAACTTGTAACGACGTAAATTTTCAAAACAATTTTTCACATTTAAAAACACACTTTCGGTTATATTACTTATAAACATGTCGTTTGTATCACATATCAATCCATAACATTACATCCCAAGATCATAACATATAAAACTCCTCGTGCGTGTGTACTGATCATGCCGACACCTTCCCGCGATCGTCAGTAGTTCCTGAAACACATAACATAACACTGTAAGCATAAATGCTTAGTGAGTTCCCCAAAATACCACATACCACACATACACCTTTCCAGGCCATACTCTATGGGATCTTCCGATCCAAGTGTCTTAGGGGACTTCCGTCCCGAACTCCGGTAGACCTTTCGGTTCTACCCGTATCGACCTTCCGGTCCGTACCCTCTTGACCTTCCGGTCCATATTGTCTTGACCTTTCGGTCCTTAGCATACATAACATACATAGCACATAAATATCATCTTAACCTTCCGGTCCTTATCATACATAACATACATATCACATAACCGCAAATAGCACATACATCCTTTCATACAAGACCTTTCGGTCACACGTAAGTACCCTTCCAGGTACAGTATAGTGAGAAGACTCACCTCGGTATATCGGATAATCTCGAACTCTGTGAAATCAGGTCTAGCCTCCGCCTAATCATAATAAACACTTCACATTAATACATTTCCCCAAGGCTAGACTCTTTCCTTTCCTTTCATTCTCAGGAGGGTAAAAGACCATTTTACCCCTCTCATGGCTCAAATACCCTAAAGTTGACCAAAACCTAAAAGTCAACAAAAGTCAACCCTCCAGGTTACGCTGCACATACCAAACCTGTGCGTTGGACGTACCCGGTGCCTTCACAAAATCGGGGTGCGTGACCCCTTACGCTGCGCGTACTGGGATTACGCCCAGCGTAAGTCCCATTTTAGCCACTTTGTGGATTTTGGTCTTAAATGGTTAAGCCACTCCTTCAACTTCTAGATCTGACTCCCTCACAACCTCTTATTCCATAAAGTCGGAACCCTTAAGCCTTTGCATGGCTGTAAAGGTCCTTACACCCTCAAATCTCTTTCCTTTCTCCTCTAATGGTCTAGATCTCATGCATGGCTCACTATTTACATCAAATATTGCATTTTTATGAACATATAACACTTTTAGTTCTGAAATATGATAGATCTAGGCCAATGGAGACCACTTGCTCATAAAGTCTTCATCTTGGTACCAAAAGCCCTAGAAATTGGTCCAAGAAGCACATCACATGAATAAACAAGCAAGGTTGGAGCTTTTTACCTCAGGAAGAACCTCCAACCTTTGAAAAGCTTAGATCTACTCTTTCCACAAGCTTCTAACCTCCAAAATGACCTCTTCTTTCCTTTCACCACCTTGAAATGACACTTAGAAGCTTAGAACACCAACACACTTGCTAGACACGAAGGGGAATCTCTTTTAGGGGTTGTTCTCTCTGGAATGGAGGCTGGGATCGAAGCCATAACATTCCTTTTATAGTGCTCAAGCCCCAAATTAGGGTTTACATCTGGGCACATTACGCCTAGCGTAACCCTGGGTACACCCAGCGTACCCAGGCGAGTACGCTGCAAGACGCTGGATGATATGATAGTAAGGGCTCGAGAGAGGGAGTTGGATTTAGAGATGGAGAGGAAGAGGAAGCCAGAGGGAGATCAGACGGGGAGTTTGGGCAAGAAGCCCAAGGTAACAGATTACAGATCTCGGAGCCAGCAGGGTCACGGTCGTTGTGGCAAGTGTGGCAGGATACACGAGGGAGCGTGCAAGGCAGGGAGTTCGGGCTGCTATAAGTGTGGTCGAACTGGTCACATGAACCGAGATTGTACAACTACTACCACCACCACATTAGCATTAGATTTGATTTTCTTTTAGTGCAATCAGAGGGGACACAATCGTTCCCAGTGCCTGATCTTAGCAGCAGCACAGAAGGTGGTAGCACCTCGTCCTGCTAGGGCCGGGCTGAGGTGCCTACGTCGCGAAGCAGGGATTTTCAGCTTACTGTAGAGGAGGCACGAGTAGCTCCTGACGTGGTGACGACTATGTATTTTCCTCTTATCTCTGTATTTGATATTTTTTGTTTCTCATGGTTATGTGTTTGTGTATAGGGTCGTTCTTAGTGAACAACATTTCAGCTATGGTATTGTTTGATTCGGGGGCGACCCGATCATTTGTGTCATTTGCACTTAGCAAGCGATTTAGCAGAGCTCCAGGGGAGTTGGATTGCCCACTCGACATTGAGATAGCTCATGACAGGATCGTCAGGGTCATGGGAGTTCATAGAGGATGTACATTGCGGTTATTTGATGAGTAGTTCTCAGTGGATTTGGTTCCTATTCCCCTGCGAGGGAATAAAGTTATAGTAGGTATGGATTGGTTGAGCCCCAATGGGGCAGTGGTAGATTGCGAGTTGCAGTTAGTGAGGGTTTGCACTCCTAGTGGGGGAGAGTTAGTGATTCAGGGCGAGAGGCCACAACGCAGACCGATTTTTTGTTCAGCAGCGAGAGCGAGGCGCTACTTTCAGCAGGGTTGTGCGGGGTACGTCTTCTATGTTATGGATACTCGGAATAAGGGCAAGGCGACAATTGATGATGTACAGGTGGTACGGGAGTACCCGGATGTATTCTCGGAGGATTTTCCTGGGATACGTCTTGAGAGATAGGTTAAGGTTCGGATTGACCTGGTTCCTGGTGTGGCTCCGATAGCCAAGACACCGTATTGGTTGGCTCGTCCCGAGATGCAAGAGTTGTCTATGCAGCTGCAAGAGTTGCTAGACAAGGGTTTTATCAGGCTGAGCAGTTTGCCATAGGGAGCCCCGATCCTGTTCGTGAAAAAGAAGGACAGGTCGCATCGTATGTGCATAGATTACCAGGATCTAAATAAGGTAACGGTGAAGAAGCGTTACCCACTCTCGAGGATAGATGATTTGTTAGACCAACTTCAGGGAGCATCTTGGTTTTCCAAGATTGATTTGCGGTCTGGATTTCACCAGATGCGAGTCCGAGATGAGGATGTGTGCAGAAGACCGCTTTCAGGACCCGCTATGGTCATTATGAGTTCGTGGTGATGCCGTTTGGGCTCACCAACGCTCTAGCTGCGCTCATGGATCTCATGAACCGCGTGTGCGGGCCGATGCTGGACTGGTCTATGATAGTATTCATTGATGACATCTTGGTGTATTCCACGATTCAGGAGCAGCATGAGGGGCACCTGAGGGAGGTGCTAGAGACCTTGAGGAGGGAGAGACTTTTCACAAAGTTCTCCAAGTGCGAGTTCTGGTTGCGCGAGGTGCAATTTCTGGAGCACCTTGTCAACCAGAAAGGTATATTAGTAGATCCGGCCAAGATAAAGGCCATGATGCGGTGGGAGGTCCCGAAATCTCCATCTGAGATTCGGAGCTTCCTGGGTTTGGTAGGGTATTATAGGAGATTTATCCAGGATTCTTCTAAGATAGCAGTTCTGCTCACTCGACTGATGAAGAAGTCGGTGGCATTTCGCTGGGGTCCTGAGCAGCAGACAGCCTTTGAGACGCTCAGGCAGCGACTGTGTGAGGCACCGATTCTTACCCTGCCAGAGGGAGTAGATGACTTCGTAGTCTACCGTGACGCTTCGATCGCAGGTATGGGAGCAGTGTTGATGCAGCGAGGGCATGTGATAGCGTTTGCCTCTAGACAATTGAAGCCTCACGAGGCTAACTACCCAGCGCATGATTTAGAGCTGGGGCAGTGGTGTTTTCCCTCAAGATTTGGCAGCATTACCTCTACAGGGTTCGATGTACTATCTATACGAACCACAAGAGTTTGAGGTACCTCATGGATCAGTCGAATCTGAACATGAGGCAACATCGGTGGTTAGATGTGGTAAAGGATTACGACTATGAGATCCTTTAGCACTCAGACAAGGCCAACGTAGTGGCCGACGCTCTGAGCCGGAAGGCGGTAGTGGCTCCGATCCGAGATATCTGTCTGAGGATGACAGTTATGACTCCATTTTTAGAGCAGATTAGAGAGGCACAGGTTAAGGGACTAAAGGAGGAGCGCCAGAAGTGCGAGAGAATAGTGGGCTGGGTGGCTTTTTTTGATTATGATAGTCAAGGATTGTTGACCCTGCATGGGAGGGTCTGGGTATTGTACTGGGGCGGAGTATGGCATGTGTTGATGGATGAGGCCCACAAGTCACGGTTCTCCATCCATCAAGGGGCGACGAAGATGTACAGAGATCTTCGACCCGATTACTGGTGACCCCGCATGAAGCGGGACGTAGCTTGGTACGTGGAGAGATTCCTGACCTGCAGGAAGGTCAAGGTAGAGCACCAGAGGCCCCACGACAAAACGCAGCAGTTAGATATTCCCGTGTGGAAATGGGAGGATATCACCATGGATTTCATTACTAAGCTTCCCAAGACCACATGTAGGGTTGATTCGATTTGGGTCATCGTGGATCGGTTGACCAAGAGTGCGCATTTCATACCACCCTCAGACGGACGGGCAGAGCGAGAGGAAAATTCAGACTCTCGAGGACATGCTTCGGGCATGTGTCCTAGATTTCGGTGACAGTTGGGATACGTATCTTCCATTAGCGGAATTTTCGTATAACAACAGTTACCACGCCAATATTGACCGGCCTCCCTTCAAGATGCTCTATGGGAGGAAGTGTAGGACCCCAATCTGTTGGGGTGAGGTCGGTCAGAGAGTTATGGGGAGTACGGAGGTAGTACTCAAGACCACGAAATTGATACTGCAGGTCCGCAGCTGGCTTTAGACCGCTCAGAGTCGACAGATGAGTTACGCCGCCAGGAGGCGTTCGGACTTGGAGTTTCAGGTGGGCGATATGGTCCTCCTAAAAGTGTCACCCTGGAAGCACATATATTAGTTGCATTACTAATAAATCGCAAGAAGCACAGATAAATTTATAACATTCAATCGATCATCAAGATTCAAAACCCTAAATTGAAGCCACTATCGTTTCTGATCCTAAATTGAACATTCAATCGATCATCAAGATCTAAATCAAAGTTACCATCGTTTCTGATCTACCGATTCTTCTTCTTCTACAATCGATTGTCAACATTCAAAACACATGGCCAAATGATGATTATCCTTCTCGAATCAATTAGTAAGCTTTTTTTTTCTTTTCATTTTGTTCTGTAATCGGTCGGTCGTGGTTTTCTACTGCCTTCCTGCCTGTGTCCGCCTCCACTTATTCCTCGTCTCCATCATTTCTTTCTCCCCTTTTTCTCTAAAATCACCAACAAAATGAACATCCATCTCTACGCCTTTAGCCTTCTTTTTTTTCTCTAAAAAATTAAGGTTTCTGATTTCTAGTCACTAACAAGTAACAGGTATCTCAATAATAATTTTTTTCTTTTTATCACCAGTGTTCTAATCAATGTGGCTACCCTATTTAATTCAAACTTTCAACTGTTTTCTTTATGCAATTACCCCATTTTGAAGCACTAATTTTCAATTCAATTTATATGGGTATTTGATCATGCATGATCTTGTTACATTGTACAACTGGTAATTAGGTTTGAGTTGTTTCTATGGATTTTACTATATTATGTATTCAATTTCAGATAGGTACTTGATGTTATGAAGTTGTGAAAAATGAAACATATTTTCTATGTTTTGGTTTGGTGCTCTTACTCAACATAAGATGTTTTCTTTTTTCCATTTGTTCTAGCTTATGAGTTTGATATTCTTATTATTTTTTCTAATAATTATTTATTATTATGCAGTACATAAGACCATGTTTGGATTGTGACTCTTTAGATGTTCGGACAAAGGGACTAAAACCCTAATGGGCCCAATGAAGCCAAATGGGCCTAATAAACCCTAATGGGCCCAATGAAGCCAAATTGGCCTAATAAACCCTAGTGGGACCAATGAAGCCTAATAGGCATAGTGAAACCCTAATGGGCCTAATGAACCTTAATTGATCAAAAGACCTAGCTATTGGGCCTATTAGGCTAAGATGGGGTTGGAAACCCTAATTAGGGTTTAGAAAACCCTAATATTGGATTTATGGGTTTGGACTTATCAGAACCCACATTTGGGCCATTGGCATGGAATTGTGTATTAAGCCTAATCACACCATATGACTTATCTAGTAGAGTGATGGACTTAATGGATTAAGTCCTTAATGGGTTAAGTGAGAAACACTTAACCTTAATAGTCATTTTATGTGAGACCCTAGTTTTGGGAAATTGATCAGGACCGCACTTGAATTATTCACTAAACTTAATATGTTAATTAATAATCATTTTCAATCAACCTAAGCCAATATTGGACTTAATGGTTAAGTCCTTAATGGGTTAAGTAGGAAACCCTAATCATCATTTTATGTGGAAACCCTAATTCCACTTGGGCCTTGATGATTGGGTTATTAATGGGCCATCCAAGATCAAGCAAATGGACTAGAATAATTAATAGGCTTTGAGGTGAGGCCCATATGTGAGGGTTTGGGCCCAATTTGGAAAATTAGGACTAAATGGTTGGGCCTTATGGTAAAACCTTATAAAGGTTGGGGCCCAATTTGGAAAATTGGACCATATGTTGGGTTTTGAGACATAGTTGGACTTTTGGGCCTTTAGATTGGGCCTCGGGCTTGAATTGAGCCAAGTTAGGGGTAGAGTAGTCTTTTACCCCCAAGCATGGACTTATGGTTATATATTGGAACCCAATTATTAATTGGGTGTTATTTTGGTGTTGACAGTTCGGGAATCTGTCATCCAGCAGCTGGGGTAGAGTCTACGAGACTTCAGCAGTGTGGGGTTGAGTCTGCGGGACTTCAGCAGTGTGAGGTGAGTTATCTTCCAGTAGTGGTGGGTCTACGGCCACAATGCCGACCCACCATTAGGAGTTGTATGATAGATGATTGTCTTTGTGATGTTCATCTAGGTTTGCTATTACCTGATATGTTTATGTGCTAGCATGATATGTTATATGTTATAGTAGTGGTAGGAGGTGAAATAGTCCTCGTATGTCGTTCGAAGGACCGACGGGTAAGTCAAGTACCCCAGAACGGCTTGACCTTGGTAGGACAGGCACCCCAGAACTGCCTGGCAATACATGTGTGTTATATTATTACGTGGTAGTGGTAGGGGGTGAAATAGTCCCCGATAGCCGGGTGAGACAGATCGACGGCTAAGTCAAGCACCCCAGAATGCCTTGACCTGGGTAAGTCAAGCACCCTAGAATGGCTTGACCTGGGTAAGTCATGCGCCCTAGAATTTCCTAACAGCATGTTATTATATGGTGTATGGTATGATGGGGGAACTCACTAAGCTTCGTGCTTATGGTTTACAGTTTTGGTTTCAAGTACTCATTTTCAAAGGAAAGGAGTCGGCTTGATCGCAGCGCATCACACTATGGTTTTTCCGCACATGAGATCTTTAAGATTCTACTCTGATATGGTTTTATAATAATATGTTTTGAGTACTGACACTTTGGTTTTGACATGAGATGTTATTACGAATGTTTTCTTATACTATTGTTTTATATTAACTTATTTAAAAATGAAAATTTTGGTCTTGAATTTTGGGATGTTACAAGTATTCTGTCATGATATAATGTTTTTTTCAAGATAATCATGATCACATTCTTTTAGAATGTTCGAAATTAATATAGTTATTATAAAAAGTCAGATTTTTAAAGTTAAGAGAATTAATTATTTCTTAAAATTTGCAATTTTCCTTTTTTTAAATTTATGTTAATTGACTAAAATATCCTTAAAATTAAATTAGATGATATTTTTCAATTATTTTCAATTCAATAATGTTTATTAATTACTTTTCTGAAATGACTAAAATGACTGACTCACAATTATTTCTACGTCCACACAATAATTAATTAAAACACCATATATTATATTGTTGGATTCAATTAAAGAAAAATACAATAAATCGTTGCGAGCCAATCACAACAGAGAGAGATGGTGACAATGGATCACCACACTTCCCTACCGTGCACCTTAAACCACATCCAAATGGTGATGTTCCTAGGTGCAGTTCCGATCACCACCGACCTTTCTTGCGGTACACGAGCCCACCACCTACCTTTCTTGCGGTACACGAGCCGACCTTATCTACGATGATATTGTGGTTGCAAGTTATGATAAATCCTCAATTCTTCCTTCCTTAAATATTCTAATCTTTTCTTTTTCCTATAAAAAGATAACATCAAGGATGACTTAACTTGTTCATGTAAACCAAAATTAATAATTGGGATTATTGTACTCGATTGTTCGATATATTCACCAAATTTATACTAGTGGAAAAGAAATAATTAATGAGTGATCACAAATAATAAAAACAACAAAAAGAGTAAATTACATTACTCGTGTTTCGTGTAGGCGTTAAAAGCCATGTTTAGTCTTTATTTTTAAGAGTTAATTCGGGTCGTCCATTTTTTGATTAAAAGTTGTAAGTATCATCTCTCGTTAGTTTAAATTTGCATTTTTCATCCCTTGCGAGACGTGAAATGATTATTGTATGATTTTTATTCTTTTTTGATTTATTTTATTTTTCTTACAATAATCTATAGTATACAAAAAAACCACATGTCCATCTTATACTAACCCTTTCGCTTCTAAACCCCATTTCCCATAAATTCTTTGACAAACAAAAACATCAACATAACTAGACCATCACCACAACCGGACCACCCATCCACCACCATTGACCACCACCTATTTTTCTATCAGAAACACCATCAATGACCCTTTCATCACCCGTTCTTGTTCTTAGCAGTCATCAAGCCATAAACCACCACGTCCTTCACCATCGCCACCCTCTTGTACAAACACCAATCAAATAAGATAAATACAAAATACACACACTTTTTGTGTTTGTGTGTTGACATGATACAAAGAGAGGGAAAATGTGATGCGTCATCGCCACCTATACGTTAGGGTTTTGAGATCTACTTGTAGGATAGGGTTTTGATGTTGTGTGGGTTGCCGGAGATGGAGTTGCCATCGCCACCTGTACGACGTCATCATCAACCGTTCGTAGATCTACACTCTTAGTGGTGGTTGTTGAAGGTGAAAGGGGATGCCGGATGTGAAGCAGGTGCTTATTGGAGCTGAGAAAGAGGACAAGGGGGATTGCTTCATCTTCTTCATCTGAACCCGTCTTTGTCGGTGTACAACCCAACATCCAAAATGGTCGACGGACCTGGTGAGATGTCGGTGGTGGAGCTGGGTGTTTCAATAGATTTGGTGATGGTATTGATCGTATGTAGGAGGGAGAGAGAGAAGGAGAGAAGCAGTGTCGGTTGTTTCTGATATAAAAGACAGTTGTCATATAAAAGACAGTTGTCTTCGGTAGGGATGAGCGTAGAATAGAATTGGTACCGACCGGTACCATTCCCGATTTCCCAAATATCAAATTTGATTGGAAGTCAATCCCGAGTACCATACCAAATTAATGTTACCGTTACTTGTACCGAGAATGATATCGATTTTCAATAATAGTACGTACCAATACCGACGATACCGAATTCCGAATTTCATGATTTTGGAGTACGGAGTATCCGGTGCGGGTCGAGATTTGATATAAACTGCTCATTCCTAGTTTTCGGTGGCAATAAACAGTTGTTTCCGTTGGCAGTGGTGGTGAGATGTCCATAGTCGTTGGGATGTTATTGAAAAAGAAATAGAGAAGATAAATTATTGTTAAAGTAATAATATATCATATTCATTTAAATAGAAGAATAAAAATTAAATAAAACTCAATATTAAAGCTGAAAAATAAATGAAAAAAAGAAATATGACAATATTATAATTTGATGTTTACAGTGAAAAAACTTACACCATTTTACGATAAAGGTATAAAACAATTTTTGAAAATAAATACCTTTTGCCGGTTTTCACAAAAAAAAAAATGATTATTTTCTAATCTATTATTATCAACTGAAAATATCAATGTTTACTTTGACTTGATTATACTATGTTTTTGATATATTTACGAGTTAGATGACACGTGTAATCAACAAAGATTTGTCGACAAAAACAGCAGGACAAGGGAGGGGTTACCAAGAAGAAATAAATAAAATCCTTTATATTATGTCACTGCTTACGTCACTCCTTCGAAATGTGTTTTTGGCAAGTCATGTACGTGCATGAGTATTTGATCAATAATCTTTTCGCAATTAAACAAATTTTTGTGGGACGGTTTAATTTTTAGGAAGTGATTCGTACACAATAATTTCTTATCATACATAACAATTTATGCATTATAGAGTTGCACAGTACAACAATTTAAAGCATCAATTGTTGTGTATAAAGAAAAATTGTTGTGTACAAATCATCTCTCTTAATTTTTGTGGGAACTCTATTTTATTTTATGTTTTTTAATGAATAAATATAAGTTTTCTTTTGAATAAATTTCGTATATGTATAAAATAAAATTTCTAGAAATTTTTAAATTTTAATCTTATTAATAAAAAATTAAAATATGATTTTTTTTTAATTTACAATTTTATCCTTAAATAGGCACTAACTGGTTTCAATGGTTCTTTTACAAAATTTACCAATTTCAATGGTTTAATAGGAAAAATAATCAATCAATACTTTTTTTTTAATAAAACCAAAATATATAGATTCTTTTTGTAGATTTCGAAAAATTATTCAAACAAAAAATATAAATTTTGATAGAAAAATATAAAGGTATTTAAATACATATTTTTTTAGTAAAAAAACAAAATAAATAATAATTCACAATAAAAATTTTCTCAAAAGAACATTTTTATGATTTATTTTTAAACAAATTAAAAATGCTCATAAAAGACAATTTTAAATATCAACAACTTTATCGTAAAAATGAATCATCTAGATGTTTTTTAGGAAATTGCTTTCTGAATCATATTATTTTTTATTTATTTATTGATACATTTGTTGTTCATCAAAATATATATATATATATATATATATATATATATATATATATATATATATATATATATATATATATATATATATATATATATATATATATATATATACCCCCACACCCCTGTAATAGCTAGAGGCTTCCTTCCTCTATCATACTTTTGGAAAGTGAAGAAACAATATGGACGCAGTAACAAACACAGTGGCAATCTCATGTGTTATAGCAGTTGTACTATGCGCATGGAAGTTGGTAAATATTTTGTGGTTGAGACCAAAAAAGCTTGAAAAGCACCTGCGGAATCAAGGTTTCAATGGAAACAAATACAGATTTTTGTATGGGGACATGAAAGAGCTTTCTATGATGTTCCAAGAATCAAGATCTAAGCCTATAAGTTTGGATGACGATGATGGTGTTCTCGCACGTGTTACGGCTTTCTCCCTTCATTCTCTGCAAAAACATGGTTAGTTTCTTCAATTCATTAAATAGAGTATGAAACAAAAAGATGAAACTTTTGCAATTTGTTCATGTTATAAATGAAAATTGGATTGATGTTCATGATCTTTTGAGTATAGTGGGAGTGTCAATTATCTTATATAAACCAAACTAGTGATAGTCATGGGTTTTCTTTGTCTGTTCATAGGTTGGTACTTTGAAGCTTTAGGGGAATTAATGTGTAAGATATTTTATTTTGTTTTGGTTATCCTACGTATATGGGGCTGATAATTAAACATAATATTAAGATTTGATAGATAATTAAAGTGTTTTATTTTTAATTAAGACCATATTTTTTTTTTCGTGAAATATATCTCTAGTTCTTGTTATGGGTCGTTATCAATTCTTTATACTACAGAACTATGTATGGTCTATATATCTAACACAATAAGTCAATAAGGATAACAAGTGGCACGATTATATGTTGATGAGTGATGACGGATGTTACACCGCCCAAATTAATAATGTTACAAATAAAGAGTCCACATCACCATTTCTTCACTAATTTTGGAACTTATAGATTTAAAAATCATGATAATATTAAAATTTAAACCTCGAATTAAACTAGCTGGCTTCACAATTTACATAGACCATCAATTAGTTTAGATAAAATTTTGTATTTTTGCATGCATAATTAAGCGTGAACAGGGCCGGTCCAAATGTATTGTGGGCTCAGGACAAAAAGAAAAAATGGACCCTCAGAATAATAAATAAAATTTAATTTAATTTAAAAATAAACATGTCGTTACAAAGTCCACAAAATCACTATTAATATTAGAAACATAAGTATAACCACAACATTACCTAAAAGAGAAATTACTATCATTTTAATTCAAATTAGTTTTTCTGCATTCAAACTAGTATCATTTTCATTCAAACTAGTATCATTTTCATTCAAACTAGATGAACTCGATGGTTTAAAAAAATTATGTATAGATCCTTTATAAGTTTGATTGAAGGCATCATAAATATTTCGTTTCTTCCTTTTTTGGCTTCTAAATAATTGTTTTTTAGAAAACATTGTAGATTGTCAATAGGTAAACACTATCTACTTATGGGAAAAGATTACATCTGATTTTTGATATATGATTTCTGTCTTAAAGTTGTAGAAGCCTAATATCATATTTAATTTAAATCAAGGTGCAACTGCAAAATAAAATCAAATACAAACAATCAAACATCTGAATTTAAAACTGGATTTAAAGTTTTGAATTCTGAATCATATATCAATAAATATATTACCTTCTTAAGTAAAAAAATCTAAAAAGTAGATAGAAGATATAAAGTTAAGTCTCAAGAAATCTGAGAAAAAAAAAGTATAAGCTTTTAATATTTGATTAGATACCAGGACCAGGAATCGGGAATATGAATACAAAATAAAATTAGAAACAACACTAAAAATCAGATTAATTAGGATTGGGATTAAAATTTTGAGTTCTGAATCAGATATCTACAAAGAAATTATCTTGTTAAGTAAAAAAAATATGAAAAGTAGGTAGAATCTATAAAGAATTGATAGTCTAGTCTCCAGCAATCTAGCAATCTGAGACACAGATACACAAAAAAAATAAAAAAATAAAAAAATAAAAACTATAAGGAGCATGAATAAGAAATCAAATCAGAATGAGAAACAAAAGAATCAGAGGAAAAAAAACAAACAAAAAAATCTATAGCTAACCTTATGGTTTTTATCTCATTCGTCGGGTGCTTTGCAATTTTGCATTCAATCGACATAAGTGATTATAATCTGAAGGCTGGTAAGAGACTACGAGAAGGGAAGAAGTCACACGACATAACTGATTATGAATCATTATTCTGATGTTGATTCACGAGGCAATAATTAGGATTCACGAGGTGTCAATTAGATTAATTGGTTCCCGCTTGATAAAGATTCTTGTAAGACGCCCTAAACGGTAGTGTTTGCTTAACGTTACTTCAAAAAGAGTTCCAAAGTCTAGACAAAAAGAGGTTATTTCATTGGGCTAAAGTTATGTTAATTTTGTAATTGGGCCTTTAGAAGACATATACACAAAATTTATTTTTTATGTATGTATAAATATTATATATTTGAGAAATTTTGGGCCCCTTAGAGTCGTGGGCCCTGGGCGGTCGCCCGGGTTGCCCACCGTCAGGACCGGCCCTGAGCGTGAACAGTTCTCTTTTAATAGCTACAAGCGTGAATACTTTTATGACTTTTAAATTTCTCACACTTATGAATGTGAGCCCTTTACAGTTCATAACTTGTAAGTTGTAAGTCGAACAACATGATGAAGACCATGCACTTTTTTAATCCCTTAAAGAAAAAGTTATGTGCAAACCGTAATTTTTTTTTGGTAACTTAATTTTGTTTTTTCTTTTTAATTGGTTAGATAATTGTAAAATATTGACAAATGTTGTATAAAATAGGTAAATAAATAAGCAAGTTTTATTTCTTTTATTTATTTATTTATTTTTGTTAACAACCAACCAAAAAGCCACATTTTTTTCTTTTTTCTTTCTTATGATTATTTTTTTGGTAGTATTTTTCAAATAAATAATATCCACATATGAATGTTTTTTGTTTTTTTTTTTTTTTTTTTTTTTTTTTTTTTTTTTTTTTCAAATTTTAAAACTAAAAAGCCACATACTTTTTCTATCTATACATATAGTGTATTAAGTGTAATGAATGTGAACATAAATTGCAATAAATACAGTTTTTTTTCTTTTCATATTAAATTATTTTTAATTAACCCATATAAAATATGGGTCTTACATCTATTCTTTACATCTAGTCTTTGTAATCTTAGACTTAGTGAAAAAAATCATAAGGATCTTCAAGACATTCGAATTCATCCCATTATACTATTCTATCCTGTTAGCTCTAAATAGCTATGAAGTAGGAAAGATTTTTTGCTTTTCTACACTGCATTTTGGTTCATGGTCTTCCTTTCAACTTGATCGAAATGTTATCTACCCCTTGACCCCACAAGGAGGTGTGGTCTCATGATTGTAACATGTCATTCATCGTGTAGAGGATCCACCTTCCCTAATATAAGTGCACAATCCCTACCACCTAATTTGTATCAAATCATAGTCAATTGTGGATGCTCTAATTGGCCTAACAAAATAAACAATCGTGTGGCGTCGGATTTTATGAGGGATGAACAATGGCAGATTTACATGGCTCCAAGAGGGGTGCATGGAGCACACTTGGCATGAATATCCAATCTAAATCTTGTATATAAATTAAATGGTATAAAAATATTAAAATTTTACTCTGGACACCCCTTGACTTTAAGGTTGTCATTCCAATCAAACATTAAAACATTTAATATAAAAACGGAATTGGTAATTAATTTTGGGCATAAATTTAGCTTCTTTTTAGCAGTTGCAGTAATAAGATATATTAGTTTGTATATAAGTTATAATTGGAATTATTCCTTGTGCAGGTAAAAATTACATCACATGGATGGGATGGAAACCAAGAGTGACTATTATGGACCCTGAGCTCATTAAAGATGTATTTGTAAAATTAAATGACTTTAAAAAGCCGAGATCTAATCCAATGGCTAGGTTAATAGCAACCGGATTAGTGACATACGAAGGCGATCAGTGGACTAAACATAGGAAACTAATCAATCCCGCTTTTCATATGGAGAAGCTAAAGGTACTTTGGTAACTACAGTTTATTTTTCTAATGGATAATTACTAAGATGACCAAATTGGGTGAGACCCGATCTTACAATGATCACTTTTTTAGCAAATATCACAATACGATTAGTCATTTCTCAAAATGGATCAAACTCATTTTTTTGCCAAATGATGATCTCATTCTGAAAAATAATCACAATCTTTATTAGTTTTTCTAGTAGGGACCATTCATAAAGACGTTTGGAAAAAAAGACATTATGCTTAATCCATTTTGGTCATTTCAATTTAGTGATAAACCCTTTTTTAAGTTGTGTTATTAAATTTATACGCCTTATCAATGTTACCTATATTATGTATCCAGAATATGGTACCAGCTTTCCAGTTAAGTGGTGGTGAAATGCTTGGAAAATGGGAGAAGTTGGTTTCATCAAAGGGATCATGTGAGATTGATATTTGGCCTGATCTTCAAGCTTTAACAAGTGACGTTATATCAAGAACCGCATTTGGGAGTAATTATGAAGAAGGAATTAAGATATTTGAGCTCATAAAAGAACAAGGTGTACTTACAATGGAGGCACTACAATCACTTTACATCCCCGGATCTAGGTAAAGCTAGCTGTTTATAAATTATGCTTTTATGAGTGGCGACCACGATAAAATACCTAAAAAATTGGTGTGTGTGTGTTTTGGGAAATTACTATCATATTTGCAAAATGACATGCTTTGTGAAATGATGAAGTCTTTTTACAAAAAAAAAAAAAAAATGCAAATTCCTTTAAGGCTTTTTGTGATTGGGATATTTAATAATGAAAGAATTTGGCAATATGCAAATTCCATAGTGAGAAATGAGAGGGTATTTTGTGTTATATGTTGAAAATGTGGACAATTTTTTATTATATACCTCCTATTCTGGTTATTTTTGAGATTACCCAAAATAGAAAAGTAAATATAAGTAAACTTAATTGTTTATACTACGATTTATGCATAGGTTTTTTCCAACAAAGAGGAACATACAGATGAATGTTATTGATATAAAAGTAAAGCATTCTATAAGAGGTATCATTAACAACAAGCTCAAGGCGATGAAGGCTGGAGAAGGTAACAATGGTGATTTGTTAGGAATTATGCTTGAATCTAATATTAAAGAGGTTGAGCAACACCAAAACAAGAATCATGGAATGACTATTGATGAAGTTATTGAAGAGTGTAAGCTTTTTTACTTTGCTGGACAAGAGACAACATCAAGCTTGCTTGTATGGACGATGATCTTATTAAGTAAGCATCAAGAATGGCAGTCGCGTGCTAGAGAAGAGGTTTTAAATGTCTTCGGGGACAAAAATATGGATTTAGATGGGCTAAATCACCTCAAAGTTGTAAGTACTTTTATCCCTTGGTTACTTCTAAAATTTTCGATGGTTTGCTTGACATGTTTATTTTAAACTTGTTAATATTTCCAACATAACCCAATCTATTTAATTAAAATTGTTAAATATAGGTTGACTTATTTGAATTTCAAAGATTCCATAAAATAAATATAGTTTATTCCATAAAATAAATATAGTTTAAAAATAACTGAATAAATTACAAGCTCAAATAAGTGTTCCAACGAAAATTACAACTTAATATTTTAGATAACATTCTAAATTGAACTTTTGACATAAAAGTCCTTACGTTTGTCAGGTTTTTTTGGTTTTGTCCCTGTGACGATTTTTTGTTTGTTAATGTCCAAAATTTGCCAAGTTTTTTTCATTTTTGCCCTTGCTACCTATAATAGGAGATGTCCAGGGACAAAACCGACAAAATTTAACAAAATTATGGTCTTTCATGTCAAATTTGGAAAATATAGTTAGGATAAAAACATATAAGATTTGTAAATTTATAGGGTTTTTTTGTAAATTTGAAAAACATACTTAGGATGAAAACATAAAAGATTTGTAGAAAGGACAAAATTAATAAAAACATGGCAAATATTGGATATTAACAAACAAAAAATCATAATAGGGACAAAATCAATAAAATCTGATAAACTTAAGGACTTTTTTTCTGTCAAAAGCCCTTCTAAATTTGCAACTTTTAAGCAGCCTCATTTTATTTTTTTAGCTTGTTTTTATAGTGTTTTTGTTTATAAGATTAGCATAATATAAAATTAAAATAATATATAACCAAACAATTTGATGACTTGGTATATATAAAAAGTTTTGGCCCTTACTCAACAACCTAATTTATTAAAGATGAACATGTTTAGTTAAAATGATTGAAAATTTAAATCCAATCCGCTAACAACTATAGTTGTTTCTCATAATTGTATATGGTAGTTTTGTGTCTCTAAAGTATCATGTTTTTTTTCCACGTAGGTAAATATGATTTTCCATGAAGTACTGAGGCTATACCCTCCTGTTGTTGGACTAGCCCGTAGAGTTGACAAAGAGATCACATTGGGAGAATTTTCGCTACCATCTGGGATTCTAATCGGATTACCCATCATGCTTATTCACTATGATGAGGAATGTTGGGGTAGTGATGCCAAGAAATTTAATCCAGATAGGTTTTCTGAAGGAATCTCAAAGGCAACAAAAAATCAAGTCATTTTCCTTCCCTTTGGTTGGGGACCTAGAATTTGTGTTGGACAAAACTTTGCATTGTTGGAAGCTAAAATTGCCCTCGCAATGATCTTACAAAAGTTCTCTTTCGAACTTTCACCATCCTATGTCCATGCTCCTCATACTGTTCTCACCCTTCAACCCCAACATGGCGCTCATTTGATTCTGCATAAACTTTAACAATAGAAGATTGTGATTTTGAGTTCAAAACTGTTCGCCTATGTATTATTACACCGTATAATATTGTATGAAAGAGATATATGTGCAACATATTGTATATTAAAAAACTATTATATATAGTCGCAAAGTACATCTATGTATTGTTATATATACGGCGGAAGTATGCATTAATCCAATCGCATGTATCTTTTTCAATAAGCAATAATCAGTATAAAAATAACCGAGGTTTTCAGAAACGATCATACCAGTGGACTGATCTGCTGCTGAAACAGTGTAACGACATTGGGCTAATACGCACCTGCCAAATTTTAGCAATTAGAAACAATGGAAATATCCGTCTAATACATTTTTCTCTCCATCAACTTTTGAAATAAAAATTTAAACAACCAAAGAGGGGTGGATTGTAACAGATTGGCGACTGATATTTAGTGCACAACTTTTGCAATAGAATAGAAAAGGATAGTTTAGCGAGAAGAGTATTTAGAGCATTTAGTAAAGACGGATTTGAGTTTATAAATGACTCCACTCTATAATCCCTTTGCTAGTTTAACTTTTCTTTTTAATTCTAAAATTAAAAAATATTTCCAATTAGTTTTCTATAATGCAAGAATATCCTACAGAGTCTCTCAACCTAATATTGGGAATGCTCACCATCTTACATTTCTTTTGCCTCATTTGTATGAGACCTTGATAATATTGTTTAGAGTAAATTACTGAAATCGTCCCTATTGTTTGATTAAAATTGCACGTTTGGTTATTAACTTTTATTTTGCATTCGGATCGTCCCTATGGTTTGATTTTGTTACGTTTTTCGTCCCTATGGTTTGGTCAAAATTGCACTTTTGGTCCCTAATTTTATGTATAAAAGGGACGAAAAACGCAACAAAATCAAACAATAGGGACGATCCGAGTGCAAAAGAAAAGTTAGGGACCAAACGTGTAATTTTGACCAAACCATAGGGACGATGTAACATCCAAAATTTCAAAACAATTAAAACTTTTCAAAACCACTCATTTTAATAACGTTGTTACAAAAAGGTTTTCAATACATTATTTAACAGAGTATTTTCCCCAGGTTCATATCATAAAACACCAACGCGAGGAACGGTACGATCACGCCTTTGCCTTGCCACAGACTCTTGAGAACCTGAAACATAAAACCACAACTGTAAGCCCGAAAGCTTAGTGAGATACCCCCAGAATACCAACCACATATACGCCTTTCCAGGCCCTGACCTTCCGGTCCATCTGTCTCAGGGGACTTCCGTCCTTGCTGAGTAAACCTTCCGGTCCTACCCACGCCGACCTTCCGGTCCATCACACAACATAATCGCCTTCCGGCCCATAACATACTGTCTTCCGGCCCATAACATATCGCCTTCCGGCCCATAACATATTGCCTTCCGGCCCATAAGCATAAAATGCATATATAAAATAACAACAATCATATAGCAGTTCATAGACAACAATCGATCAACAGATCACATATCATAGCATTACTCTAACAAGATACTGGTCTGGCCGGTCACTAGCATAACATTACCCTATGAATTAGTCAACATACTAAATGCATACATACGCCTTTCCAGGCCATGACCTTCCGGTCCACATAGTAATGCCTTCCGGCCCATAACATGTATTGCCTTCCGGCCCATAACATATAACAACTGACAACTACCCGGATTTCCATCCGATAAAAGGGTTGGCATTGGTGCCATAAACCCTAGCGATATAGTGAGGATAACTCACCTCGAAACTGCCGACTGAACAGATAGCTCAAGCTGCTCCGATCACTGATACGATCTCCACCTCTGGACAGTCACCAATGCACTGAACTCAAACAATAACAACAATTACCAAAATACCCCTGGAACCACTGGCAAATCCTTGGTCAAAGACAAGGTCAAAGTCAACCCCTGACTGACCCTACTCGCCGAGTCAACCCTATGACTCGCCGAGTCCCCATACTCAGAACTTCACTCAACCCGCGATCTAACTCGCCGAGTCACCCCAAGACTCGCCGAGTTCAACGACTCTGAGTCCACTCGCCCTTAACTCACCGATTCCTTAAGACACCCTTTCTACACGTCGAGTATCCCCTTTTTACTCGACGAGTTCCTCCTGGAAGAATCGCGGGGCCACCCCGACTCAACTCGCCGAGTCTGAAGAACAACTCGACGAGTCCCAGTAAATCTTCAAGCTACTCGCCGAGTCTGTTCATCGGACTCGGCGAGTCCATGCCATGCAACCGCTCAAACTGCTTCCTAAGGTCAGAACTGCTCCGACCATTCATTGGTCTGGCCTTCCTAGACTGATCCATCACGTAAGGTCCTCATTTCAGTGCTCACGATACACCCCATGATTCATAATTCACATTTTGACCTAAGGCATAAGGATTCCAATCCCAAGCCTTCATCAATTCCCGAAATGCACAGGCATGGGACATTCTGGACCTCCAAAGGTCCTAATACAGAGTCACAATCGTTTGGGGGACTAGGGTAGCATTCAATCTAATCACAAAAGGGTTCCACAAACCCTAATTCCATAAACACATCAACATAACAGAGTATACTCGAATTCTTACCTGGATGATGTATTCTCTGTGTCCCCAATCCTCAGAAGGTGACTCCCTTGCTGCTCCTTTAGCCAATCCCTTCTCTTCCTTGCACAACCACTCTTCTATAACCAACAATGGTCTATAATCCTTGCTCCAGATGCACACAATCGATTTAGGGTTCTTCTCAGAAGGCTAAAATGAACAATGACGGCCAATAAGTGCCTCTTATACGTCCCAAACCTGAACGGTTAGGGTTTTCGCTAAACAGCGCAGACTCGCGGAGTCCATATCTGGACTCGTCGAGTCCAGTCGCGAACCCGCGACCAGGTCTGCGATTCTACTCGGCGAGTCTAGGCTCCAACTCGCCGAGTCCCCTCTTAAAACACCCCAAAAACATAATTATTACAATACTTGAAATTCCGGGCTGTTACAACTCTCCCCCACTAGAACTAGACTTCGCCCTCGAAGTCTCACTCTGAAAATAGCTCCGGATGCTGCTCCCGCATCTCACGTTCCAGTTCACAGGTCATTTCCGATCCCCTCCGGTGCTGCCACCGAACTAACACTAGAGGTATCTCCTTATACCTCATAGCCTCGATCTTCCGATTTCTGATGACCACGGGTCTCTCAGCATAATTCAGGCCCGCATCCACCTGAATGTCTTCTAATGGGACCACTGCCGACTCATCGGCTAAGCACTTCCTCAATTGCGACACATGAAAGGTGTCGTGGATCTGTCCCCACTCCGCTGGCAACTCCAATCGATAGGCTACCCGGCCTATCCTTGCAATCACCCGAAATGGCCCAATGTACCGGGGACCCAACTTGCCCCTCTTCTTGAATCGAATCACTCCTCTCCAAAGAGAGGCCTTCAGGAGTACGAAGTCGCCGACCTGAAACTCAAGCTCGGATCGGTGGCTGTCTACATAACTTTTCCTGTCGGCTCTGGGCGGTCAATAACCTCTGTCTCATCTGCTGAATCTGCTCTGTCGACTGAAGCCCGATCTCTGTACTGTCCATCGCTCTCTGTAACCGAAAATTACCCAAGATGCAACTCTGCTCTAAATCTCAATGATCACTCGACCCATAAGGGTTAGGAAACCATGAGCCACCGGATCCCCGATCCAAAGCCCACTTTGTCCATTCCGGACCGACTGAGAGATCCATTCTCACTCTCAGAGCAACTCTCACAAGTTCTCCTCTTGCCATCACATACACATACTGAACTAGTCCCAACACCCGCAGGTTGGAAAACCCGATACACTGATGATATCCTCGAACATCTCCCAAGATGAACCACTACATCCACCTTACACTCTGATCAGAATCACACTGAGAATTTAAGATTCTCTCTCCCCCTGCATCCCTTCTGAGCCTCAACAGACATCCCCAAACCGGATGGGTTCCTACTTCGCTGCTGCGAACACGATGCTCGAAGGCATACTCGAAATACTCTAACCATAACTCTGCTCTGCAGCTTTCATTCTCGTGAACTTGCACTCCCTTTCGGAGTTACACACCTTTCTCTTTTCCTTCCAAGGGACCCTCTTGGCCATAATGCCACTCCAACCGGTGCTACGGTGCTTGCCCCAATCGACACCACCCTTTTTGCGTAACTGCTATTCACATACTCTGGTTCTCATTGCAGGGGCTCTCAATCCCATGCACTCTCTCCACTCATCAAAATCACTGCCTCAGCTAAACAAGATCACTACCCGGGGCCAGACCTTCCAATGCAATCACACTGCAACATACACGATCCGCAATCTCAAACTGATCCAGCAATACCAACAGAGTCTCCAGCATGACTGGACCGACTCTCATAACACATACTAGCCACTCGAGGCTATGTCTCTGTGGGTCCATACACCCAAACTCTGCGAACCCTCAGGTTCTAACTCTGGGAACCTTCCGGTTCCAGCTCTAGAAACATGCACAACATAATCCCGTGGGATTAATGCAGTACAACCCATCACGTACCTCAAACATACAAATACTCTGATCGAATAACCCCGGTTACTTACTCAAGCTTGATCCCGGCCTTCTCTCAGGCCTCCACAATCAAATGCCCTAGGTCTGTATCCCGCCCCGCATACCCGACACTCACTCTCGTCGGCCTATACTCTGAGCTGACAAACACTGCTGAATCCCAACAGCTAAGCACCCTCACATACTCATCGATCTCCCGGAGAATTCTCCAATTCTCCCCCACTAAAGCACTGACTAACTGCCACCGATCGTCATTAACGACCTTTCAGAACAATCCTGCACAAAGAGAACATTTACATACTGACTGCTTCCCACAAGCATAAGCAACCCTCAGCCAAGTACATCTCCTCCCTGATCAATCCGCTCAAAAGAATCTGGTCTTTCAATTATCCACTCTACGACTGCAGATGCTACCCGACATTCAACCCAGTGCCGCATCTCCACTAACAACCCTCACGAACGATAAGCAACGGAATTCCCAACAATAACCCGTAACCAAACCCACAACCTGCCAAAGGATGAATACCGCATCGAAAACCGCACAAGGCTACCGGCACCAAAACACCAAACTATAACCATACCAAACCATCAGGGAACAACGAATGCCAAAGCGAAAACCTGAAGCACCAATCCATAACCATGCCAAACCCGCGAAACAACGAATACCGCATCGAAATCCACACAAGATACCAGCACAAACAATACGCCACAATCAACGCAAGGCAATCAAGACATCAAGAAAGCATCATACCCGCAGCTGCCTCCGGCACTGCTCCGTCTCCCTCTGCCGCAAGCCGATAAGCATGACCCTGAGCCCTTGGGGCTCCGCTCCATCCTGCCCTCCTCCTGAACTCCTCAAGGTGGCCGGTGCTAGAGCCTGCACCGGTCCTGCAGGAAGCTGTGGACAGTTGACCCTCAAATGTCCAACCTGCTGTCAATGATAGCAAATCCTCGAATTCCGAATCTGCACTGACTGCCGACAGTCCCGCGCATAGTGCCCCTCTTTTCCGCACTTGCGGCATGCACCACCGGACCGGCAACTCTGGTGTGACCCCTCCCACACTTCCCACAAGTGTGGCGGCTCCGATCCCCCACTCTAACATCAACGGTACTGGACCGTTTCGGCGTTGGCTGCGACTGCATCGGAGCCTGCCTCAGCTCACGCAACTGTAACACAACCTCTAACTCACGCCGCATGGCGGCCTCCTGCAACACCAACAAGGTCTCGCACCTCTGCGCAGACACGAACTGTCTGATATCCCCCTTGAGCATACTCAGATATCGGGACATCTGAGCCTGCTCCGAAGCGAACTCAGGGCAAAACATCGCCCTCTCAATAAACATCCCGGTGCTCTCAGTCACCGACTCCAAATCCTGCTTCAGCTCAAGGAACTCCCGAGCCAATCTCTCCCTCTCATCTCGCGGAACATAGCGAGTACTGAACATCTCTCTGAACTGATCCCCTGAAAGCGCAGCCCTCTGCGCGTCGAAAAATGACCTCGTAGTCAATCTCCATCAATCCTTCGCTCCTAGCCTCAACAGGTTCAGAGCACACCTCACCCTCTGATCAGAAGGGCATAAACTCGTGGAGAAACACCCCTCCATGTCTGATAACCATCTCATAGCAACAATCGGGTCCTGAACTCCATCGAATGTGGGAGGCTTCGTATAATAGAAGTTCCGATACTGAAACCCCGACTAGGTCTTCCCTTTGCCGCTGCTACAGCCGCTGTAACCGCCGCGGCAGCCGTCTCTGCGAGAGCCGCATATCGCTCATCAAACTACTCAACCATGGCGGTCCTGATCGACCCAACCATTCTGGCAACTCAGCCCGTAACAATGCCGCAACCTCATCACGTAGGATCTCGCGAATCCTCGCATCCCGCTCGCTCGTGCTCGTCCGATCGATAACCTCCGACGGCACCGGTTCACCCGAAACTCGCTCTCCCGCTCCCGATCCTGATCCGGATCCACTATCATCATGCCTCAAAATCTCCATAATGAAGACACCCTACCAATCTCAGACACTTCCCAAAATCCTGGGATCCAACTCTCGCAACCCTACCCTAGAGACCATGGTTTCCCTGATACGTGTATGGGTCCTGTGCTTTCAGTAGTACGGGCCCATACTACCTTCCACACCTACCCATATTTGTATGAAGTACTACCACAATACCCTAGGGAACATGCGTACCACTAGAGGAACACTGAGAACATCCCATAAGGGACCCTAGGCTACAGGCATCACATATCAGGCAACATTATCATGAATTCCTGAAGATCCCTAGCCTAACTCTAGCATGCAGTTCTATCAAGCTCAAATAAACAAATATCATGTATGGTATCTTGGGGTTACTTACTGGCTCCGGCTGATCGTACCTCCGCGTCCTCCTTTTACCAAATTTGAAAACCATTTTAATTTCTCATTTTAATTTCTCTTTTTAAAATCCTCCTCGATTTGAGACTGGAGTCACACGAATGTTTCCCCAATTCACTCAAACCAAGGCTCTGATACCAACTTGTAACATCCAAAATTTCAAAACAATTAAAACTTTTCAAAACCACTCATTTTAATAACGTTGTTACAAAAAGGTTTTCAATACATTATTTAACAGAGTATTTTCCCCAGGTTCATATCATAAAACACCAACGCGAGGAACGGTATGATCACGCCTTTGCCTTGTCACAGACTCTTGAGAACCTGAAACATAAAACCACAACTGTAAGCCCGAAAGCTTAGTGAGATACCCCCAGAATACCAACCACATATACGCCTTTCCAGGCCCTGACCTTCCGGTCCATGTGTCTCAGGGGACTTCCGTCCTTGCTGGGTAAACCTTCCGGTCCTACCCACGCCGACCTTCCGGTCCATCACACAACATAATCGCCTTCCGGCCCATAACATACTGTCTTCCGGCCCATAACATATCGCCTTCCGGCCCATAACATATTGCCTTCCGGCCCATAAGCATAAAATGCATATATAAAATAACAACAATCATATAGCAGTTCATAGACAACAATCGATCAACAGATCACATATCATAGCATTACTCTAACAAGATACCGGTCTGGCTGATCACTAGCATAACATTACCCTATGAATCAGTCAACATACTAAATGCATACATACGCCTTTCCAGGACATGACCTTCCGGTCCACATAGTAATGCCTTCCGGCCCATAACATGTATTGCCTTCCGGCCCATAACATATAACAACTGACAACTACCCGGATTTCCATCCGATAAAAGGGTTGGCATTGGTGCCATAAACCCTAGCGATATAGTGAGGATAACTCACCTCGAAACTGCCGACTGAACAGATAGCTCAAGCTGCTCCGATCACTGATACGATCTCCACCTCTGGACAGTCACCAATGCACTAAACTCAAACAATAACAACAATTACCAAAATACCCCTGGAACCACTGGTAAATCCTTGGTCAAAGACAAGGTCAAAGTCAACCCCTGACTGACCCTACTCGCCGAGTCAACCCTATGACTCGCCGAGTCCCCATACTCAGAACTTCACTCAACCCGCGATCTAACTCGCCGAGTCACCCCAAGACTCGCCGAGTTCAACGACTCTGAGTCCACTCGCCCTTAACTCACCGATTCCTTAAGACACCCTTTCTACACGTCGAGTATCCCCTTTTTACTCGACGAGTTCCTCCTGGAAGAATCGCGGGGCCACCCCGACTCAACTCGCCGAGTCTGAAGAACAACTCGATGAGTCCCAGTAAATCTTCAAGCTACTCGCCGAGTCTGTTCATCGGACTCGGCGAGTCCATGCCATGCAACCGCTCAAACTGCTTCCTAAGGTTAGAACTGCTCTGACCATTCATAGGTCTGGCCTTCCTAGACTGATCCATCACGTAGGGTCCTCATTTCAGTGCTCACGATACACCCCATGATTCATAATTCACATTTTGACCTAAGGCATAAGGATTCCAATCCCAAGCCTTCATCAATTCCCGAAATGCACAGGCATGGGACATTCTGGACCTCCAAAGGTCCTAATACAGAGTCACAATCGTTTGGGGGACTAGGGTAGCATTCAATCTAATCACAAAAGGGTTCCACAAACCCTAATTCCATAAACACATCAACATAACAGAGTATACTCGAATTCTTACCTGGATGATGTATTCTCTGTGTCCCCAATCCTCAGAAGGTGACTCCCTTGCTGCTCCTTTAGCCAATCCCTTATCTTCCTTGCACAACCACTCTTCTATCACCAACAATGGTCTATAATCCTTGCTCCAGATGCACACAATCGATTTAGGGTTCTTCTCAGAAGGCTAAAATGAACAATGACGGCCAATAAGTGCCTCTTATACGTCCCAAACCTGAACGGTTAGGGTTTTCGCTAAACAGCGCAGACTCGCGGAGTCCATATCTGGACTCGTCGAGTCCAGTCGCAAACCCGTGACCAGGTCTGCGATTCTACTCGGCGAGTCTAGGCTCCAACTCGCCGAGTCCCCTCTTAAAACACCCCAAAAACATAATTATTACAATACTTGAAATTCCGGGCTGTTACAACTCTCCCCCACTAGAACTAGACTTCGCCCTCGAAGTCTCACTCTGAAAATAGCTCCGGATGCTGCTCCCGCATCTCACGTTCCAGCTCACAGGTCATTTCCGATCCCCTCCGGTGCTGCCACCGAACTAACACTAGAGGTATCTCCTTATACCTCATAGCCTCGATCTTCCGATTTCTGATGACCACGGGTCTCTCAGCATAATTCAGGCCCGCATCCACCTGAATGTCTTCTAATGGGACCACTGCCGACTCATCGGCTAAGCACTTCCTCAATTGCGACACATGAAAGGTGTCGTGGATCTGTCCCCACTCCGCTGGCAACTCCAATCGATAGGCTACCCGGCCTATCCTTGCAATCACCCGAAATGGCCCAATGTACCGGGGACCCAACTTGCCCCTCTTCTTGAATCGAATCACTCCTCTCCAAAGAGAGGCCTTCAGGAGTACGAAGTCGCCGACCTGAAACTCAAGCTCGGATCGGTGGCTGTCTACATAACTTTTCCTGTCGGCTCTGGGCGGTCAATAACCTCTGTCTCATCTGCTGAATCTGCTCTGTCGACTGAAGCCCGATCTCTGTACTGTCCATCGCTCTCTGTAACCGAAAATTACCCAAGATGCAACTCTGCTCTAAATCTCAACGATCACTCGACCCATAAGGGTTAGGAAACCATGAACCACCGGATCCCCGATCCAAAGCCCACTTTGTCCATTCCGGACCGACTGAGAGATCCATTCTCACTCTCAGAGCAACTCTCACAAGTTCTCCTCTTGCAATCACATACACATACTGAACTAGTCCCAACACCCGCAGGTTGGAAAACCCGATACACTGATGATATCCTCGAACATCTCCCAAGATGAACCACTACATCCACCTTACACTCTGATCAGAATCACACTGAGAATTTAAGATTCTCTCTCCCCCTGCATCCCTTCTGAGCCTCAACAGACATCCCCAAACCGGATGGGTTCCTACTTCGCTGCTGCGAACACGATGCTCGAAGGCATACTCGAAATACTCTAACCATAACTCTGCTCTGCAGCTTTCGTTCTCGTGAACTTGCACTCCCTTTCGGAGTTACACACCTTTCTCTTTTCCTTCCAAGGGACCCTCTTGGCCATAATGCCACTCCAACCGGTGCTACGGTGCTTGCCCCAATCGACACCACCCTTTTTGCGTAACTGCTATTCACATACTCTGGTTCTCATTGCAGGGGCTCTCAATCCCATGCACTCTCTCCACTCATCAAAATCACTGCCTCAGCTAAACAAGATCACTACCCGGGGCCAGACCTTCCAATGCAATCACACTGCAACATACACGATCCGCAATCTCAAACTGATCCAGCAATACCAACAGAGTCTCCAGCATGACTGGACCGACTCTCATAACACATACTAGCCACTCGAGGCTATGTCTCTGTGGGTCCGTACACCCAAACTCTGCGAACCCTCAGGTTCTAACTCTGGGAACCTTCCGGTTCCAGCTCTAGAA
Organism: Lactuca sativa; assembly: GCF_002870075.4. Lineage (NCBI taxonomy): Eukaryota > Viridiplantae > Streptophyta > Magnoliopsida > Asterales > Asteraceae > Lactuca > Lactuca sativa. Next base: position 159,599,309 of record NC_056624.2, on the reverse strand, counting down.
ACATGAACAACATAATCCCGTGGGATTAATGCAGTACAACCCATCACGTACCTCAAACATACAAATACTCTGATCGCATAACCCCGGTTACTTACTCAAGCTTGATCCCGGCCTTCTCTCAGGACTCCACAATCAAATGCCCTAGGTCTGTATCCCGCCCCGCATACCCGACACTCGCTCTCGTCGGCCTATACTCTGAGCTGACAAACACTGCTGAATCCCAACAGCTAAGCACCCTCACATACTCATCGATCTCCCGGAGAATTCTCCAATTCTCCCCCACTAAAGCACTGACTAACTGCCACCGATCGTCATTAACGACCTTTCAGAACAATCCTGCACAAAGAGAACATTTACACACTGACTGCTTCCCACAAGCATAAGCAACCCTCAGCCAAGTACATCTCCTCCCTGATCAATCCGCTCAAAAGAATCTGGTCTTTCAATTATCCACTCTACGACTGCAGATGCTACCCGACATTCAACCCAGTGCCGCATCTCCACTAACAACCCTCACGAACGATAAGCAACGGAATTCCCAACAATAACCCGTAACCAAACCCACAACCTGCCAAAGGATGAATACCGCATCGAAAACCGCACAAGGCTACCGGCACCAAAACACCAAACTATAACCATACCAAACCATCAGGGAACAACGAATGCCAAAGCGAAAACCTGAAGCACCAATCCATAACCATGCCAAACCCGCGAAACAACGAATACCGCATCGAAATCCACACAAGATACCAGCACAAACAATACGCCACAATCAACGCAAGGCAATCAAGACATCAAGAAAGCATCATACCCACAGCTGCCTCCGGCACTGCTCCGTCTCCCTCTGCCGCAAGCCGATAAGCATGACCCTGAGCCCTTGCGGCTCCGCTCCATCCTGTCCTCCTCCTGAACTCCTCAAGGTGGCCGGTGCTAGAGCCTGCACCGGTCCTGCAGGAAGCTGTGGACAGTTGACCCTCAAATGTCCAACCTGCTGTCAATGATAGCAAATCCTCGAATTCCGAATCTGCACTGACTGCCGACAGTCCCGCGCATAGTGCCCCTCTTTTCCGCACTTGCGGCATGCACCACCGGACCGGCAACTCTGGTGTGACCCCTCCCACACTTCCCACAAGTGTGGCGGCTCCGATCCCCCACTCTAACATCAACGGTACTGGACCGTTTCGGCGTTGGCTGCGACTGCATCGGAGCCTGCCTCAGCTCACGCAACTGTAACTCAACCTCTAACTCACGCCGCATGGCGGCCTCCTGCAACACCAACAAGGTCTCGCACCTCTGCGCAGACACGAACTGTCTGATATCCCCCTTGAGCATACTCAGATATCGGGACATCTGAGCCTGCTCCGAAGCGAACTCAGGGCAAAACATCGCCCTCTCAATAAACATCCCGGTGCTCTCAGTCACCGACTCCAAATCCTGCTTCAGCTCAAGGAACTCCCGAGCCAATCTCTCCCTCTCATCTCGCGGAACATAGCGAGTACTGAACATCTCTCTGAACTGATCCCCTAAAACCGCAGCCCTCTGCGCGTCGAAAAATGACCTCGTAGTCAATCTCCATCAATCCTTCGCTCCTAGCCTCAACAGGTTCAGAGCACACCTCACCCTCTGATCAGCAGGGCATAAACTCGTGGAGAAACACCCCTCCATGTCTGATAACCATCTCATAGCAACAATCGGGTCCTGAACTCCATCGAATGTGGGAGGCTTCGTATAATAGAAGTTCCGATACTGAAACCCCGACTAGGTCTTCCCTTTGCCGCTGCTACAGCCGCTGTAACCGCCGCGGCAGCCGTCTCTGCGAGAGCCGCATATCGCTCATCAAACTACTCAACCATGGCGGTCCTGATCGACCCAACCATTCTGGCAACTTAGCCCGTAACAATGCCGCAACCTCATCACGTAGGATCTCGCGAATCCTCGCATCCCGCTCGCTCGTGCTCGTCCGATCGATAACCTCCGACGGCACCGGTTCACCCGAAACTCGCTCTCCCGCTCCCGATCCTGATCCGGATCCACTATCATCATGCCTCGAAATCTCCATAATGAAGACACCCTACCAATCTCAGACACTTCCCAAAATCCTGGGATCCAACTCTCGCAACCCTACCCTAGAGACCATGGTTTCCCTGATACGTGTATGGGTCCTGTGCTTTCAGTAGTATGGGCCCATACTACCTTCCACACCTACCCATATTTGTATGAAGTACTACCACAATACCCTAGGGAACATGCATACCACTAGAGGAACACTGAGAACATCCCATAAGGGACCCTAGGCTACAGGCATCACATATCAGGCAACATTATCATGAATTCCTGAAGATCCCTAGCCTAACTCTAGCATGCTGTTCTATCAAGCTCAAATAAACAAATATCATGTATGGTATCTTGGGGTTACTTACTGGCTCCGGCTGATCGTACCTCCGCGTCCTCCTTTTACCAAATTTGAAAACCATTTTAATTTCTCTTTTTAAAATCCTCCTCGATTTGAGAATGGAGTCACACGAATGTTTCCCCAATTCACTCAAACCAAGGCTCTGATACCAACTTGTAACATCCAAAATTTCAAAACAATTAAAACTTTTCAAAACCACTCATTTTAATAACGTTGTTGCAAAAAGGTTTTCAATACATTATTTAACAGAGTATTTTCCCCAGGTTCATATCATAAAACACCAACGCGAGGAACGGTACGATCACGCCTTTGCCTTGCCACAGACTCTTGAGAACCTGAAACATAAAACCACAACTGTAAGCCCGAAAGCTTAGTGAGATACCCCCAGAATACCAACCACATATACGCCTTTCCAGGCCCTGACCTTCCGGTCCATGTGTCTCAGGGGACTTCCGTCCCTGCTGGGTAAACCTTCCGGTCCTACCCACGCCGACCTTCCGGTCCATCACACAACATAATCGCCTTCCGGCCCATAACATATTGCCTTCCGGCCCATAACATATCGCCTTCTGGCCCATAACATATTGCCTTCCGGCCCATAAGCATAAAATGCATATATAAAATAACAACAATCATATAGCAGTTCATAGACAACAATCGATCAATAGATCACATATCATAGCATTACTCTAACAAGATACCTGTCTGGCCGGTCACTAGCATAACATTACCCTATGAATCAGTCAACATACTAAATGCATACATACGCCTTTCCAAGCCATGACCTTCCGGTCCACATAGTAATGCCTTCCGGCCCATAACATGTATTGCCTTCCGGCCGATAACATATAACACAACTGACAACTACCCGGATTTCCATCCGATAAAAGGGTTGGCATTGGTGCCATAAACCCTAGCGATATAGTGAGGATAACTCACCTCGAAACTGCCGACTGAACAGATAGCTCAAGCTGCTCCGATCACTGATACGATCTCCACCTCTGGACAGTCACCAATGCACTGAACTCAAACAATAACAACAATTACCAAAATACCCCTGGAACCACTGGCAAATCCTTGGTCAAAGACAAGGTCAAAGTCAACCCCTGACTGACCCTACTCGCCGAGTCAACCCTATGACTCGCCGAGTCCCCATACTCAGAACTTCACTCAACCCGCGATCTAACTCGCCGAGTCACCCCAAGACTCGCCGAGTTCAACGACTCTGAGTCCACTCGCCCTTAACTCACCGATTCCTTAAGACACCCTTTCTACACGTCGAGTATCCCCTTTTTACTCGACGAGTTCCTCCTGGAAGAATCGCGGGGCCACCCCGACTCAACTCGCCGAGTCTGAAGAACAACTCGACGAGTCCCAGTAAATCTTCAAGCTACTCGCCGAGTCTGTTCATCGGACTCGGCGAGTCCATGCCATGCAACCGCTCAAACTGCTTCCTAAGGTCAGAACTGCTCCGACCATTCATTGGTCTGGCCTTCCTAGACTGATCCATCACGTAAGGTCCTCATTTCAGTGCTCACGATACACCCCATGATTCATAATTCACATTTTGACCTAAGGCATAAGGATTCCAATCCCAAGCCTTCATCAATTCCCGAAATGCACAGGCATGGGACATTCTGGACCTCCAAAGGTCCTAATACAGAGTCACAATCGTTTGGGGGACTAGGGTAGCATTCAATCTAATCACAAAAGGGTTCCACAAACCCTAATTCCATAAACACATCAACATAACAGAGTATACTCGAATTCTTACCTGGATGATGTATTCTCTGTGTCCCCAATCCTCAGAAGGTGACTCCCTTGCTGCTCCTTTAGCCAATCCCTTCTCTTCCTTGCACAACCACTCTTCTATAACCAACAATGGTCTATAATCCTTGCTCCAGATGCACACAATCGATTTAGGGTTCTTCTCAGAAGGCTAAAATGAACAATGACGGCCAATAAGTGCCTCTTATACGTCCCAAACCTGAACGGTTAGGGTTTTCGCTAAACAGCGCAGACTCGCCGAGTCCATATATGGACTCGTCGAGTCCAGTCGCGAACCCGCGACCAGGTCTGCGATTCTACTCGGCGAGTCTAGGCTCCAACTCGCCGAGTCCCCTCTTAAAACACCCCAAAAACATAATTATTACAATACTTGAAATTCCGGGCTGTTACAGACGATTTCAGTAATTTACTCTATTGTTTATGTATCTACCATAAATCAAGACAGGGCCCGAGCACATGCAAGGAGTGTGACCGCGTAGGGCCCATGTTGTCAGGTGGCCCAAATTTTAATATGTCGTTGTTCGGTCACTATGCTGTCCTTAATTCATCACTAATATGTTGTTTCTCCGTCTAAACTCTAAGCCATCACTATTTTTCTCACTATCCATTGCTAATGTCATACTTGTTGTTAATCCGAAATTTTATTGGTTGTTTTTAATTTTTGAATACGACCTTCAAAATCAACGAACAATCTATGTATCAAGTCATACACACATAAATCTCGAAAATCTATTTATTCAATTTTCTCTATCTCTCTTTTTTCTTTTGTTTTTTATTTTTTATTTTTTAATGATTGTAGTTTATTTTTGTATATGTAAATATTAAATGACACGTGTAAATAACAGAGTGTAATGGATAAAAAAAAGAGTGTAATGGACAAAAAAAGGAAGTCAACATGGAAGATTCAACAAGAAAAGAGGAAAACGATCATGTCCTCTATATTATCTATTATATTATGTCATTGCGTATGTCACTCCATCCAGATATTAAAAGTTACGTTCTTGGGCAGGATACAAAGTCATAGAAGTGGTCAATGTTTGTGTACGGATCTTGAGTCAATTTCCCTTTCAACTTGTCCACCGATAAATGCAAGGCAAACATGTTTGATTTCAATATAAAATTATAAAGAGTCTTCATTGATCATATTCTGGGAACTAATTGGAAGTGAATAAACATAATGGATGCAGTGACAAACACAGTGGCAATCTCATGTGCTATAGCAGTTATACTATGCGCATGGCATTTGGTAAACATTTTGTGGGTGAGACCAAAAAAGCTCGAAAAGCACCTGCGGAATCAAGGTTTCAATGGAAACAAATACAGATTTTTGTATGGGGACATGAAAGAGTTTTCTTTGATGGTCAAAGAATCCAAATCTAAGCCTTTAAGTCTGGATGACGATGATGGAGTTCTAAAACGCGTTGTGGCATTCACCCATCATTCTTTGCAAAAACATGGTTAGTTTCGTCTTTTCTTTATGTCGTCTTCTTACATAATTCTTTAGAAAGACCAAGAAATTAACCCCGTACAATGGTCAAACTTTTTCAATCTGTTCATGTTATCGGTGACATTTGGATTTATATTCATAGAGGGAAAGTGACAGTGGTTTAAAGATCGATGTAACAATCCCGAATTTATTGGCTTTTGACATCGATTTAGCAGTTCATTTTAAGTGGTTTTCCTAAGTCAAGGTTAAATTTAAAGGCAATTTAGCTTATTTTTTGTGACACTTTCACATCAATTGGCATTGGTTTTGTAATTATTTGTTAAAGGTTCTGGGATTTAATTTCACCAATAAATATCAAAATGTGGATCTTCATGACAATATAGGATCACATGCGTAATTTAGGGTTTTAAAAAAAATCCCTGTTATTAGAAAAGCCAAAAGGGGGTGTGGTCCTCTTTTTGGTTGGGCAACGATGTAATAACTTAGGGTATATTTATGTAAAAAAGATTAATTAAAAATGATATTCTTGCCATGAATGGTCGATAATTGAGCTCTCTATGCAAAACAAATTTCTTCTATGAGAAAGGTGTATAAGTGTAATTGGAATAATTTCCTGCCGATCTTTTCTCAATAAATCATAATCTACCATATAGTAGAAAAAAATCATTTTTTTCAAATGTTTCATTCATTTTATTTTAAATTAATTTTTTTTTCATATGTCATTTTATGGGTTTTTTTTCATTATATTAAATTATACATGATATTTAAATGTAATAATTATAATAAATATAATAATAAATCGATCTTTAAATTTACATATAAGTGTATAATCGAAATTGTCTTTTTTTTGTAGGTAAAAATTTCATCACATGGACAGGATGGAAACCAAGAGTGACTATTATGGACCCTGATCTCATCAAAGAAGTATTTGTAAAGTTAAATGACTTTCATAAGCTGGAACCTTCTCCAATGACAAAGTTTATAGCAACAGGATTAGTAACATACGAAGGGGACCAATGGACTAAACATAGGAAATTAATCAACCCAGCCTTCCATATGGAGAAGCTAAAGGTACTTTGATAACTACAATTTATTTTCTAAATTGTCTTATTAAATTATTACCTCTTATTTGGCTTTGTCACTAATGTAAATTGTTTATCTTATTTGCTAACTTCTTGATGTTTTTATTAATATCTGGTTTCCTGTTTAATAAAAAATCTAATGATACAAATGTTTTGTAACCAGAATATGGTACCAGCTTTCCAGTTAAGTAGCAGCGAAATGATTGGGAAGTGGGAGAAGTTGATTTCATCAAAGGGGTCATGTGAGCTCGATATTTGGCCTGACCTTCAAGCTTTAACAAGTGATGTGATATCAAGAACCGCATTTGGAAGTAATTATGAAGAAGGTCTTCAGATATTTGAACTCATAAGAGAACAAAGTGTACTTGTACAGGAGGCAGTGATGTCAGTTTACATTCCTGGATCTAGGTAAGTTACATTTCCAAAAAAAGGATATGCTTTATCAATAAGAAACAAAAAGATTTTGCATTGACCAAAATGACCATATATAGTTTGAACAAATATCCTAAAATAATCAAATGCTTGACAAAATGGTTTGCCAAATTCATTTTTTTAGGGAGCACAATCATTTTTTTAGAAATGACATCATTGTTTTACTAAATCATGATTTCATTTCGCAAAAAAAATGTTGTTGGTATATTCACATTGGAACATTTTCGATAAAAATCCCAAATTAGTTTTCGCCATTTTTTTATTGACCCAAATAAATAAATCCATGCAAAGCTAAATGTTTCTCTCTATGATTTCTATGTAGGTTTTTACCAACAAAGAGGAACAGAAGGATGAATTCTATAGACAGAAAAGTAAAACATTCTATAAGAGGTATCATAAACAACAAGCTCAAGGCAATGGAGGCTGGAGAAGGTAACAATAGTGATTTGTTAGGAATAATGCTTGAATCTAATATCAGAGAGGTTAATGAACACCAAAACAAGAATCATGGAATGACTATTGATGAAGTTATTGAAGAGTGTAAGCTTTTTTACTTTGCTGGACAAGAGACAACATCGGGCTTGCTTGTATGGACGATGATTTTATTAAGTAAGCATCAAGAATGGCAGTCGCGTGCTAGGGAAGAGGTTCTGAATGTTCTTGGGGACAAAAATGTGGATTTAGAACGGCTAAATCACCTAAAAGTTGTAAGTTCTTATATCACTTTGTTAATTCTAGATCTAGCAAGAGTTAAGTTAAATGGGTTTAGATTTTGAATCCAACTCAACTTATTTAAAAAACAAAGGTAAAACTTTCAAACCAATTTTGATCTATTAAAAACCGGGTTGTCCTTGGGTTGTCCCATTTGTTTTTCCTAACATCTTAAATTAATAAACGGGTTGGACAAAGGTTGACACGTTTTATTTTAAAATTTACATTGTATTGAATGTTTAAACATAGTTGAATAAGTTACAAACCCAATTCATTGTTCCAAGTTAAAAAGAAGCACAAGTACAAGTACAACTTAATTACTTTAATAACATTCTAAATTTGTATAAGGTTAAATATAATATAAAAAGTAAACGGTTTTAGTATGAGGTCAAAATTTTCAACCTGGTCTAACCAGTTTAATTAAAGTTGATAAGTTGACCCATTTATTGAAAATCTCAACTTGTCCATTGGATCCAGGTTGGGTCGATTTTGTTGAGCATGTAATTAATTCTCATAATTATGTAATCTTATGTTCTTAAATGATCAGTTTTTTTTCTTTCTATATAGATAAGTATGATTTTCTATGAAGTATTGAGGCTATATCCACCAATCGTTGGGCTATTTCGTAGAGTTGACAAAGACATCACACTAGGAGGATTTTCACTACCATCTGGAACACATATTGAATTACCCATCATGAATATTCACTACGATGAGAAAATGTGGGGTACTGATGCCAAGAAATTTAATCCCGATAGATTTTCTGAAGGAATATCAAAGGCAACAAAAAACCAAGTCATTTACTTTCCCTTTGGTTGGGGACCTCGAATATGTGTTGGACAAAACTTTGCTTTGATTGAAGCTAAAATTGCCCTCGCCATGATCTTACAGAAGTTCTCTTTCGAACTTTCACCATCATATATCCATGCTCCTCATAAGCTTCTCACCCTTCAACCCCAGTATGGTGCGCATTTGATTATACATAAACTCTAGCATTCTTTCCATTATTTTGCCTTCAATATTGTTATTTTGATTGAATGCCTATATTGTATTATTCAAATAATTTTGTATGGAGGGGCACGATATTTGCAATATATATTTTATGTTAAAGTAATTATGGTTCCAATTTACATGTATGATGTATCTATTTTTATATTGTGAATGTATACATTGCTCCAATTGTGTCTGTATTTTTCCACTTCGAAATAAAGAATAATGAAGAGACAGAACATACTACTACAAAAGTACGCTTCAATGGTGGATTGAAGTGAAAAATTCGTCTCTAGAATTTCTTGCTAATATGTTGTTATCATGATTATGTTACAGGATCTTCTATCATGAATGGTATGGGGATAATCTGTTAATGTTTAAGTTCGAAAGAGAAGAAATGAATGAACTCATTGTATTGGTTGTCTGAATACATCACTGAACCAAATACAAAACATATAAATATACAGATAGAATACATAAGATCTTCTACCAAACTATGCCAGCTAATCTAACTACCACAATAAGAAAAGACAGAAATATCCTTGACTTTAACTAACTTCACATAATCATTGTTAACTATGCCATTTTTAAGCCTTTTAGGTTGCATATGAGAGTTTTAAGCCGCACGTTGGCAGGAGTTTCAGCAATACTTCTTTTGAAATAATATTTTCCTTTGAAGTGAAAGCTCCTCTAATTTGTGATATATTTTTATAATATGGAATCCTAAAATATCCAATAAATAAAAGTACATTAGTATTTTTTACATGGATAAGACTATGATTCTTTTTAAGTTAAAAGAACATAAACCAAAGACATACCCGAAGCAATTTTGATCACTCATAAAATATATTTTCTGGATGTTTGCATAGTTTCTTTCACCACATTTCTATACCACAACAAACACTTCTATATCCTCCCTAACGATTAGCTTTCCATATAACTTACTAGTTGTGAGGCTCATGTATTACATACGTTAATTTAAAAAAAAATTAAATATAAATGTTAAAATATTTAGAAACTTTGAATTTATAAGAAAAAATAATGAATTATTATAATGAAAATGTTTTTTTTCTTTTAAATTTAAAAAAAAAAAATTAAATAAAGAAAGAAACCAATGAGCATTAATTTTAGGAATTTCGAAATTAAAAGGTAAATTCATTAATGAAATTGATATCCATTTATTACTACATTTATTGGAATTATTACATTAAAATATTATGTGGATTTTAATAAAATAGAAAAAACTCATAAAATGACATGTGGAAAAAAATTTCTAAATAACTATAAAATGAGATTTGTCAAATTGAATGAGAGTATCACAAGTGATAAAAAAAACCTTCATTTATTAGAGAGGATGTTTAGAGTCACTTTGTTACCAAGCTAAGACAATATACTTTGAAACAACAGTCCAAATAAGAAGAGTTTTCAAAGTACAGTGACGTAACTGTAAAGATGAAAATACATTAAGGTGCTGTTTGTTTTTTCTGAGGCAAAATGTCTGCAGTTTGCGGACCGCATCTGTAGACCTCTGCAGTAGAAGAGGTGGACCAAATGTCTGCAGTCTGAAAAAAGAAAACTGTTTGTTTTTTTAACATCTGCGGGCTACTAAAATAAACTAAAATCTAAATAAACTGATTTTTTTAAACTTCAAAGTGATTTTTTAATATTTTTATGACTTTGTTTTAAATAATTAACGAATCTAGATCAACTTTTATGTATTATTGTATAAAAAAGTAAAAATAAAAATGGTATGAATTAACGTATATATTTGATAAAAACCAAAACTTTAGTTGCAAAGTTATAACTAAACATTATAATTAATGATCAAAAAAATTGATACATAAATGGATGAAAATAAACTTCGATTTTTTCAATTAAATCCATTAAAAACGTACCATAAATATTTTCTCGAGAAATTGACGATACTGTATTAAATAATATTTTACAAAATTTGGCAAAAAAAATATAAGAATATATTATGATTTTTTTTTCATATTTATATAAACAACTTCAACGACTATTATTTTAATAAATCTTTATTTATAAATTTGTCAAAAATCTAATGTTTGTATCGTCGAACGGTTTTTTTTTTAAGTTTTGTAATTTTTTTTCAAATTGTTTATCATTAATAAATTTGGAAAAAATATAAATTAAAAAAAAACTTAAAAACAATAAAGATATATATATATATATATATATATATATATATATATATATATATATATATATATATATATATATATATATATATATGTTTTTTTAGACTAGAAAATGTCTGAAGATGTTAGAAGACTCTGGTCTACATCTGCGCCAAGAAGAGGGTGCACAGACATTTTTAGGTCTACAGTTTTCAAAAAAACAAACAGTCTGTGGAGGCTAATGTTTGCGCGTGGTCTGTGCGGCACAGACAGAAGAGACCACACAGATCTGCAGACAAAAAACAAACACTATCTAAATGTTTCTTCCATTCCTCAAGGATTTGATCATTTTAGCACAAAATACATAGAAAATACGCTCATTTTCTGTAAGAGCTTCAACCAAAGAAATGTATTTAGATAGAAAATGAATTTGAGGAACCGAAGTAATATACATTTAAATAAAAGAATACCTCCGTTTTCCATCTTATTACACTGGGACCAATCATTGGGAAAGTCCATGTTTAACCAAAAAAAATTTATCACAAAGACCAAAAAGTCAGTAACATGTAAGTGAAATAAATCTATAAAATGAATAAAAGTTACAAACTAAAATATGGTAAATACTTTGTTTTCTTATTATTTTAACCAAAAATAAAGATGTAAAATGGTTCTCTAGAAACGGTTTTTAGCATATTCTCTAACAATGGTTTCATAAAATCCGTTGGTTGGCTAACAACCGTAAAAATGAAAAAGACAATAGCAACATTAAAAATCATATAGCAACATTGCATGAAGGGAAGTTGACTAGTTAGGGTAATTATCATTTCGTTTCATTCACATCTGAGTATTTTTTGTATACATGTAGACAACAAATTTAGTGGAAGTGTTTACGTATGATCATTATCACTACTAGAAAATGAGATATCAACGACAGAAAATATCTATAGCGAATCAATCACAAATTTCCTAAGGGTCAACGACGAAAATTGTGAGCCTTCGTTAACCCAAAATACAACTTGGTAAATATTGCTAGACGCGTCGTTAATTTCCAGTTTGCTCCCATATTTTTCTTGATTTTGATTTTCCTCTCAATATTTTTGTTCGCCTCGATGCCTCCCTTACCCTAATTTCAGTCTGTCATTCTCTTACCCTAAATCCAACCCGCCACCCCTACCCCCAACATTGTTGATTCTGGCCACCCCTAGTCCAACGTCCCTGATTTCCACCGCCACCACCCCCAACATCGTTGATTACTTTTACAATTTGATGTGATTTCAGGAGAAAAGTTAATCTACAAAACTCTCAGTCCAATTAGGGAAATGGAAAACCTAATCCTTGAAATCATGATGTCATTGGTGAAACATTTAGTTCTATAATCACGACCTTCGTTCAAGCTATCGTTGTTTTACATTATCACCAGTGAGTTTAAATCTAAATTTCTGGGGAATTTTGGGGATTTATTTTATAATTATTTGGGGTACTATGTGTTGATACTTCTACATGGTGATGACTAATTATTGAAATTTATATTTTTCTATGATAGATGTTTGACTCTAAAAGAAGCAGGAGATTTATGGACTTCCGTAGTTTTATCTTTGTTTCTTTCTTATGGAGTATTTAATTGGTTCATGTCAGGTTTACATTATAGTGGGAGTTTTTTTTCTTATTACAAATTGAATGTTTGTTGAATGATTTCAGGAAGTTAGAGAGATATAAGGAAGATGTTGAAAACGGATACAAACAATTCAAGTACTGGAAGGCTTTTTTTGGATGTGATGCCCACCAGTTACAAACTTTGTAGGCAAGTTCATTTATCCTAGCTTGTCACCTTGATCATATCTTTAATTATATTATATTACATTATCCAAGCAATGCTTCCTCAAGAAACCCTTCTTCCACAATAAGCACCAAAAACTCACTAAATCACCAAAAAGCTCAAGAATCACTCAAATGGAGGCTACGGTTTCATTCTTAGGGTTAGAGAGGACGGAGGCTGGAGAATGGAAGAGGTTTGGGTCCATAATGATGCTTATAAAAGGGTCAAACCCTAAAAACAAGTCTTTGAAACAGCTCAGCGAATGCCCAACATTCCCTTGGGAAATGCCTAACGTTCCCATCTTGGCCCGCATCACTTTTCCCTTGAACGCCATGTGTTCCCATCTGGTATGCCCTGTATACCTTGTTCGGCCCAAAACCTCATAACTTAAAATGGTCATAACTTCTTCGTTATAACTCCGTTTTTGACGTTCTTTATATCCATGGAAAGGTAATGAGAAGCCCTACACTTTTATCAACTTTATTTTTCCTAAAACCCACTCGAACTCAGATCCAAAATTCATGAAAATCCTGAACCAACGCCTTTACCGATACCCTTAGGATCTAAAGCCCAAATCGAACTCTTTTATCACACAACCTACCTTACCCACATCTAAAAGGGTCTAAACCTTTCTTTTTTTAAAGCCTCAAAACCTTCTCATACCTGAATTATGGCCCACGAGCTTTAAATCATAGAACGATCTGAAACAAGATGTTACACTAACCATGATCAAAGCATAAGCCACATCATGTCGAGTACATGTCATAACATACATGATCGATCCTATAACAGAACATGTCGAGTACATGTCATAACATACATGATCAATCTTATAACAGAAGCATATGGGATTCGACTCATCACATCTATTTCTTTATCACTATTGGGACATTGAGCCTTGCTCAAGTTAACAATATGATGCATGCACTACTAGAAAAACAACCTTTTACGACGCTCATTGTGCGTCGTAAAAGGCTCAAACGACGCGCAAATGCGCGTCAAGGAAGTCTCTGTCATAAAGAGAGACGACGCGCATTTACGACGCTCATTTACGACGCGCAGTTACGATGCGCGTTTACGACACGCAATGCGTATCAAGGAAGACCCTGTCATAAAGGAAGACGACACACATTCGCGTGTCGTAACCTTACGACGCGCGTGTTAATGACACGCAGTGCGTATCAAGAAATCCCCTGTCAAGAAAGGCCATGACATAAATGAGGATGACTCACATTTTTGCGTATCATAATTTTAAATGTTTAAAAAAATAATTTTTTTTATAGATTTACTAATCTTCAAATTAAATTTGCATTTAATGTCTCATAATAGAAAATAAAATTTAATGTCATACAAAATATCATATACAAAAAATAGAATCCATTGCATAATATTTTATTACAAATTTGACATTTTTTTGTTTCCGTACTTTGACAATTTGTGTTGCTGCTGATTTCGGAGCCAATCCGCGACTCCATCACTTGAAATTACAAGCTGCCCACCAGCAGAAGATAGATGAAGCTCATGAATAAATAAAAGTTGTTAATAAAAAGAGGAATAAATTGAGGTTAATTACTAAACTAACCTTCACTTGTTTGACATGAGGAACTGGAATAATGAACACCCCAACATCTCTATCTCCAATAGATCTTGAAAGGCATAACCCACCTCGCCAACATTTTAAAGGACCAATCTATCATAAATATAAAAACATTGGTAAGTTAATTAAAAACATTGGTAAATTAAGTAAGATCGCATTTAAGTTTAGCATATGCAAGAACAATTTGACACTGGTCAAATGTGCTATCTATGGAACTCCAGGATAACAAATTTTCTATGATGTAATAATAAATAAACCTATTCAATTATTGAAATAATGGATATGTGTTAAAGGAGATTCACTTTAGCAATATTTTCAAGTTCTTCCACAATATGATCAAGTTCCTGCACCAACATCATACGATATCACTACTTGGACATATTAACATACTTTGACTTTCTTTTCAATCTTTCCAAGATTTTACTTATTAAGACATAATCTTTTTTTTATAAAAAATGAGAATAATATCATACTCTTGCTTGCTGAATCAGCTCCCTGCTCCAAAACTTTGAAGGATAAAAAAAAAAGACATAAATCCCTCCTGATCCTTATCATTAAATGCAATACAAATGACAAGAAACAAGAATAAACCTGCAAAGATGCATGCACTGAAAAATCAGGGACAAATTTTATAGTTGTGAATGATAAGTAATGTTTCAAGATTTGTGCTGATGAACCCATCCCTTCAAGCATGAGGACAACCTGGTCAAAATAACCAAAGGCAGAGTCAGCAATATCATTATTATATAACTAAAAAGAAAAAAAATAGAATTAAGAAATAAGAACACCGTTCACAAGGGGTTCTGTTTTTAACTTAAAACTAAGTCGTTTTGAGTTGTTCAAACTTCTAACTTCTAAACCTAGACTTAAGTACATAACAACACAAAAATCCATTTTTTCCTATGTAGAGAGAGAGAGTGTGTGTGTGTGTGTGAGAGAGAGAGAGAGAGAGTGAGTGAGAGAGAGAGAGAGTACCGTGAAGAGAAAGTTGTATCCCAACTCAAGAACAGAACGAAGAAAGTCAATCCTAAGCCACATCATCTTCAAATAATCAAGGGTCATAATATAGGCTTCCTGTGAGAGATCATATCCTTCAGTAACAAGTGCAAAGCAATGAGAGTGTACATGTTTACATCTCATAAATGCTTTCTGATCAAGGGCAATAATCACCAAATGATTTAAAAGTTTACTGGTTTTGTAACAAATTCTAAAACTTTCCAAAAATAGATCCAAAATTGAGTTTTCTGGATCTGCCCATGCTTTATTTAGAGTTGTTAGAATAACCGTTTTGTTTTCCATGGAAGCTTCCTTTAAAACTGTTTCTAGATTTGTGTCACCATTGTCCTACAATATCAGTAAAAATCGATAAACCTTGGGGGGGAATGTATTTACTTGTTTATTAAGTTCCATATGTTAATCATAATAAAAACCAATAATAATCACAACTATGATAATAATAATATATATAAAGGAAAGGGTAAAATAGTCATTTACATGGGCTTAACAGGTTAAAATAAACATGGTCCATTAGGGACTGAAAGTGTGACAATAATACTTTTTAAGGAAAAAAAGTTAAAAGTAAAACTACTGGAGCATAACCACAAAAATCAACAAATATAGGGATGAAAAATGTGATTTATCCATTTATTAAGTTTCTGTTCATGGGCTTAAGGGCCTGAAATAAACATGGAGTGTCACAAAAATAAATGATTATGCACAATTTCTAAAGCTAGGAACAAAGGCTACAATGGAAAGGAGAAGGAGGAAAGCTAAGAAGACATAAGAACTTATTTATTTATGGGGACAGATGATGCACTAGATTTATCAGGTTTTATTTGTTTCATTTGAACTGCCATTATGTTGACTGAACATTACAATAGTACTTGACTAGTCAGATTGACTTTATCAGCCAGGAGGCGAATTGTATCTGAGTTGTCAGATTTATGTCACGGAAATTAGCCTCACCAACAATGAAAATACATCAGCATTTTATCATATTAGAGGGTTTTGAATGTATTCATGACATAGCTGATGTTCAAGATAAAGATAACTACCCTAAAACATGGCTTTTCCAGTAGAGCTGAACCAGTCCGTTCATATAAAATAGGATTCACCACAAAAATTATGAGGATCACAGCCTACATAAGAAAGCAGGTCAATAATTCAGAATACCTGCATATACAATTTTATCATTTTTAGGTGTGGTGGGACATTTGATGAATTTCAATAACAGATAACAATTTTTTTCTAGTAGTAGCCTTTCAATAATCAGAAAAAAGTTCATTAAATCTAAACTAAAAGTGGAATTCTCACTAAAAGGTAGATTTTTACTTGTTGGAAAAGCACCTGATCTTATTATGAAACTTACATCTGGGGAGACGCTTTGTGTCCCATACTTGTCATCACTAGGCAGAGGTCATGACTTATTTCGTCCAGTGTTTTCTTTGGCTTTTGATGTATAACCTGAATGGGATTAAAACTGATTAAAATTAAATCTTTAAAACCAGAAAAAATAAATTTTTATATAATAAAAGAAACTTTACCAGAAATGCTATAGCCTGCCGTATATGCTTCATTTCATCCCAAGTAGAACCTGAATACTGCAGTCCTTTTGTTTAGCAAATAAGAATAGAAAATAGTGTTTGGCATGAAAGAATTGAGGAAGGAATGGAATCGTTAATTCCATTCCAATGAAAGAAAATATCACTCCAGAGTTACCTTATAAGTTGCGTTAAAACACCAGTGGTCTAGTTCAGCCAATCCCGCTTTCACATACTCACCATTGCTAAACGAACAACACTCACATCTCAAAAGTAGACTGCATTTTATAAAAAAATAAAAAAAGCCCAAAGGCCCAGAATCATATTTTATATTCAAATCACAAAAGAATACACTCTACAAAAAATAAATATATACCTGTTAAAGAATACACTCTTCAAGATTTATGTTTAATCCTACAACATTTGGATCTCAACCTGTAAGTTATGCTGCTATGAGTAGCATTTTAGCTTAACAACAATTTTACCTGCAACAGATGCATGCTCATAATTTCTGTGTAGGAAATGCTTCTGGAAGTTAAGTGGGGAGTGGGGGTGGGGGTATGACTCAGTAGCTATTCCAGATATTTTTAATCCAAATATTGCAACTCAACAACATCCACCTACTTCCATGATGAACAACTCAAATAAAGAGGATACCAGACCCTTGATATTCAATGTGGTTGGGCTGCAATGTTTTGGTGCAAGAACATTTAGCAGGTAAGCATTAGCTTCTCCATCCTACACATGAAATCAAACTTACTGTTATTAAACATGAAAAAAGCACAATGAAAAAGGGAGATTTACCTTGAGATCACATGAGAAATATTTAAAACTTATAAAATTTATCTGCAAGAAATTGACCAAATAAAATTCATTAACTTTTTACTTGTTTGAGTTGAAGTTCAGTCATGTTAAAGGAGAAAAGGTTATGATATGCTTCTCACTAAAACTTAAGCGATTCACCTTCCACTTTCGTATTGCAGACCTTCATTTTGTTTTTGACTACCTCCTACTGTATCATGAAAAGAAGTTATAATAATCACTACAATTTCAAGAAAACATGGCATATAAGAGAGTATATAACTCATTTCCTTGTCTACCAGGTCCTAAAAAAAACCTAGGAACAAGAAAAACAATAAAAAAAAGATGACCATCACTCCATTAAATCATAAAAAAATATTAGAAAAAAACTAGTTATACTTAAATACATCACATATTAGAGAATATAACATTAGTTTGACTAGTTGGTTCTTGATTATAAGAAGTTATTCTTGTAGCCTAGTTGTATACTAATAATTGGATACCTGTTGCCTGCACTTGACAGGTAGCTTCCCAAACAACAACAACTTGTTCAGAGAATGAAACTAAAAGCAACGGTAACAGAGAGACAATGTTATCATATTCTATCCATGAACCAACCACTTCCCTTGTCTCTATCAGTGAGGTACATTATGTTTACACTTTCTTGTATAGATGAGAAGTTAAAAGGACTTGCAAGAAATTCAGCTCCCCCTTCACCACATACGTTACTTCCATATAACCTGCCAAGAAAAAACTCATAATTTAAAATTTTGACAAAAACAAAAAAAAGGAAATATGAAACTTGTTTATGTGAAAAAAATGTGCTCATTTAACTTAAGAAGATGTGCCCATAGGTATGACATTTCTTTTCCCAAGTTCCTTGAAGGATCTAAAGTTCTAAACCAATAGTTGTAAGCTGAAATGGTGAAATCAAGTTTTTTCAGAGATGAGAAGTAGATTGTAACAGCCCGAAATTCCAGATATTGCTATAATTATGATTTTGGGTGTTTTAAGAGGGGACTCGGCGAGTTGGAGCTCAGACTCGCCGAGTAGGATCGCAGATCTGGTCGCGGGTTCGCGACTGGACTCGACGAGTCCGGATATGGACTCGGCGAGTCCACGCTGGTTAGCAAAACCCTAACCGTCCAGGTTTGGGGACATATATAAGGGGCCTTATGGCCGTCATTGTTCACCCTAGTCCTGTGAGTGAAGCCCTAATTCGATTGTGAGCATCTGGAGCAAGGTAGAAGACCATTGTTGATTTTGGAAGTGTTGCTTTGCAAGGAAGAGGAGGCTTGGTTAAGGGAACAACAAGAGAAGCTACATTATGAGGATTGGGGACACAGAGAGCACGTTATTCAGGTAATATTTCAAGTTGCATCCTTCTATGTTGATGTGTTTATGGATTTAGGGTTTATTGAACCCTTTTGTGGCTAGATTGAGTGTTACCTTAGTCCCCCAAGCGGTTGGAACTCTGTATTGGGACCTTTGGAAGTCCAGAATGTCCCATGCCTGAGCATTTCGGGAGTCAATGGAGGTTTTGGATTGGAATCCTTATGCCTTAGGTCAAAATGTAAATTATGAGTCATGGGGTGTATTATGAGCACCGAAATGAGGATCTTACGAGATGAATCAGTCTAGGAAGGCCAAACCTATGAAAGGTCGGAGCAGTTCTGATCTTAGAAAGCAGTTGAGCGGTTGCATGGCATGGACTCGCCGAGTCCGATGAACAGACTCGGCGAGTAGCTTGAAGATTAACTGAGACTCGGCGAGTTGAGTCGGGGTGGCCCCGCGATTCGTCCAGGAGGAACTCGTCGAGTCAAGGGGGATTCTCGACGTGTAGAAAGGGAATCTTAGAGAATCGGTGAGTCAAGGGCGAGTGGACTCAGGGTTGTTGAACTCGGCGAGTTAGATCGCGGATTGAGTGAAGTTCTGAGTATGGGGACTCGGCGAGTCATAGGGTTGACTCGGCGAGTAGGGTCAGTTAGGGGTTGACGTTGACCTTGTCTTTGACCAAGGATTGACCAGTGGTTCCAGGGGTATTTTGATAATTGTTGTTTATTGTTTGAGTTCAGTGCATTGGTGGCTGTCCAGAGGTAAAGATCGTATCAGTGATCGGAGCAGCTTGAGCTACCTGTTCAGTCGGCAGTTTCGAGGTGAGTTATCCTCACTATATCGCTAGGGTTTATGGCACCAAGGCCGACCCTTTTATCGGATGGAAATCCGGGTAGTTGTCATTACATGTTATGGGCCGGAAGGCATTGCTATGTGGACCGGAAGGTCATGGCCTGGAAAGGCGTATGTATGCATTTAGTATGTTGACTGATTCGTAGGGTAATGTTATGCTAGTGACCGGCTAGACCGGTATCTTGTTTAGAGTAATGCTATGATATGTGATCTGTTGATCGATTGTTGTCTGTGAACTGCTATATGATTATGTGATATGATTTGTTATGTTATGTATGCATTTTATGCTATGGGCCGGAAGGCAATATGTTATGGGCCGGAAGGCAATATGTTATGGGCCGGAAGGCAATATGTTGTGTTGTGGGCCGGAAGGTCGGCGTGGGTAGGACCGGAAGGTTTACCCAGCAGGGACGGAAGTCCCCTGAAACACATGGACCGGAAGGTCGTGGCCTGGAAGGGCGTATATGTGGTTGGTATTTTGGGGGTATCTCACTAAGCTTTCGGGCTTACAGTTGTGGTTTTATGTTTCAGGTTCTCAGGAGTCTGTGGCAAGGCAAAGGCGTGATCGTACCGTTCCTCGCGTTGATGTTTTATGATATGAACCTGGGAAAAATACTCTGTTAAATAATGTATTGAAAACCTTTTGTAACAACGTTATTAAAATGAGTGGTTTTTGAAAAGTTTTAATTGTTTTGAAATTTTGGACGTTACAAGTTGGTATCAGAGCCTTGGTTTGAGTGAATTGGGGGAAACATTCGTGTGACTCCAGTCTCAAATCGAGGAGGATTTTAAAAAGAGAAATTAAAATGGTTTTCAAATTTAGTAAAAGGAGGACGCGGAGGTACGATCAGCCGGAGCCAGTAAGTAACCCCAAGATACCATACATGATATTTGTTTTATTGAGCTTGATAGAACAGCATGCTAGAGTTAGGCTAGGGATCTTCAGGAATTCATGATAATGTTGCCTGATTTGTGATGCCTGTAGCCTAGGGTCCCTTATGGGATATTCTCAGTGTTCCTCTAGTGGTGAGGGTTGATAGTTGTTATGCATGTTCTCTAGGGTATTGTGGTAGTACTTCATACAAATATGGGTAGGTGTGGAAGGTAGTATGGGCTCGTACTACTGAAAGCACAGGACCCATACGCGTATCAGGGAAACCATGATCTCTAGGGTAGGACTGCGAGAGTTGGATCCCAGAATTGTGGGAAGTGTCTGAGATTGGTATGGTGTCTTCGGTATGGAGATTTCGAGGCATGATGATAGTGGATCCGGATCAGGATCGGGAGCTGGAGAGCGAGTTCCGGGTGGATCGATGCTGTCGGAGGTTATCGATCAGACGAGCACGAGTGAGCGGGATGCGAGGATTCACGAGATCCTGCGTGATGGGGTTGCTGCATTGTTCCGGGCTGAGTTGCCGGAATTGTTTGGGTCGATCAAGACCGCCATGATTGAGTATTTTGATGAGCGATATGCGGCTCTCGCAGAGACGGCTGCCGCGGTGGCTACAGCGGCAAGGGGAGGAGCTAGTCGGAGTTTTCAGTATCGGGACTTCTATTATACGAAGCCTCCCACATTCGATGGAGTTCAGGACTCGATTATTGCCATGAGATGGTTATCGGACGTGGAGGGGTGTTTCTCCACGAGTTTATGCCCTGCTGATCAGAGGGTGAGGTGTGCTCTGGACCTATTGGTGGAGATTGACCACGGGGTCATATTCCGACGCGCAGAGGGCTGCGGTTTCAGGGGATTAGTTCAGAGAGAGATGTTCAGTACTCGCTATGTTCCACGAGATGAGAGGGAGAGATTGGCTCGGGAGTTCCTTGAGCTGAAGCAGGATTCGGAGTCGGTGACTGAGAGCACCAGGATGTTTATTGAGAGGGCGATGTTTTGCCCTGAGTTCGCTTCGGAGCAGGCTCAGATGTCCCGATATCTGAGTATGCTCAAGGGGGATATCAGACTGTTCGTGTCTGCGCAGAGGTGCGAGACCTTGTTGGTGTTACAGGAGGCCGCCATGCGGCGTGAGTTAGAGGTTGATTTGCAGTTGCGTGAGCTGAGGCAGGCTCCGATGCAGTCGCAGCTAGCGCCGAAACGGTCCAGTACCGTTGATGTTAGAATGGGGGGATCGAAGCGGCCACACTTGTGGGAAGTGTGGGAGGGATTACACCGGAGTTTGCTGGTCCGGTGGTGCATGCCGCAAGTGCGGAAAGGAGGGGTACTATGCGCGGGATTGTCGGCAGTCAGTGCCGATTCGGGATTTGAGGATTTGTTATCATTGTCGGCAGGTTGGACATTTGGGGGTCAACTGTCCACAACTTTCTGCAGGACCGGTGCAGGCTCTAGCACCGGCCACCTTGAGGAGTTCAGGAGGAGGGCAGGATGGAGCGGAGCCCCAAGGGCTCAGGGTCGTGCTTATCGGCTTGCGACAGAGGGAGACGGAGCAGTGCCGGAGGCAGCTGCGGGTATGATGCTTTCTTGATGTCTTGATTATCTTGCGTTGATTGTGGCGTATTGTTTGTGCTGGTCTCTTGGGTGGATTTCGATGCGGTATTCGTTGTTTCACGGGTTTGGCATGGTTATGGATTGGTGTTTCAGGTTTTCGCTGTGGCATTCGTTGTTCCCTAATGGTTTGGTATGGTTATAGTCTGGTGTTTTGGTGCTGATATTATTGTGCGGTTTTCGATGCGGTATCCATCCTTTTGCAGGTTGTGGGTTTGGTTATGAGTTATTGTTTGGGAATTCCGTTGGTTATCATTCGTGAGGGTTGATAGCGGAGATGCGGCACTGGGTTGAATGTCGGGTAGCATCTACAGTCGTGGAGTGGATAATTGAAAGGCCGGATTCTTTTGAGCGGATTGATCAGGGAGGAGATGTGTTTTGCTGAGGGTTGCTTATGCTTGTGGGAAGCAGTCAGTGTGTAAGTGTTCTCTTTGTGCGGGGTTGTTCTCGAAGGTCGTTAATGGCGATCGGTGGCTGTTAGTCAGTGCTTTAAGTGGGGGAGAATTGGAGAATTCTCCGGGAGATCGATGAGTATGTGAGGGTGCTTAGCTGTTGGGATTCAGCAATGTTCTGTCAGCTCAGAGTATGGGCTGACAAGAGCGAGTGTCGGGTATGCGGGGCGGGATACAGACCTAGGGCAATTGATTGTGGAGGCCTGGGAGCAGGCCGGGATCAAGTTTGAGTAAGTAACCGGGTTATGTGATCAGAGTATTTGTATGCTTGATGTACGTGATGGGTTGTACTACATTAATCCCACGGGATTTATGTGGTGCATGTTGCTAGGGTTGGAACCGGAAGGTTCCCAGAGTTAGAACATGAGGGTTCACAGAGTTTGCGTGTACGGACCCACCGAGATATAGCCTCGAGTGGCTGGTGTGTGTTATGAGAGTCGGTCCAGTCATGCTGGGGACTCTGATAGTATTGTTGGATCAGTTTGAGATTTCGGATTTTGTATGTTGCAGTGTGATTACATTGGAAGGTCTGGCCCCGGGTTAGTGATTTTGTTTAGTTGAGGTAGTGATTTTGTGGAATGGAGAGAGTGCATGGGCTTGAGAGCCCCTGCAATGAGAACCAGAGTATGTGAATAGCGGTTACGCGAAAAGGGTGGTGTCGCTTGGGGCGAGCACCGTGGCACTGGTTGGAGTGGCATTATGGCCAAGAGGGTTCCTTGGAAAAGGAAAAGAGAAAGGTGTGTAACTCCGAAGGGGAGTGCAAGTTCACGAAAGTGAAAGCTGCAGAGCAGAGTTATGGTTAGAGTATTTCGAGTATGGTTTTGGGCATCGTGTGCGCGGCAGTGAAGTAGGAACCCATCCGGTTTGGGATGTCTGTTGAGGCTCAGAAGGGATGCAGGGGGAGAGAGAATCTTGAATTCTCAGTGTGATTCTGATCAGGGTATAGGGTGGATATTAGTGGTTCATCCTGGGAGATGTTCGAGGATATCATCAGTGTATCAGGTCTTCCAACCTGCGGGTGTTGGGGCTAGTTCAGCATGTGTATGTGATTGCAAGAGGAGAACTCGTGAGAGTTGCTCTGAGAGTAAGAATGGGTCTCTCAGTCGGTCCGGAATGGACAAAGTGGGCTTTGGATCGGGGATCCAGTGGTTCATGGTTTCCTAACCCTTAGGGGTCAAGTGATCGTTGAGAATTAGATCAGAGTTGCATCTTGGGTAATTCTCGGTTCCAGAGAGTGATGAGCAGTACAGAGATCGTGCTTCAGTCGACAGAGCAGATTCAACAGATTAGACAGAGGTTATTGACCGCCCAGGGCCGACAGGAAAGTTATGCAGACAGACGCCGGTCCGAGCTTGAGTTTCAGGTTGGCGACTTCGTACTCCTGAAGGTCTCTCCTTGGAAAGGAGTGATTCGATTCAGGAAGAGGGGCAAGTTGGGGCCCCGGTATATTGGGCCTTTTCATGTGATTGCGGGGGTAGGCCAGGTGGCCTACCGTTTGGAGTTGCCCACGGATTTGAGACAAATCCACGACATTTTTCATGTGTCGCAATTGAGAAAGTATATAGCCGATGAGTCGGCAGTGATCCCATTAGAAGACATTCAGGTGGATGCGAGCCTGAATTATGCCGAGAGACCAGTGGTCATCAGAAATCGGAAGATCGAGGTTCTGAGGTATAAGGAGATACCTCTGGTGTTAGTTCAGTGGCAGCACCGGAGGGGATCGAAAATGACCTGTGGGCTGGAGCGTGAGATGTGGGAGCAGCATCCGGAGCTATTTTCAGAGTGAGACTTCGAGGGCGAAGTCTAGTCCTAGTGGGGGAGAGTTGTAACAGCCCGGAATTCCAGATATTGCTATAATTATGATTTTGGGTGTTTTAAGAGGGGACTCGGCGAGTTGGAGCTCAGACTCGCCGAGTAGGATCGCAGATCTGGTCGCGGGTTCGCGACTGGACTCGACGAGTCCGGATATGGACTCGGCGAGTCCACGCTGGTTAGCGAAACCCTAACCGTCCAGGTTTGGGGACATATATAAGGGGCCTTATGGCCGTCATTGTTCACCCTAGTCCTGTGAGTGAAGCCCTAATTCGATTGTGAGCATCTGGAGCAAGGTAGAAGACCATTGTTGATTTTGGAAGTGTTGCTTTGCAAGGAAGAGGAGGCTTGGTTAAGGGAACAACAAGAGAAGCCACATTATGAGGATTGGGGACACAGAGAACACGTTATTCAGGTAATATTTCAAGTTGCATCCTTCTATGTTGATGTGTTTATGGATTTAGGGTTTATTGAACCCTTTTGTGGCTAGATTGAGTGTTACCTTAGTCCCCCAAGCGGTTGGAACTCTGTATTGGGACCTTTGGAAGTCCAGAATGTCCCATGCCTGAGCATTTCGGGAGTCAATGGAGGTTTTGGATTGGTGTAACATCCCACAATTCAAGACCAGAAATTTTTTTTTTATAAAACATTACTTTAAACAAAGACATCATTCCAAAACATCATCTGAGTATAAGTTTTCAAAACACTTGTTTATTATCAGAGTAAACATTCCCAGGCTGGCTAATCTATGGTGTGTGTCATGCGATCACTCCGAGCTCCTCCCTCCGATACCGGAAGTACCTGAAAACAAAACTGAAAACCGTAAGCACGAAGCTTAGTGAGTTCCCCACCTTACCACATACCATGCATAACCACATACTGCACATACTGGGCCACGCCCGCTATCCGGGGCCTCGCCCCCTACTTCGGGCCTCGCCCGCTACAACGGCCCCGCCGCTCCAGGCCCCGCCTGGCTTCGAGCCTCGCTCGGATACAGATCTGTTTCACTTAGGCCTCGCCTGTCACAGGGCCTCGCCCACTAACATATAATAGCACATAAACGTATCACGTAACATTACATAAGCTAAACATATACTAACAACCCTTGCTCTAAGGCCTCGCCTATCTCTGGGCCCCGCCCGAGTTCTGCTACTGATGAGTCATGGAACCTCGTCCATACTCCTGCTGATAGTGAGGTTCGAGCCCAACCCACCCTCACTCCTTTCCTAACTTGGGCCTCGCCCCTGCTCTGCTGCTACTGAGATATGGAACACCATCCACACTCTGCTATTGGTGAGATACGGGACCTCGCCCTCTCTCACCTCCCTACCAGGCACATACAAGTGTCACACAGACAACAAGTATAAACTATTACATAAACCGCTCCTTGGGCACCCGCCCTCTGTCATTGGACCTCGTCCAAATATCATACTAGCGTACTGTGCCTAGGGCTAACCCCCGGGTCTTCTACTCATAACTACATGGGCCGGCATTGTGGCCGTAGACCCATTCATACAAAGGGAGACTCACCTGATACTGCTGAACTGCTGCTGCTAACCCCTTTGACCGCTACCTGACCGCTAACTCTGAACTGCTGCTCTGCTAGCTCCCCGAGCTACCAATAACAACCCAACACTTAGTCTAACTGACCTCCAAAGGTTAACCAAGTCAACTCTGGTCAAAGTCGATGTCCTGGTCAAATTCAACCCTCCAGGTCAACCCTACTCGCCGAGTCACCCTACTGACTCGCCGAGTGCATAAATCCAGAGTCCTTCCACTCGCGGCTCTACTCGCCGAGTCAGCCCCTGACTCGCCGAGTTTATTGATTCTCGATTCCTGTCCTGTCCAACTCACTGAGTCCCGGCTCGACTCGCTGACTCGAGTCTTAACTCGAAGGGTTTGGGACCACTCGACCTGACTCGCCGAGTCTAAGAACAGACTCGCCGAGCACACGACAAACTTCATCCAACTCGACGAGTTGTTCATCCAACCCGCCGAGCTCATGCCCATCTTCATCCGACTCGACGAGCTGTTCATCCCACTCGTCGAGTTCCTCCTCATCTTCAAGCTACTCGCCGAGTCCACTCGAAGGACTCGTCGAGTCCACTAAGATCCACTTACATGCAGAGGACTTCCGAGTCATGCATGAGCTCCAAACTATAGATCTACCCTCCCCAAGCCTATTTCCCACGTAAAGTTGCAACCTTTACGTGTAGAGAGTGAGATCTAGGCAAAATACACCCATAGCTAGGGTTTAGGACCAAGAGACTCCAATTTCCACCCAATGGCTGATACTTTATGGGATTACATACCAAAATAAACATGGATCTGAGGTAGCAACCTCAGATCTGGACCTCAAGCTCAAGATTGGTCTTAAACATGGCTTAAAAGCCCCAAAACTCATAACCAAGGAAAAATATGGAGGAGAGAAACGAATTGATACCTTCCAATGCTCTGAAATGCTTCCCAAACTTCAGATCCAAAGCCACTCCCTGATGCTTCAAGGATTCCCACTCCTTCTTCTTCCTTAAACCCACTCAAAAATGGCTAGAAGCTTGAATGAACACAATGGGGGCTTAAGGTGCGGCGTTCTGGGTGCAAGAGGCTGTAAAGGAGCCCTAGGAAGAAGATTAAGATGCTTAAATAGGCTCCAAGCCCCGGATTTAGGGTTTTCCTCGCACAGACCAGACTCGCCGAGTCCACTTGGCCGACTCGTCGAGTTGGTCACTTTCTTATCGACCCGGATCCCGCTCCGACTCGCCGAGTCCTTCCTTTGACTCGTCGAGTCCCTCTTAAATTTAGGGTTTCCTTTACTTTCTTGGCTTTCAAAATCCTGGGTGTTACAATTGGAATCCTTATGTCTTAGGTCAAAATGTAAATTATGAGTCATGGGGTGTATTATGAGCACCGAAATGAGGATCTTACGAGATGAATCAGTCTAGGAAGGCCAAACCTATGAATGGTCGGAGCAGTTTTGATCTTAGAAAGCAGTTGAGCGGTTGCATGGCATGGACTCGCCGAGTCCGATGAACAGACTCGGCGAGTAGCTTGAAGATTAACTGGGACTCGTGGAGTTGTTCTTCAGACTCGGCGAGTTGCGTCGGGGTGGCCCCGCGATTCGTCCAGGAGGAACTCGTCGAGTCAAGGGGGATACTCGACGTGTAGAAAGGGAATCTTAGAGAATCGGTGAGTCAAGGGCGAGTGGACTCAGGGTTGTTGAACTCGACGAGTCTTGGGGTGACTCGGCGAGTTAGATCGCAGATTGAGTGAAGTTCTGAGTATGGGGACTCGGCGAGTCATAGGGTTGACTCGGCGAGTAGGGTCAGTTAGGGGTTGACGTTGACCTTGTCTTTGACCAAGGATTGACCAGTGGTTCCAGGGGTATTTTGATAATTGTTGTTTATTGTTTGAGTTCAGTGCATTGGTGGCTGTCCAGAGGTAAAGATCGTATCAGTGATCGGAGCAGCTTGAGCTACCTGTTCAGTCGGCAGTTTCGAGGTGAGTTATCCTCACTATATCGCTAGGGTTTATGGCACCAAGGCCGACCCTTTTATCGGATGGAAATCCGGGTAGTTGTCATTACATGTTATGGGCCGGAAGGCATTGCTATGTGGACCGGAAGGTCATGGCCTGGAAAGGCGTATGTATGCATTTAGTATGTTGACTGATTCGTAGGGTAATGTTATGCTAGTGACCGGCTAGACCGGTATCTTGTTTAGAGTAATGCTATGATATGTGATCTGTTGATCGATTGTTGTCTGTGAACTGCTATATGATTATGTGATATGATTTGTTATGTTATGTATGCATTTTATGCTATGGGCTGGAAGGCAATATGTTATGGGCCGGAAGGCAATATGTTGTGTTGTGGGCCGGAAGGTCGGCGTGGGTAGGACCGGAAGGTTTACCCAGCAGGGACGGAAGTCCCCTGAGACACATGGACTGGAAGGTCGTGGCCTGGAAGGGCGTATATGTGGTTGGTATTTTGGGGGTATCTCACTAAGCTTTCGGGCTTACAGTTGTGGTTTTATGTTTCAGGTTCTCAGGAGTCTGTGGCAAGGCAAAGGCGTGATCGTACCGTTCCTCGCGTTGATGTTTTATGATATGAACCTGGGAAAAATACTCTGTTAAATAATGTATTGAAAACCTTTTGTAACAACGTTATTAAAATGAGTGGTTTTTGAAAAGTTTTAATTGTTTTGAAATTTTGGACGTTACATAGATGCAGGAAAAAAATGGAGGCATAAAGGAGAAATCGAAAATACCAGGTGAAATCGTAGATGCAGGAAAAACTCATAATCCGTTTTGCTTGATTGAGAAGATGAAGTCGATAGATGAATGAGAAATTACGTTTCCTCTTATTTGTTGAACGGATGAAGAAATAGGGCAAGGTAGAAGCATCCTTTTTCATACCTTAGTGCAATTAGACCTAGGGCTTGCAAACCTGAGGAGTCTTAGTAGATGGAGTAGGATGGAGGGGAGGTGGACCAGTGAGCTTGAGGAGTCGATACTGATGTAACGATGGTGATAGATAGCTTTTCATTCTTATGTGATGAGTATGAGAGTGATTAATAGACAGGTGTGTAGTAACCGATGTCATAGCCTGAGAAGTCGCAGAACCAGTACGATGGAGGAGTCTTAGTTGCCGAACGACGCTGCAATCGAGAGTGAAGCAACTGGGTTGTAAGGTCTCCGATCAAAAAAGCCCTAGTTTTACCTATAACCATCGTGGTGTCTTCCTTCTTCTAAGCCACCCTCACTGTCTTCTTCCTTCCCTAAAGCCACTATCTGGAACCTGAGAGAGAGAGAGAGAGAGAGAGAGAGAAATGGAGATAGATCTTTGAAAAAAGCCCTAGTCTTGATTTTATGCTTTGGGACTCATTGACGCGCTTCTCCGTTCTCCTTTCGTCAAATCGGTCCCGCACCAGAGGTGCTTCCCCTTTCTCGATTGATTGTCATCATCGAGCCACCATGGCTACTTGCGTTCCCATCTTCCTTACTCGATAGATGAGCCACGACCACCGGACCAAAACTCCCGCTACCTTCGTCATTCTAATTCCCCTTTTTCGATTTATCTGTAGGGAATAAAAAACAAACGATAATCAAGATTTGCATTAATATTAAGACTTGAGAGTATAATACTGAATTAGGGCTTTTTCTGACAATTTCAACATCGAGTGGGAGATATGGTGGTTCCAGTGGGTAGAAGTAAATGAGCCTTGATCGATGTCAACGAACGAGGAAGAATCGGAGGCGGCGGTCGGAGTGCAAGGGAAAGAATCAAGCAACACTCGATGTAGGGAGGCGGAGGAAGACCGGAGAAGATTTTTGTGGTCAAAGAACACACCCAGATCTAAAGAGGGGAAACAAGAAAGGAAGGCGGGTTTTCTAATTTTTTTTTTATTTCCTTTTTCCCACTGCTAGTTGCTGAAGAGCGTGTTTGTAAAATTATAAAGCGACATTTCTAGATGACACACCTTTAAAATTAAGTACCCTCCGTGTTTTTTTTGTGAGAAACTAATTCTAGGGCACGCAAGAATGCGCATCCAAAATTCTTTAAATTTCTAAAGATCTGACATTATTTTTAGGGCACGCCCTTTTGCGTATCATTAATCAGTGCGTGTCGTAAAAAGCGTGTCATTAAAGGTATGTTTTCTAGTAGTGATGGGTAAGTCCCATTTCATGGAATTCTCCATTCTGATCCGCTTTAGTATTTTATCCAAGTATGTACTCTGGCTAACTCTTAGTAAATGTCTCTACTTGTTTCTCTAAAGAATATATATATAGCCTCTCCCAGATCCTTCATAGCAAAATATTTCTCTAGCTAAGACTTGACTTCTTGCAAAGTTGGAACATCATTTCCTATTAGGAGTATGTCATCTACATATAAGACTAAGAAGGTCAGTACACTCGCACTATCTTTAACATGCATGCAAGACTCATCTTCACTTCTATAAAATCCAAACTCTTTGACCATTTCATGGAAGCAAAGATTCCATCTATGAGGTGCTTGTTTCAGTCCATAGATGGACTTCTCAATCTTGCACAACTTTTTAAACCTTCTGCTTGAGCCGTGTATATATCCTCAACTAGTTTCCCATTAAGGAAAGCAGTTATAACATCTATTTTCCATACTTCGTAAGCATAATGAGCAGTTATGGCAAGCATTACCCTAATTGACTTAATATTAGCAACTGGTGAAAAGGTCTCATGTCACACCCCAAAACCAAACGGGGGAAACATCAACATCAAACCGACCTACCGAAAATGAAATTTTTGCGGTCGTACTAAAAAACATGAAAAATAACACTAGAACATATTCATAGATTTACACTATAACCAAAACTTATGAAATAAAATATGTTGTTTCGAAAGTTAGGCCTATCTAAAGGCCTACAGTACACCAATTTACTAAAAATAAAACATTGAGTTGAAGTCCTAATCTATAACAAAATTGGAAGTAGAATAAACACTACTTGCATCGCGTGCTGCGACGAGTACTAGACTCTGCTTCCTGGTGTTTGGTTTACATTAGTTGTCTTTCCAAGGTAGTTTGATGTTCCCTTAATTCTTTTATTTCTGTTAGGGCAACATTCATTTTATTTTGCAGTGCCTCGGTGTGGGTTTAGGATTTATCTTGAATTTCGTCCAGACGACGAATATTCGCAGCGTTGATTTGTGCCGTTGCATTGACTTCTAGGATCCGGTTTATCGAAACCCTCACTTGATCGGTTTGGCGAGCTATACGATGAACAATGACAGGAAGAGCCATGTCGGCTGATCCTCCGTTACTAAGGTCGTAGAAATCTCGGCACATTCCATAGGGTGGGTGTTGGCCCCACTGTCGGCTCCAGTGGTATATGTGATCTCCCCAAATCGGCGTTAGCCCTTGAAATCCTTGCTTGACTGTTGGAGGTGGCATGGCTGGTGGGGGATTGTATACCGTGGGTTTTATGTCGGTACCCTCTAAATCTTCATTTTCATCTTCTTCTTCCTCTTCTTTTGGATCTTTTTTCTGGATCCTCTTCCGGATCATCTACTATCCATCCTTTCTTACCGTGGTTTGGAAAATAAGGGTCCCCTGGTAAATGAAACCTAGCCATTCTGTATGTGCGAGAATAAGGACATGAGAAGTGTATGAAAAACTAGAGCACATAATATTAAACATTGATGTTAAACTATTGTATCTATAGTATCATAAAATACTCCTATAGTATTTTAAATTTATGTTCTATTCTAGAGTTTCTTCTGTATATATGTAGTTGGTAAATTTTAGACTTGTTGTAACACTACTTTCACTCCCAAACACATGTTGGTCATATCATAAACCAATATAGTTGATCAGGCTATATTGATCCCAGATATGATTACATAACTGCCCACGTTTGACTACAGTGTCCAATATCCAAATACTTTTGAGTTGTTATGACTGTGATATTGTTCCTATATATATAAATGTTAGTATACTTCTTAATAAATACTTATATTTTAAAAGTATACTTGTAGTCGGAGCTCTTAGCCGCAAATGTATTTATAGTTTATATATCTTTTATGGATTAATATACAGAGTTCACTATAAACAATGCTCTGATACCAATCTGTCAAACCCCCAAACCAGACGGCGGAAACGTCCGAGGGTGGAGGACTTCATTTGTAGTATCACAAAACATGCATTAAAGTAATCAAAGTACAAACCACCATTGTATTTAAATAATATAAATAATTACGTGTGTTCAATCACTATATATTGACACCAAAATAGCTATAACAAAAGATAGAAGATATGACTCAAAATAGCTCCATCTTCTCAAAAGCTTGGGGAGTACCTGATTATTGTTTCCCTAAGAACACAAGTAATTTGAAAAGAGAGTATCAACATAATGTTGAGTGAGAACATAAATTTATATGTTTAAAGTATGTTTTCGGTTTCTTGAATAAGTAAATTGTTCCAGAAAATCCTATATTTTATGTTGTATATGAAAAGTATTTTTAATCACATAAAATCGTTCTATTTGTAAACCAGTGTTCTGTTTTTGTATCCTTTTGTATAAACTGTAAAAGTGAGTGTGCCTGGCTTCACCAGCTGTTATTGAATACTGAGATGTAATACTGTAAACTGTATTTTGGTAAACTAGTACTTTGAAAATGTACTCATGTTTAGTTAATTATACACTAATAGGCGTGTATTCCTGACTGTAGCTATCAGTCTGAGTGCGGGGTTGTCAATCCCAATATAGATTTATACACACATTGTTTCAATCCCCGACTGGAGATTCTAGTTATAATGTCAAGACTTTAACTATGTTGTTTAAATGAACTAAACAATCAGAACCCAATTACTCATAAAAAGCATATAGACATTACATGTATAATAGTTATGAAAACCCAATCATCCTGAAATAATGATTAATTGTATATTCTTGAATTAGTATTAATTCTTAACATGTTTTTGAAAGTTGTATACCCTTGATTAGTTTTGAATCAAACCCTTATTTCTTGTAAAACGGTGTATTCTAGTATACTTGAATCGTGAATTAATATTTTATGTATCATAAATTATACCTATTCTAATTTATATGTACTTTCTGAATTAGTACTAACTATCTATGAATTTAACCCCTTGCTCAACATATTACAAAGGGTAACTAAACTGAATGAAATAACTTTTATATTTATATATAAGTAAAATTTAAATGACATTCGGACAAATAACCGATACTATAAATCTTATATATATATATATATATATATATATATATATATATATATATATATATATATATATATATATGATTTTTGGTGGAAAAACATTAGTTTATAAAATCATTTTAAGAGTTTAATATTTGCAAATATTTTTGATGACTTGATGTCATTTTAACACATTTTGAAACTATTTGTGTGTAACACAAAAACCATGTGTTAAACTTGTATTCCCCCCCCCCCCCTTCTTAAAACTATAAAAACTTATGAAAATACGGGGGTATGAACTCACTTGGTAAGAGTGACGATTTGATGAAAAATTGGGCTTTACGCGGACAGCACTTCGACTGGAAAGATGTTAGCTTCTCGAGAATTTCAGGGCTTCGGACTTTCGTCAGAGCTTGGATATGTCACTGGGGCGTCGGGGTAGTCTTGAGAGGCTTCAAAGTGAGTGGATATAGGAGAGAGGTTGGAAATTAGCATTTAAAACCGGAGGTCTCGGTTCCTATTTATAGGAGGCTGAAGCCTCCTCGTACGCGGGTCGTACGTTGGGCGTAGCGTACGTGTCTAGCCTATTCGTTACGCGTCGGAGCTAGTATGCATGCATGGCTCGCATACAATGAGAGGGTAACGGAGCGTCGACGTGGCCGGTCCATGACCTTGTTTCCGAGTAACCTGGGCGTACTCTTGTACGCTGGCGTACTCACATTTATTCAACTTCAAAAATTCATAACGTTTGCATACGAGCTCCGTTTTTTACGTTCATTATATCCCCGCGCAGGTGAGACTATGCTCTGCAACTTTCGTTTAGACTCCATCGGCTACTTTTGACTTTATTTTTAAAGTTATGTTTTTAATAGGTAGGGACATGAAACGTCCGTTAAAAATTCATAACTTCTTCATCCGACGTCCGTTTTTGTCTGTCTTTTTACCATTGTACTACTATTGACGAGACCTTAGATTCTCGTTTAGGTTGTGTCGGCTAAAAATCACTCGATCTTTATTTCGAGTTTTTAGTTGTATACTTTTATATTGAATCTTAGAAAAATCATAACTTCCTCATACGAAGTCATATTTTAACGTTCTTTTTATGAAATTTCTCGGTTTAACTTATTCTATAACTTTCATTTAGATTGTTAAGGCTAAAACGCATTTTATTGAAAACTCACTTTTTACACTGAACAGTGTTTTGTCGGTTTTGTCGCGGATCTTTGATTGGTCATAACTTTTTCGTTATAACTTGGATTTTAGTGTTCTTAGTATTTTTGGAAACCTTGTTACAATATCTACCACTTGTTTCATCCCAATCGAGATTATTTAATACTTCATTTTTGAGGGTCGATTATGTAAATGTACATAGTATACAAAAATTTATCTTTAGTAATTTAAAAAGAACTATAAATTTATCTATACTGTTACATAGATTTGAAATAACGGTTTGTTACATTATCCCCTCGTTAGAGAGAATTTCGTCCCGAAATTAGGACTATAGCATTACAGAAAGACTAGGGAAAAAGATGTAGATATTTCTATTGCATTTGGTCCTCCCATTCCCAAGTGAATTCACGATCGAGTTACAGATTTGTTTGGTTTTCTTAACTTCCCTGTCTAGAATCTCTATGGGTTCTTCCATAAAGTTGAGGCTCTCGTTTAACTCGATTTCCTCGAATGGGATCACAAGAGTCTCGTCAGATAGACACTTTTTCAAGTTCGAAACATGGAAGGTAGGATGAATGTTACTTAGTTCTTGGGGTAGTCGAAGTTTGTAAGCTACAGGACCGATTCTGGCAAGAATATCGAATAGTCCTATGTATCTTGTATTCAGTTTGTCACGCTTTCCAAAGCGTATCATGCCCTTCCAGGGTGAGACCTTTACAAGACGCGGTCACCCACTTGGAATTCCAAAGGTCTTCTTTTGTCACCGTAGCTTTTCTGTCTATCTCTGGAAGCTTTAAGTCTCTCCTGAATTTGTACGATTTTCTCCGTAGTTTCACGAATGATTTCTAGACCAGTGAGAGTACTGTCAAGAATTTGATCTCTAGCTAACTACGTATCACCCACTTCAGCCCAACACAGAGGTGATATGCACTTGCGGCCATAGAGTGCTTCAAATGGAGCAGTCTTTATGCTAGTGTGATAGCTGTTATTATAAGAGAAATCAACAAGGGGTAAATGAATATCCCATGCCTTCCCAAAGTCTATCACGCAAGCTCGCAACATGTCTTCTAGAGTTTGAATCGTCCTTTCACTTTGTCCGTCCGTTTGTGGATGGTAGGTTGTACTTATGTCCAACCAAGTTCCCAGAGAATTTTGTAAAGATTGCCAGAAACGAGAAGTGAATCTGCTATCACGGTCAGAAATAATAGATATTGGCACACCTTGCAGTCTAATTATTTCTCTGATGTAAGTTTGTGTTAGCTTCTCCATATTGTCGGTTTCTTTTATGGGCAAAAAGAGTGCGGATTGTGTCAATCTATCGACGACTACCCAAATAGTATCATAACCACCCGTTGTCTTGGGTAACTTAGTTATGAAATCCATCATAATCCGCTCCCACTTCCACTCATAGATTTCAGGTTGTTGCAATAAACCTGAAGGTTTTTGGTATTCTACCTTGACTTTGGCACAAGTAAGGCGCTTGCCCACAAAGCTAGCAATCTCGGCCTTCATGTTAGGCCACCAGTAAAGTTTCTTAAGGTCCAGATACATCTTGTCTGAACCCGGATGAATGGAGTATCGGGTTTTGTGTGCTTCATTCATAACCATGTCTCTGTAACCACCGAACTTTGGCGTCCAAATCTGGTTCATGAAACAATAGAATCCATCTGTAACACCCAGAATCAGAAAGACCAAGAAAAGAAAGGAAAAACTCTAATTCAAGGAGTCAACTCGTCGAGTCCAAGAAAGAACTCGACGAGTTGGAGCGGGAACCGGGTTATAGAATAAGTGACCGACTCGATGAGTCAGCGAGTGGACTCGGCAAGTCTGGTCTGGACGAGAAAAGCCCTAATCTTAGGGTTTGCACCCTATTTAAAGGACCTTATGTCCTCTCCTCAACCCCCCTTGTCGGCCAGAAGCTTCTTTAAGCGATTCCAAACGCTAATTTGAGTAAGAGGAGGAGGAAAGTGAGCTTGGGACTTTTGCAAGAGGAAGATTTGGAGGATTTTACCACTAAGGAGCTGGAGGATTCAACTCTTTGGTTGTGAGCATCAGTTTGAAGGTAACAATCTGTCACTTTGCCTTTGTTGCTTCTAGATCTTTTCTTGGATGATGCTTTGGGGCCATTTTGGCATGTTCAGGAGCCATTTCGAGTTAGAAGTCCAGATCTGAGGTTGCTACTTCAGATCTAGGCTTCTCTTGGTCCAAAAACCCATAAAGTATCAGTCCTTGGTGTGTTGGTGAAGCATGTTTGTCTTAAGCCCTACCCCTAGAGTGTTTTAAGCCTATAGCTCCTTGGTTTCACGTAAAGTTTGCAACTTTACGTGAAGGGTGTGCCTTAGAAGGGTGGATCTACAATTTGGAGCCCCTGCATGGCTCGAAAAGCCACTGTAAGGATTAAGAACTGAAGCAACTCGGCAAGTCACATGGGTGGACTCGGCGAGTTGTAAGAAGATGGGTAGGAACTCGATGAGTTGGAAGAACAAATCGGCGAGTCTGTTGAAGATTGTCGTGGACTCTGCGAGTCTGTTCTTGGACTTGACGAGTTAGGTCGTAGAACCCCCAACCTCTTCTGGTTAAGACTTAGATCAGTGGGTTGAGTGGTGACTCAGTGATCTGGGCAGGATGGGACTCAGAGATCGTTGGACTTGGCGAGTCTTAGGGCGACTCGGCGAGTTGAGTCATATTATGAGAGTTTCTGAGTCCAAGAACTCGGCGAGTCTACGGGTTGACTCGACGAGTAGAGTCAACTGGAAGTTGACTTTGACCAGGACTTCGACTTTGACTAGAGTTGACTTAGTTCGACTTCTAGAAGTTCAGTTTGGGACTAAGTGTTATATTGATATTAGTAGCTCGGGGAGATATTGGAGCAACGGTTCAGAGAATTGCCGGCAGCAGCCAGGGGGTTATCAGCAAGGTTCAACAGTGCAGGTGAGTTTCCCTTTGTGTGAATGGGTCTACGGCCATAATGCCGGCCCATGTAGTTATGAGTAGGAAGTCCCGAGGGTTAGCCCTAGGCACAATATGCTAGTATAGTATTCAGGACCAAAGTCCAATGTTAGCGGGCGGGTGCCCAAGGAATGGTTTATACGATAGTTTATACTTGTCTGTGTGATACATGTATGTGCCTGGTAGGGAGGTGAGTGTGGGCGAGGTCCTGTATCTCACCAATAGCAGAGTATAGACGGTGTTCCATATCTCATTAGCAACAGAGCAGGGGTGAGGCCCAAGTTAGGAAAGGAGTGAGTATGGGTTGGGTCGTATCTCACTATTAAGAGGAGTGTGGACGGGTGTAATAGCTCGAAATTCAGGTTCTACCATTTAACCCTTCATCTTTTCCAAGTTGTCATGTTGGGTCCTTGGTGTTGAGTGTTAAGTTGGTGAGTACGCTGGGTGTACAAGGAGTACGTTGCGCGTACTCGCGCGCTTATCTTGTACGCGGATTTCATCCGAGTACGTTGGGCGTACCTAAGGTTACGTCGGGCGTAACCGACCCAGATTCAAAAACCTAATATGACTTGAGGGCTATAAAAAAGAATGAGATGGTCTTGTCCCTCAGCCACCATCTTTCAGAAAGAAACCCTAAGAGAGCATTTCCTTCGTTTTTAGCTTGGGTGTGAGTGTTCTAAGCTCCAAAGTGGCATTTCAAGGTGGTGAAAGAGAAGAGGAGACCATTGTGGAGGCTAGAAGTTGGTGGACAAGTGTGAATCTGAGGACTACAAAGGTTGGAGCTTCTTCCTGAGGTAAAAAGTTCAGATCTTGCCTTGTAGTTTATATGATGTACTCCTTGGATCAATTTCTAGGGTTTTTGGTCCCAAGATGGAGACTTTATGAGCAAGTAGTCTCCATTAGCCTAGATCTATCATATTCCAGAACTATATGAGTTGTATGTTCATAAAAATGCAATCTTGGATGTGAATGTTGAGCCATGCATGAGATCTAGACTTTTGGAGGAGAAAGGAAAGGGTTAGAAGGTGTGGGGAACCTTTATAGCCATGAAAAGGCTTAAAGGTTTCGACTTTATGGGTTAAGAAGTATTAAAATGGCCAGATCTGGAATATGGGGTTATGTCTTAACCGTTTAAGACCTTAGAATGAGAAAGTAAGAAACGGCGATGTACGCTGGGCGTAATCCCAGTACGCGCCGCGTACTGGGTCGCGTCCCCTGTTTCTGGAAAGCAAGAGTATGCCCCGCGTACAGGAGCTGGTACGCCCCGCGTACTGCTTGCTGTTGACTTTTGTTGACTTTTAGGGTTTTGGTCAACATGTGGACTTTCGAGTCAGGGAGGGGTGAAATGGTCTTTTACCCTTCTGTGAGATAGTGAAAAAGGACGTAGCATAGCCTTGGAAGCCGATAATAATTAGAATAATTATTTGCTATGAATAGGCGGGACTAGGTCGTTGTTTCGAGATTCAGAGATATCGAGCACGTGAGATTCTAGACATCATACGAGGTGAGTCTTCTCACTATACTGTACCTGGAAGGGTACCTAAGTGTGACCGGAAGGTCTTGTATGTTATGAGATGCATGTTTTGTACGATATGTGTTGCATGTTCGGTATGCGTTATGTATGTGATATGTATGTT
This sequence comes from Lactuca sativa, assembly GCF_002870075.4. Lineage (NCBI taxonomy): Eukaryota > Viridiplantae > Streptophyta > Magnoliopsida > Asterales > Asteraceae > Lactuca > Lactuca sativa. The sequence continues at coordinate 159,560,162 of NC_056624.2, read as the reverse complement.
ATGTATGATATGGGTCGGAAGGCATTATGATATGGGCCGGAAGGCATTATGATATGGACCGGAAGGTCAGGGAGTTATGGACCGGAAGGTCGACACGGGTAAGGCCGGAAGGTTTACCGAGTTGGGACGGAAGTCCCCTGAGAAACATGGACCGGAAGGTCGTATGGAGTATGGCTTGCAAAGGCGTATGTGTGTAAGTGGTATTTTGGGGAACTCACTAAGAATTTATGCTTACAGTTGTTGTGTTATGTGTTTTAGGTACTAGCGATGAGCGCGGGAAGGCGCCGACATGACTCGTACACACACGCACATGGGAGTTTATATATATAATCTGATCTTGGGTTTTGTACCGATACAATGATGATACAATGTTTTAATGAATGAGAATGATGTTTTATGGTTTTCAAAACTGAAAAATTGTTTCAAATTTTTTACGGTGTTACAAGTTGGTATCAGAGCCTTGGTTTGAGGGATTCGGATGCGTCTTCGGGCATATCTGAACTCAAACTGAGGATTTGAGGAAAATTTTTGATAAGGAAGTAAAATTTTTGAAAAGAGTAAAAAAAAGAGTTTTGAGACAAATAGAGCAGAGCCGTGTGTATGATCAGCGAGCGCCCGAACGGTGAATCCCCAAAAGTACCCTTACATTATATGTTATGAGGTGTATTATGTTACATTATCCATGCTAGAGTAAGCTAGGTATACGTATTAGGAGTAGAGTGGCCTGATTTGTGATGCCTTAGCCTAGGAGATTTCTGGTGCTGAGATGCTTTGAAAGTGAGTAGATAGCACTCAGGAGCTCATGAGAGTAGAGTACTCGTAATCCAGGATCCAAGGAGGAGGACTTGGAGTGAATGCTGATGCAGTGTGGTCAATAGTATTGGGCCCATACTACTGAAGACACCGGATCAGTGGAGACCCCAAGTAAGAATCTTTTAGACAACGGAGGACGAGTAGGTTGCGTCATCGAGTATGAGTATGCTCGATCGAGTCTCTGATAATTTTGTTGTATTTCAGAGGCATCATGGTTGGGACACGCCACAGGCCTGAGGCAGGCGGTGTGAGTGACGAGGAGCTTCGTCAGATGATCCACGATGAGGTGGCTGTGGCGATCAGGGCCGAGATTCCGGAGATGTTTGGTTCTATCAAGACCACGCTGTTGGAGACTTTTGATGAGCGGTATGCCGCGGTGACTGAGGATGTAGCTGCTGCAGCTGTGGCTGCTACTAGGCCTCAGGGAGGTGACTCGTTGCTGTTCCGGGAGTTCAGCAACACGAAGCCACCCGAGTTTGATGGGACGCAGGATCCGATCGCTGCGATGAGATGGATTGCTGACTTTGAGGGATGCTTCTTTATGTGTTCATGTCCGGAGCATCTGAGGGTACAGTTCGCTTTGAACCAGCTTCGCTTGGGAGCGAAGGATTGGTGGAAGTTCGTGATAGTGAACTTCACTCTTGTAGAGATTTCAGCGGTGACCTGGGAGAGGTTCACCACCATGTTCAGAGACGAGTATGTTCCCCCGGTGGAGAGGGAACGGCTGGTTCAGGAGTTCTTGACCCTCAAGCAGCGTAATGATTCGGTTATTGTAGTCACCCGGAAGTTTCATGAGAGGGCGATGTTCTGCCCTGAGCAGGTGTCTACTGAGCAGGCTCGCATGAGCCGGTATCTGGGTATTCTAAGGAGGGACATTCAGGAGTTCGTGTTGAACTCGACATACCATACATTTTCTGAGCTTCAGGAAAATGCCAGGAAGAGGGAGATTGAGTTGGAGACTCAGGCCAGGGAGGAGGCCGAGTCTCAGAGGATGGATCGGCGGTCGGCTCAGTCTCAGCCGACAACCAAGCGGACCAAGTCCGCTGATCCGAGGACTGGAGGCCAGACGGGCCGCACTTGCGGGAAGTGCGGCAAGGGTCATGAGGGGGCCTGTCGATCGGGTGCTTGCTACAAATGTGGCAAGGAGGGGCATATCGCCAGGGATTTCCCCAAGGGATTTATGATTTGCTTCCATTGCAACCAGACCGGCCATCGGAAGGCCGAGTGCCCTCAGCTACACCAGGGATCAACGCAAGGATCTGTGTCGGCTGCTAGGGTTACTGAGGTCCGACCGGCGAAGGCCGAGGCTCTGAAGACTCGTGGGAGAGCTTTTCAGTTGACTGCGGAGGAGGTCCGCACGGCGCCCGATGTTGTGGCTGGTATGTATCTCGTATTTGATCTTTTGTTTATGATATTGTGCTTATATGATGATACGTGTAGGTACTTTTCTTGTGAGTTCTGTACCTGCTTTGGTATTATTTGATTCGGGTGCGAGTCGGTCCTTTGTTTCCTTGGCATTTAGTCAGCACATTAGTATCCGTCGAGAGGCGTTGAGTCGACCTCTGGGAGTTTCCATAGGTGATGAGCGAGCAGTGTATGCTACGGAAGTGATTCGAGGATGTATCCTTGAGATCTTCAGGGTGGAGTTCCCGATAGATCCGGTCCCGATTGCGATGGGGGACGTGTGTGTGATAGTGGGCATGGATTGGTTGAGCCGATTTGGAGCTGTTATAGATTGCGAGCATCAGTTGGTGACGATCCGAGACCCTAGTGGGGGGGTGCTTACAGTGTATGGCGAGGGGACCCGGTGCGGGTCAGCGTTTTGTTCGGCTGCCAGGGCGAGGCAGAGTCTGCAGCAGGGCTGCAGTGGGTTTGTAGCCTATGTGCTAGACACACGCGTGGCCGCGGGAAGGCCAAGTTCGATTGAGGAAGTTCCGATAGTGTTCGAGTTTCTGTATGTTTTTCCCGAGGAACTACCGGGCGTGCCTCCGGAGAGGCAAGTGGAGTTCCGTATCGATTTGGTTCCGGGAGCAGCACCTATCGCCAAGGCACCTTATCGCCTCGCGCCACCAGAGATGTAGGAGTTATCTTCGCAGGTTCAGGAGCTGTTGGGGAAGGGGTTTATTCGACCGAGTAGCTCACCTTAGGGAGCGCCAATCCTTTTTGTCAAGAAGAAGGATGGTTCACACCGGATGTGTATTGATTACCGGGAGTTGAACAAGTTGACAGTCAAGAACCAGTATCCGTTGCCGAGGATCGATGATTTGTTCGATCAGCTACAAGGATAGACTTGAGGTCGGGTTATCATCAGATGAGGGTTCGGGATGAAGATATCCAGAAGACAGCATTCAGAACTCGTTATGGGCATTACGAGTTTGTGATGATGCCTTTTGGGCTCACCAATGGACCAGCTGCGTTCATGGATCTCATGAACAGGGTGTGCAGGCCGATGTTGGATCGGTCATTGATCGTATTCATTGATGATATTTTGGTATATTCGAGGTCCAGAGAACAACATGAGGAGCATTTGAGGGAGATCCTTGGAGTTCTGAGATCGGAGAGGCTGTATGCCAAATTCTCCAAGTGTGAGTTTTGGTTACGAGAGGTTCAGTTCTTGGGACATCTCGTCAACCAGAATGGCCTATTGGTCGATCCGGCCAAGATTGAGGCCGTCATGAGGTGGGAGGTGCCGAGATCATCCATCGAGATTAGGAGCTTTCTGGGACTGGCCGGTTATTATCAGAGATTTATTAAGGATTTCTCCAAGATCGCTGTGCCACTCACCAAGATGACCCGGAAGGGTGTTGCATTTTCGTGGGGTCTGGACCAGCAGACCTCATTTGAGACACTTCGCCAGAAGCTATGCGAGGCCCCAGTTTTAGCCCTTCCAGAAGGGATGGAGGATTTTGTGGTATATTGTGATGCATCGATATCCGGATTGGGAGCGGTGCTTATGTAGAGGGGGCATGTGATAGCGTATGCATCGAGGCAGCTTAAGCCTCATGAGTCGAGATATCCCACTCATGATTTTGAACTGGGAGAGGTAGTGTTCGCCCTCAAGATGTGGCGACATTATTTGTATGGGGTTCGGTGTACGATATACACGGACCACAAGAGCTTGAAGTATTTGATGGATCAGCCGAACTTGAATATGCGCCAGAGGAGGTGGTTGGACGTGGTCAAGGATTATGATTGTGAGATCCTGTACCACCCGGGCAAGGCTAATGTTGTAGCCGATGCTCTGAGCCGAAGGGCGGAGGGTGCCTCATTGCGGGATGTTTGTTTGAGATTGACAGTGATGACCCGGTGTTGGATGCTATCCGTGGGGCCCAGGCTGAAGTTGTGAGGTTAGAAAGTCAGAAGAGAGAGCGAGTTGTTGGGCTGGTATCGAAATTCGTTACCGATAGTCGGGGGCTTATGACTTTTCAGGGTCGGATATGGGTACCGTCCGTGGGCGGAACGCGCACCATCTTGATGGAAGAGGCTCATCGATCGCAATTCTCGATCCATCCCGAGGCCACTAAGATGTATTTGGACCTGAAAAAGGATTATTGGTGGCCCTGTATGAAGAGGGATGTCACATGGTTTGTAGAGAGATGCTTGACCTGTCGCAGGGTTAAGGTCGAACACCAGTGTCCACATGGTAAGCTGCAGCCATTAGAGGTTCCCGAGTGGAAATTGGAACAGATTACCATGGATTTTATCACCAATTTGCCAAGGACCGCGAGGGGTGTCGATGCAATTTGGGTGATTGTGGACAGGTTGACGAAGAGCGCTCACTTCCTTGCCATCAGTGAGAGCTCCTCCGCGGAGAGGCTGGCAGAGTTATATGTGAAGGAGGTGGTATCGCGCCATGGAGTTCCGATCTCGATTGTTTCAGATCGAGATGTGCGCTTTACTTCCAGATTTTGGAAGAAGTTTCACGAGGAGTTGAGGACGAGGCTGCATTTCAGTACCGCATACCACCCACAGACGAACGGGCATAGTGAGCGGACGATTCAGACGCTCGAGGATATGCTTCGGGCATGTGTATTGGATTTCGGAGGGAGTTGGGACACGTATTTTCCCTTGGCGGAGTTTTCTTATAACAACAACCATCATTCGAGCATTGGCATGCCGCCCTTTGAGCTGTTGTATGGGAGAAGGTGTCGATCCCCCATTTGCTAGGGAGAGGTAGGGCAGCGTGTGATGGGCAGCACCGAGATTGTGCTTCAGACGACGAAGCAAATCCAACAGGTTAGGAAGATGTTATTGACCGCTCAGAGTCGTCAGAAGAGTTATGTGGATAGACGTTGGTCCGAGCTCAAGTTTCAGGTCGGCGACTTCGTGCTCCTGAAGGTCTCTCCTTGGAAGGGAGTGATCCGATTCAGGAAGAGGGGCAAGTTGGGGCCCCGATATATTGGACCTTTCAGGGTGATCACGAGGGTAGGCAGGGTAGCCTATCGTTTGGAGTTGCCAGCAGAGCTGGGTCAGATTCATGACACTTTTCACGTATCGCAGTTGCGAAAGTGCATAGCCGACGAGTCGGTAGTGGTGCCTTTAGAAGATATTGAGGTGGATACGGGCCTGAATTATGCCGAAAAACCAATCGCGATTCAAAATCGGAAGATCAAGGCTCTAAGGAACAAGGAGGTGCCATTGGTGCAGGTTTAGTGGCAGCATCGGAAGGGGTCCGAGCTAACGTGGGAGTCTGAATCGGAGATGCGGGAGCAGCATCCGGAGTTGTTTTCGGAGTAAGACTTCGGGGACAAAGTCTGGTTCTAGTGGGGGAGAATTGTAACAGCCCGAAATTCATGTTCTACCATTTAACCTTTCATCTTTTCCAAGTTGTCATATTGGGTCCTTGGTGTTGAGTGTTAAGTTGGTGAGTACGCTGGGCGTATAAGGAGTACGATGTGCGTACTCGCGCGCTTATCTTGTACGCGGATTTCATCCGGGTACGCTGGGCGTACCTAAGGTTACGTCGGGCGTAACCGACCCAGATTCAAAACCCTAATATAACTTAAGGGCTATAAAAGGAATGAGATGGTCTTGTCCCTCAGCCACCATCTTTCAGAAAGAAACCCTAAGAGAGCATTTCCTTCGTTTTTAGCTTGGGTGTGAGTGTTCTAAGCTCCAAAGTGGCATTTCAAGGTGGTGAAAGAGAAGAGGAGACCATTGTGGAGGCTAGAAGTTGGTGGAAAAGTGTGGATCTGAGGACTATAAAGGTTGGAGCTTCTTCCTGAGGTAAAAAGTTCAGATCTTGCCTTGTAGTTTATATGATGTACTCCTTGGACCAATTTCTAGGGTTTTTGGTCCCAAGATGGAGACTTTATGAGCAAGTAGTATCCATTAGCCTAGATCTATCATATTCCAGAACTATATGAGTTTTATGTTCATAAAAATGCAATCTTGGATGTGAATGTTGAGCCATGCATGAGATCTAGACTTTTGGAGGAGAAAGGAAAGGGTTAGAAGGTGTGGGGAACCTTTATAGCCTTGCAAAGGCTTAAAGGTTTCGACTTTATGGGTTAAGATGTATTAAAACAGCCAGATCTGGAATATGGGGTTATGTCTTAACCGTTTAAGACCTTAGAATGAGAAAGTAAGAAACTGGGATGTACGTTGGGCGTAATCCCAGTACGCGCCGCTTACTGGGTCTCGTCCCCCGTTTCTGGAAAGCAAGAGTACGCCCCGCGTACTGCTTGCTGTTGACTTTTGTTGACTTTTAGGGTTTTGGTCAACATGTGGACTTTCGAGTCAGGGAGGGGTGAAATGGTCTTTTACCCTTCTGTGGGATAGTGAAAAAGGACGTAGCATAGCCTTGGAAGCCGATAATAGTTAGAATAATTATTTGCTGTGAATAGGCGGGACTAGGTTGTTGTTTCGAGATTCAGAGATATCGAGCACGTGAGATTCTAGACATCATACGAGGTGAGTCTTCTCACTATACTGTACCTGGAAGGGTACCTAAGTGTGACCGGAAGGTCTTGTATGTTATGAGATGCATGTTTTGTACGATATGCGTTGCATGTTCGGTATGCGTTATGTATGCGATATGTATGCTATGTATGATATGGTCCGGAAGGCATTATGATATGGGCCGGAAGGCATTATGATATGGACCGGAAGGTCAGGGAGTTATGGACCGGAAGTTCGGCTCGGGTAAGGCCGGAAGGTTTACCGAGTTGGGACGAAAGTCCCCTGAGACACATGGACCGGAAGGTCGTATGGAGTATGGCCTGGAAAGGTGTATGTGTGTAAGTGGTATTTTGGGGAACTCACTAAGCATTTATGCTTACAGTTGTTGTGTTATGTGTTTCAGGTACTAGCGATGAGCGCGGGAAGGCGCCGACATGACTCGTACACACACGCACATGGGAGTTTATATATATAATCTGATCTTGGGTTTTGTACCGATACAATGATGATACAATGTTTTAATGAATGAGAATGATGTTTTTTGGTTTTCAAAAGTGAAAAATTGTTTCAAATTTTTTACGGTGTTACAACGGGGTCCATGACTCATCATGTAACGCCCGCAGATCCGGGCTAGTCAATTTAGAGGCAATAAGGGTCGAAAACGACCTTTCGACAAAAGATTATTTAGAATCTTAACCAAGTTGTAGAATATGCCCCAAGGTTTCCGTACATATAAAGAACGCCGAAATCCGAGTTATAACGAAGAAGTTATGGCCCGTCGAAGTTTTACGACAAAATCGGCACGACACCGGGAAGCATAAATAGTAAATTTATGATGGAGCGACTTTTAGCCTTAGAAATCTAAACGAAAGTTGTAGTATATGTTAAACTGAGAACATACAAAAAAAAAAGAACTCCCAAATCTGACTTTGTATGAGGAAGTTATGATTTTTCTAAGATTCGGCTTAGCAGTGCACGGCCAGAAACTCGAATTTTAGTTCGAGCGGTTTTTGGCTTACGCGACCTAAATGAGAGTTGAAGATCTCATTAATAGGAACTCAATAGTAAAAATATAGACGAAAATGGAGTCTGTATCAAGGAGTTACGAATTCTTCGCAGTCATGTAACAGTCTAAACGCCTCCTACTGTTAAATTTAAGATTGGTCGAGAATTAGCCGACGGAGTCTAAACGAAAGTTGTAGATCTTGATTTTACCTACGCGTGGAAAAAAAAGAACGTCGAAAATGGAGCTCATATGTGAAAGTTATGGGGTTTAGAAGTCGGCAGGATGCTGCTGCAAAAGGGGTGACGTGGCCGAATATGGGCCAAGGCTTTCTCCCCAAGAAAAGCCATTAGGTGACGACATGTGGCACTGACTCGGCGAGTCCATGAACCGACTCAACGAGTCCATCAGGATTTCACACTATAAATAGATGTGTTGGGTTCCATTCATTCTCACACCTTTCCTCTTCCACTTTCTCTCTCTAAACTCTCTCTCTCTCTAGCTCCCCTTAAGCCCCCTAAAGTCTAGGTAAACCCCCTAGCACCCGAAGGAAGCCCCGAGGCTCCCGGAGTCCTATGAAAAGAGCCTTTCGGCTCGGGAACGCTGCAAACCCGCTGTAAGTGAGTTGTACATATCCTATCTTTAGTATAGCTTATGTTTCAATATAGTATTGTGATTAGGACCTTATAAGGAGTATTTGAGCTATTATTATGGGTTATATAAGTATTGTTTAACGCTTATATAATAGTAATAATAGCTAGACTATTAAATTAGTCTCGTCAAGCGTTAGAGTAAACTCTAGTGGTAATGATACTAGGTTTCGTCAAGGGATAATTGTTTTAATATTAACGAAGTGCTGTCCGAGTGCCGACTCACCACCTTATCAAGTGAGTGCATAGTTACTTTCATCTTACACATAGATATGAAGTATTTTACATAAATTACGTGCTATGTGTGCATATTATCTGAATACTTGTTGTCTATGCTGGATGAATGATTTTATACATGTTTTAAATGATTTAAACTGTATATTTATTTTATATCTACAAATATGTTGGGATAAAACATGGGTAGATGAAATAGTTGGTATGTGATGAAATAAAATAATGAGAGATAGGTGATGATAGGAAGGTGATGATAATTAGGTGAGGATAGATAGGTAATGATGAATCGGTGATGTAGGATACTACAACCTTGTCCGACAATTTGGAGATGTAGTCATCTACCTGAGTATAGATGGCGACCATAGACTATTATAGACAACCCCGTGGAAACACCAACAGGATAATAACCTGTAGGTGATGAATTACGAGTTCAGGCGATGTTGTAACTACGTATTCATGCGATGATACTATAACCCTCTTACTATGAATTACGAGTTCAGGCGATGTTGTAACTACGTATTCATGCGATGATACCCTAACCCTTGGTGGGCAAGTATTGAGGGAGTAATCCCTGAATCAATACTGCCTAGGCGATGATCCTTAGGGAAAGTCCTTAGGAACAAACATAAAAGGAGATGCGATGTAAGGAGATGAGAGGTAAAATATGATGTAGGAGACGACCCTTAGGATAAATCCTTAGGGAGGGTACCTAGGAATAAAGAAGATAATGGGGATGGGTAATTGGGTTAATTGTTTGGTGATTGAACATAATAATTATATTATTGTGGGTTGAAAACCCTATGTACTCACCAAGTTTCCCAACCTGACCCACTCAGTTTATTTATATCACAGGTGTCGATATGAAATGACATTACACTGAGAGATTAAAGAGATGTAGATCACTAGTGTAAATAAATGTAAGTTTTGTTTATGCTTTTGTTCTTGTATTGACGATGACATCCTAAACGTTTTAAAATGAATAAAATACGTTTCTTCGAAAATGTTTTGATAACGTATTTCTCGTATTTTTTTGGGAACAAATTCCACAACATTTTTATGAAAAGAAGTACTCTGATTTTTATAAAGCATAAATAAAATTGGTCTTTTCTGGCCGAGAAAATGGGGATGTCACACATCAGTAGCAGGATAAGGGCGAGCCCCAAGATAGGCGGGGCCTTAGAATAGAATTCAGTAGTATATGTTTAGTTATGTGTTATGGTATGTTTATGTGTTAGTATATGTTAGTGGGCGGGGCCCAGAGACAAGTGGGGCCTTATAGAAACAGATTTGTATCCGAGCGGGGCTCGAAGCCAGGCGGGGCCGTTGTAGCGGGCGAGGCCCGCGGTAGTGGGTGAGTCCCTAAGTAGCGGGCGTGGGCCAGTATTTGCAGTATGTGAATCTGCGATAGTAGCCAACAATACCTAAGGGACAGAGGACTTTGTCGGATTTTTGTAGGATATAAACTTGCTTTTCTCCCTAATTAAAAGTTACACCCTTTTGTGTCAAGGTGTGTAACACCCGTAGATCAGGGCTAGTCAATTTAGAGACGATAAGCATCAAAAATGACTTTTTGATGGAAGATTATTTAGAAGGATTAATCTTAACCAAGTTGTAGTATATGTCACAAGGTTTCCGTGCATATAAGGAATGCCGAAATCCGAGTTATAACGAAGAAGTTATGACCTGTCGAAGTTTCACGACAGAACCGGCACGACCCAGCGCGACCCAGATAGTGAATTTAAGGTAGATAGATATCTATCCTTAGTGATATAAATGAGAACTGAAGATCTCATCGATAGTAGTGCAACGAAGGAAAGAAGGACGGAATCGGAGTTCAGATGAAGGAGTTATGAGTTTATAACGGAGTTTTCCTGTCCCGGCCTACTAAAAATGCTATATAAGTAATATACTTATAATATATTAAAAATAAATTCAAAATTAGCCAATGGAGTCTAAACAAGAGTTGTAGAGCATAATCTCACCTTCGCGGCGATATAAAGAACGTCAAAAACGGAGTTCGTATGCGAAAGTTAAGAATTTCTGAAGTTCGGGGCGCGAAACCCCAAAACTGTCAGAGCCCACGACGTGGAACAAGGTTGCCACGACGTGGCAAGTGTCCTGACACCTCCGGAAGGCCCCCAGATGCAACTTGGGATGACGCATGCAGTGACGACCAAGCCCACGACGTGGAACAAGGTTGCCACGACGTGGCAAGGGCCAAATTTGCCCTATAAATAGATTTAAAGGGCCAACCATTTAGGGTTGCTATTTTCTCTCTTCTCTCTCCCGTTTTGCATCGTTTTACGTGCCAGAAATACCCCGAAGCCCCGGTATTATTCTCTAGCCCCGAGGCAAGTCCCGAGATCCCGAAGATCCCGAGAAGTGCGGTTCCCGAGTCGAAGCTCTGCCCGTGAGAAGTTCGATTTTTGTAGAGATCTTCCAGATCTGCTGAGGATTTCTACTTCTGCAAGTCGTAGTGCTGTCCGATCATCTTCTGATCAAGTGAGTGTATACTACCTTTCATAAACACGATAATAATACAAGTATGGTTTGAGTGTATTAAGTATATTGTTGTTTATATGCGCGAGTGTGTAGTTACTTTCTTCTAACACATAAATATGAAGTATTTGCTATGAAATACGTGCTATGTGTTTATATGTTATTTGTCTATTTGAGATGGGCATGGAATTTGGAGTTTTATACAGGTGTTAAATGATTTAAACTGTGTAACTGTTTATATCTACAAAAATTGTTGGGTAGAACATGGGTAGATGGGATAGTTGGTGACTATGGAGTTAGCGCCTGCTGTTAGATAAACCTTGGTGACTATGGAGTTAGCGCCTGCTGTTAGATAAACCTTGGTGACTATGGAGTTAGCGCCTATTGTATAAACCTTGGTGACTTTGGAGTTAGCGCCTATTGTAGAGTAAACCTTGGTGACTATGGAGTTAGCGCCTATTGTTAAGTGAACCTTGGTGACTATGGAGTTAGCACCTATTGAGTAAACCTTGGTGACGATGTGACTTCGTGCCTGTTAAGTGAACCTTGGTGACTATGGAGTTAGCGTCGCTTGAGTAAACCCCGACGACTATGGAGTTAGCGTCTGATAACTATGGATTTAGTACCTGATCTATAAACTTTGGCAGCAATGGACTTCGTGCCAATTCCTTAGGTAAATCCTTAGGAATGAATGAATGAAGGATAGTGGATTCTTAGGGTAAAACCTTAAGAAGATAATGGGGATGGGTATTTGGGTTGATTGTTTGATAAGTGAATATAATAAATGTATTATTGTGGGTTGAAAACCCTATATGCTCACCAGGCTCCCAAGCCTGACCCACTCAGTTTTCTTTTCATTACAGGTAATGACACAAGAGTATAAGTCGGCGGACTTGACGAGAGATTTTGGATTATAGATCAGTAGTTGAATAACTATTGTAAGGTCTATTTTATATTGTTTATGCTTTTGGTCTGTAACGAACATGACATCCCGAGGTTTTATTATTTAATGAAAATACATTCTTTTCGAGAAATGTTTTGATAAAATGGTTATCATATTTTATTTTGGGAACAAATTCCGCAACCGTTTTCTTTAAACAATCACTCTGATTTATAAAACAAAGCATAAACAAATCGGTCTTTTCGGGCCGTGAAATTGGGGATGTCACAAGGTGGTAACCGGTTTAGCCATTCGGGAGAAATTTTGGATGAATCTGCGATAGTAGCCAACAAGACCTAAGAATTGTCGGATTTATGTAGGTGTTTTGGGTGCTGACCAGCTCTCAATTGCCTTGATTTTGGAAGGGTCCATGTGTATTCCCTCCAAACTAACCACGTGATCCAGGAAATTTACATAAGAGTTCAGAAATTACAAACCATAAAATGGAGATACCAACCACTCATCCCAGTTACAAATTATATTCTTACCCCTGTGTTTTAACCAATAAAAGACCGTGGACATAATGCATTCAGTCCCTTGATGTATCGAAGTACCTACCATTTGAAATAATCGTTTGTTTCTAAACCTCCATAAATTCCATAGCAATACGTAACAAATGACAATAAACCTTTCTCTTTTCAAATGACTGTTCCCCCAGGTAGCAATGAAGAGAAGAAGATCACCAATAGTTTTTATTGAGATCTGATCACTTATTACACCGCACCAGCTCAAGATGTTGTTCCTTATTAGGGTAGCAAACGGACAATCAATCAGAACGTGATCAACATATTTAGTCCTCCCAATGCACAAACTACACAACGTTGAGTTAACCAAAATACCCCTCTTCTCCAATGCTACAACTGATGGAATTTGATCTTGCGCATCTCTCCAAATAAAGAATAACACCTTGATTGGAACCGCCTTACTCCATACAACTACAGAAGTACCAGGGATGCTAACATGCAACTTATCAATAACCTGTCTAAGGGATCCAACTGAGAATGTGTCGTCGACCGATAGCTTACAGCTCCAATGATCCGCTCCCGACCCTAAGGGAATACCAAATACTTCACTAGTGAGGGCATGGACATCATATTCAAGCCCAAGAACATTAGGAATAGACTTCCAATTTCAAACTTGATTTGAGCCGACAATTCTATCAAATACAATGCATCTTTTCCTGGATTCCAATTCAAATAAGGAGGGATATTTTGCTTTTAGGCTCCCAGAGCCTAACCAAGTATCATACCAGAATAGAGTTTTGTTCCCTGATTCGATTTTTACTTTGAAAATGTCTTGAACATCAAGATTATGTTCTAACAATGCCCTTTTAATTCCTATAATGGTGTTCCAAACTCCACTGTACTTCTGTCTAGATAGATATTCAAAAGGCTTATTTGATAAGTTATGGATCCCATGTATCACCCGAGCCCACAGAGAATGATTTTCGTTCTTTAGTCTCCACCACCATTTCACCACTAATCCAATGTTTAAGGCTTTTATGTAGACCACTCCCAATCCCCCATCACCTTTGGCTGCTAAAACTTTCTCCCAACTAACCCAGTGAATTTTCTTCCTTTTATCATATCCACCCCGTAAGAATGTTCGCCTTATCTTCTCCAATTCTTCTAATACATCCATTGGAGCTTTGAATAATGATAAGCAATAGGTAGGTAGGTTACCCAGGACTGACTTTATTAAGGTTAGCCTACCCCCAAAAGATAAGGTTTTAGCCTTCCATAAGGAGATTTTGGAGTGAAATTTCTTGATAATAGGCTTCCAATTTTTAGTTAGATTCATATTGGCGCCAACAGGAACACCAAGATACTAGAATGGAAGAACACCCGCTGCACACCCCAATAGGTTAGCCCAATTCGCTGTTTTTGTCGAGGTAACACCAATACCGAAAACCTTTGACTTATGGAAATTTACTTTGAGACCCGAAGAGATATGAAAGCACCGCAGTATACGTGCAAGGTTCTTGAGGTTAGACCGCGATCATTCACCAATGAACAACGCGTCGTCAGCATAGAATATGTGAGATATAATCGGTCCATTACCCAGGATTTGAACGCCATTGAAGAGCCCTTTATCACAAGCCGATTTGAGAGCCACACTCAAACCCTCCATAGCGATAATGAATAGATATGGAGAAAGGGGATCACCTTGATGAACCCCCCCTTGATATTGGAAATTCTCTCTTTGGAGCTCCGTAAATGATCACTGAAGCCCTAGACGAGTTCAGGCAGCCCCAAATCCACATCCGCCATTTGTTCCCAAAGCCCATTTGTTCAAGAACCGAATCAAGGTATTGCCAATTCACCGAATCAAATGCTTTATGAAAGTCGACTTCGAAGAGTAGGATTTTTTTAGAGCTCTCTTTGCACATGAATAAACATCATTAATCATGAGAGGACCATCAAGTATGCAACGTCCGTCCACATAAGCCGACTGTACATTTCCTATTAATCTCCCAATAACCGACTTCATCTGATTGGAAAGTATCTTACTTATGATCTTGCTCAAAGACCCAATTAGGCTTATAGGGCGGTAGTCATTCAAAGATAGTGGGTCTTTGATTTTAGGAGCTAAATGAATTGCGCTTCTCCTTACTTTTGACTTTTTCTGTTCTTCCTCATTCACTGTTCGGAAAACATGTTAATAAACTTTGAAAATATACATCTAATGAAGTAAGAAGACCATTCAAGCAACCGACGAGGTGAGGTGAGTAAAATTTAAACAATGTTTTGAGACCTAAAAAGTATTATTTAGTTGTACATTGTTCTTGAACTTATTTTTGTATGTTTTAACCTGTATAGAAAATGGAAATTTTGTTGGATGAGTGGGCTGATACCTATTCCAAGCAAAATGACTTTATTAGCATTTGTTTCTTCTCTTCAATTTTAGTTGACGATTATTATAGTTTTATATGATTTTATTGTGATCAGAGGTTCCCACAAACTACAGTATTCGATATGTCCTTTACTTATGAGGTGTTCCTGGAAACTACATGAAATTCATATTATAAGTTAGAAATGATCAAAATGAAATTGCTTTCGGCAAATGGAAATCATGTATTTTTGTCTTTTAAGTTTTTTTCTTTTCTCTTTTTCTTTTGTTATTCGTACTGAATAAACTGTAAATGACCATTTTACTCTTAAACGATTTAGTAAATTTTATAGGCTTATGTTGAAGAGGAAGGGCATTGATGTGGAGGTAATCTACTAATCCCTTTTTATCTTTTCTAGATAATTCAGTTGGTATATAAAGAATTTTGATGACCTTGATGCCCAAATGATCCATTTGTAAGTTCTCCCCACACTATATATAACTAGTCTTATAACTTATATATATATATATATATATATATATATATATATATATATATATATATATATATATATATATATATATATATATATATATATATAACTAGTCTTATATCCTTTATATCGTCTCTGATGTATTTACAAAATTACATTTGTTATCTGGTTTTGATGGGACAAGAGTTTGGGATTAGGATTCACTGATGCATTAAAACTATAGATGGAAATTCAAAAGCAAGTACATGAGCAGCTCAAGGTAGGGATGTCAATGGGACCAAACAGGAGCGTAAATAGCTGCCCCCGCTCCCGCCCCCACCCCCGAAATCAGTTGGTGCCCCCGCTCCTGGTCCCGCCCCCGGCTCCCCCGTTTACATAGCCCCCGGTCCTGCCCCTGGTTACCTCCATCGCTCCCGGTCCTGCCCTCGTTCCCCCGGTTCCCCCGATTTATAGGCTTAAAATTCGATTTTTTTTGCTAAACAACCACTTTGGTTTAGGCTAAAAAGACTATTTTTAACAACTTTAAAAGCTTAAAACCTAATCTTTTAGAAACTAAAAAATTAAAAATCCAACATTACGAATCCAACATTACAAAATGACAATTCTAACAATCTTATAAATATAAAATACGAACAAGTCCAATATTACAAATATAAAATACATATATTTCCAAAATTATATGATCAATTCGCTACCTCTTCAATATCCATTAATTGGAAACCGGAAAGTAAAACCTAACCTAAACCTAAATTTAAAAAAATCTATTTTGTATATGTATTTTATATTAAATATATACTTTTTACATAAATATACAACCGGGGCCCCCGCGGGAGTACAAGACGGTAATACTAACTCCCGGCCACGGTCCCAAAAATAAGCGGGGTTTAATTTTGCCCCCGCTCCCGCTCCCGGTTTTTCTAAAAATTTAGTCCGGTACGGGATCGGGGTCCATCGGAAGCAAGGTCCCACGAGGGTTTTTGACATCCCTAGCTCAAGGTATGCCAATCAAATAATATCCAATATATATATATATATATATATATATATATATATATATATATATATATATATATATATATATATATATATATATTTCCCTCAAAATTTAATACCGAAAGTGATCAATTGGCTGAAAGTTGTTTTTTTTTTTTTTTTTTTTTTTTTTTTGTCTATAATTTTCAGATCTAAAGAAACTTACAATTACGAATAGAAGAACAAGGAAAGTGTTAGTAGAAATAATTTAAATCGGTAATAAACATGTTTTTGTTTATGAAAATTGTTTTGGATAGCATTACTACCCATTCAACCAATTTACACATGATAAAAATAGAAGGAACAACCCCTTAACAAAGAAAGTAACGAAGATGTTTCATTTCAAACTTTTTACAAAAATGCCCTTTTGTATTTTGTTTGAGCAGCTTGTTGTATCAAATCAAGTGAACATTAAGTATTTAGATGCTTCATTCCATTTAGCCCCTACACTTGGTAACGTCTAAATCTGAAATTTATATCTTTGCTCTCATAATTACAAAACTGCCCTCATATGTTATAATAAACTAGATGAGGAGCCACGCGTTGCGGGGATCAAGCTAAACAGATACGATCGAGAGCATATGATTTGAGTCGGAAGTATCCACTAAACTAAAGTCAACCAATTTAATCTATGACTATAAAGGAATGTTTTAAATAATAAAATTCACAAACCCCAAATCTGTTGGTTAAATTTCAACTTTACATAGTCAAACCCAGTGAGTGACCCTCTATATAAATAAATACATGTCAATATGCCATTTGCTCTCACATTTTTAATTGCATGTGACTTGATCTAAAAAAATTCTACAAAAAGTGAATGATATATTATGAATCTACCAATGAATTTGAAGTGCAACATAAAAAAGACTTTACCCATACAAAACTTAATGCACCCCTTTAAATATTAATCACTCACCAGCCCAAAAAAGAGGAACCCCACTTAATAAGATGTAAACAATCACCCCTACACTCCAAACATCTGCTTCAAGTTTCTTCATGTTTGTATTCGTGTAGAGAAAGAGAGGAAGGTTTTTTATTCTGACACAAAATCGCCAATTGTGAACACCGACCTAAGTCGGAGTTAGAGAAATCGAACACACAACCGACAACAGGAAGTCCGAGTAACCAAATGTACTTTTTTCCACTCATTTTAGCTTTTTCAACTATTGTTTCGCCCCGCACAAGTAAATGTGAATTTATGAATCAAAGAAAGCTAATAACTTGATTTTGTACATATTATTGCAAAGTTAAAATTATGATTTGTTGACTTTTTGAAAGCCCTATAAGGGTAAATAAACTTTAATACCTAGGTGATTGTCTCCTTAATCATTTATGAATAAGAATTTGTTTTCAAAAGACTCCAAATCATGTTATTTACAATTTAGGCTTTGTTCATCTGTTACTAAAAATCCCCTTTTTACAATATGTAACATTTCATGTTTCAAGTAATTTCTCCCAAATCTACACTGTAATTAATAATTGGAATCCATTCTGGCAACTATGATGACAGAGTAATGCATAAGTAAAGATGACAACTAAATCAATGAATTTATAATCTTTTGTATTGATGCTCGAACGTATGTGACTGAAAACATAATTGAGTGCAGTAAGCTGCATAAAGTATTGTAGCCAAACAATCATTTTTTTATAATCTTTTCGATTATTGTACTCAACTTACTTGTATTATAATATTTTCCTATATGTATGCATGATTTTTTTAAAAAAATAATTTTCTATTTTTTACATATTCATTTTCACTATAGGATGTAAAAAGTCTGTTTTTTTATATATTTGTTTTAAATAAAACAAAATGCACCTTAAGGAAGTGAGCTTTCCATTATTGGTTGACTTTGTCTAGATGATGTGTTAAAGCTGCTAATTGATAAGCCTTTTTAACATATGATGCTCCATCTTAAGGTCTAATCCTCTATGCGCATACAGAATAATAATAAGACATAAAAATAACGAAAACCTTAATTTAATTTAAAAAAAAAATACAATCTTACAGAGGTCTAATGATTTTTCATGTTCCCCATTTTATTATAGACTCAAAACGCGGCGTCGAGCTCTTCTTAGATCTTTCACACTCCCATTACTACCAAACTTATGTGAATTCTGTCAATTCTGTGGCCGTGTTTCAAGAATGGAGATGAGTCCTTGAAGATCATCAAATGCGTGTTTATAGTGTCAAATCATTTGAAGTAAAGTAACCCTTCTCAAAAGAGCCTGGCCATATCAAAAACTGAAATAACAATAAACTTTATGAACTTTTTACATTATTATATATAGAAAAATTAAATTTATGAAAAATTTGTACTTTTGGGTAACTTGTGTCAAAAGCTATAGTATACTACAATTTCCAATTGCATCAATGACTTCACCAAAATATTGGTTTGTAGCGGCATAATTGCAGAAACAAACAACTACAAATGAGTGTTGTGACATCCCCAATTTCTCGGCCAGAAAAGACCGATTTGTTTATGCTTGTTTTTAAAATCAGAGTAATCTTTTAAAGAAAACAGTTGCAGAATTTGTTCCCAAAATATGATAAAGATTTATCAAAGCATTTCTTTAAAGAAATGTATTTTCATTATATAACAAAATCTCGGGATGTCATGTTCTGATACAGACACATAAGCATAAACAGAACATACATTATTTACACTAGAGATTTACAGCTCCTTTATGATGGGTTTATGCAAACAATCTTATGTGTGCATGCAACCCTAAAGTTGGATCTATGTTTTCACTATTAGTTATACAACTTTATGAACACAAAAGGAAACCTGGCATGTTACTATTATTTTTCAAAATTCATATATAAAATAGAATACATACGTTTTGTTGTTATATAACAGTAATAACTAGTTCCTTGAATTTCCTTAGCTCTTGAAAGCAAGTACCACAAGTGTAGTACCTCTAATGGCTCACAAACACACTAGGTGAAAGGATGAATATGGGAGAGAGGAGAGAAGGGTATCTTGCCCTAGATTTTGTCCCTTTTAGGGTTTCCCAAGGCTTAGACGAAATCTTAGTGCCTTAGGGTGCTATTTATACTTAAGGCTAACTTGGGTTTCAAGGTGTAAACCCTAATCCCTTAGCTTAGGGCCTAAGCAAGTCCATGAACTCCTTTCCTTAAGCCCTTGGACGAAAACTCCTAGATCCTTCTAGGATTTTCGTTCAAGCCTTAATAAAGGTGATCCAATGGCCCAAAGCCTCAACTATTAAATAATTACAAAATAGCCCTTGCACTTTCAGTCAGTTCCTTTAATCCCAAAATTAATTCTAAGTTAATTTCTGATTAAATACTAATCAATAATATGATTCCAAATTAATATATTATTCATATAATATATTAACAAATCATATTTATACCCTAATTTATTATTCTTAACAATAAACCAGCCTCTCTCCTCAACAATCATCATGTCTAGTCACCAGTGTGAAGGCAACCCAAAAGGACCATGCACAATCGGGTCAAGTACATACCAAAATAGTTATGGACTTAGACATTAATCCAATAGTCTCCCACTTGGATATGTCTAATAACTATTCTGCGTATAACCTAAGATCCTGATTAGCAATCGTAGCTTTCAAAAGCCGCTGTCAACTCTGATCTTATCAGAAGCGTGTCCTTTAGATAAGGGATCATATATTCCTCCATTCTTGATATCGTATAGACTTGAGACATGGATTTTGATCATTCTCTCAGTCTATGTGTTGTTTCCCGATTTCCGATTTACGACGACTGACAACAGACTACAATTGAACACATCAAATTAGTCTCGGCTTGGCCAAGCGCTTAGGGTGTCATCACTAAATCATCGAGGGCCCACATATATCGCTTTCATACCACTTTGGATAAAAGGAACAAATAAACTTTGATTCAATGCTTGCTTGCACTCACTCACCGAATCACACACAACAATATGTTTTATAACACCAAGTTACTGGTGCGTTTACATATTATCAATGTGTAACCGACTCGCAAGATACAACTCACACATCTTGGTTTCAAGAATATAAGATATTATCGTCTCACCAATCACTCGTGATAAGATCCATGAAGTGATCCAAGTAAGCGTGGGTTTAATCCAATGCTCAAATCATATTCATAAGCACTCATGAACGTTGCAGCAAACATTTGCTTATGTCTAATACACTTTAGACAATCCACACACCAATTCACGATAGTCTTCATTCATACTTACTTCCAACATATGAACGACTGTGGTCTGTTCGAATAATTTGATTGTTCTAAACCAATTTAATTATTCAGGAAGTCAGAACATGCAAAGTGAAACACAAGAATAATACTAATCCCGTATGGCCCCAAACTCTGGGTATAAATAAAACATTTTATTTAATCACCATATTCATTACTCATTATTTGTTGTTTCGAGTAATCAACTTCTTTCTTGAATTATTACTACACTTGTCCCATGCTCTCAGCATGGATACAATGTTTACTTATGGTCCTTACTTTTTGAAACAGATCAAATGAACACATTTCCAATCATACTCATTTCACAACTCCCAATCCTTATCACAAGTGTAAGAATATCAAGTTCTTGCCACTTATAGAATATGCTAGATTCTAAAATTTTATGCAATGATCCTTTCATAAAGTCATAGCTTAAAATCATCAAGACTTGGCCAATCTCTATCAGAAACAATTCTATAGATATGATGTCTCTCACTCAAAGTACATTCCTTTGAACATCCTTCTTGCATAAAAGTTTCTAATCTAGACATAGATTCTCAATATCCAACTCCCAATATGGAAACATTTCCATATTTGCCATACCACAACTCATTCTTAATAGAATCTTATCTATTCATAATAATGTCGATATGGTCCATCCAATACCATACTTCCAACTACTCACAAGCGACCAATCCTCAGCGAGCTTTGGATCGTCCTTTGATAGTTGTTTAATTATCTTAGTCAAAACCGATTCTTGTCCTTTTTCCCTCTTAATGCGCTAGACATTTAGAGAATTTTAGAATGGTCAAATATTATAGCATTTGCAATCGATCCTATACCCAAAGCGTATGGGACATGATGCATAATGTCTTACATAAAGATACGATACTTTATCAATCTTCTGCCATAATATCTTATGTGTCACGTTCTTATAATTTGAATTATGAAGAGGGATGCCATAATCATAATCGAAATTTTGAGAACGCACTATGTATCCTTGACTAAATTTGTTAACATTCCACAACCTAAGCCTTTAGATTTGAAATGAAGCATAATATTCTCTCCATTAATTATGGCAAAACAACTTTTCAACCCTTACGACTTTGCAAAGTATAACTCTTGTTTTCTATAATTAATATTGCTAACTTGCAATACTTGCCATAATAATCATACAAGCATAACATTTATGCTCCCACTATCATGATGCTTATTATCATATAAGCATAACACTTATGCTCCCACTAGCTTTGACATGTATTCAGAAAACAACTTAACTTCCAGAAAACAATACTTATTGAATTTCTTAAGTTCATATTTCTAATACCTAATGCTCTGATAATCCTTTATCTAAGCTTCTCAAACTTATAAACCTTTGCCTTAGATAGCTCATATGTGTGTCTAAACAATTCAGACTAATTGCCAAATCTCACAATTCGAATCATGGAAAGGGATGTCGTAACCATAATCGAATTCGAGAATACAATTTTCACAATCACTATCTTCTTAAAATCTCTCTTAGTGAAAGCATTTCCTCACAGTCATTTTCATGAAGGAGGGAATCTTATGACACTTAGATTTTA
The DNA here is from genome assembly GCF_002870075.4 of Lactuca sativa. NCBI lineage: Eukaryota > Viridiplantae > Streptophyta > Magnoliopsida > Asterales > Asteraceae > Lactuca > Lactuca sativa. Next base: position 159,537,980 of record NC_056624.2, on the reverse strand, counting down.
GTGGTGTATGTGTTCCTATCCATGTGAATTTGTCAAAACCAAAGTTTGCAACAAATCCAAACTTATATGGACCGAACTTTCTGAATCTTGATTTCTTGCCTTATGGTAACACGAGTGCCCACCATGTCTTCCAAGTAGTTAAGTAGCTCATCCTTACATATCAATGTACTTTCGATCGATCAAGGTGCTTTGTCTTTATGCATTTAAATGAGAACTCATAGAACTCACATACATAATTAACTCAATTGGAATGGCACATAAACAAAATAATGTCAACATGATAGGTTGTAAAACTCAAGTCGTGTGCTAGTGATGATCGATAAGGTTTATTCTTGATTAGTTCTTGAAACCTTTTTCAAGATCATTAAGACTCCCAGTGACTCCTTGACATATAAGATTCTCTTGTCAATAAACATTTCTCGACAAACAAATATTCAAGAGTTAGTGTAGCTTTTATCAAGACAAAACACTTCACAAAATTGGTCCTAGTTGGTCTTTGTCTTATCCAAGACATCACAACTTTCCACATTTGATGAATGTTATAAACTTTCTTAAGACTTGTCACTCAATGTCACAATCTTAACTCTAAGACTTGTTTTTGGAACGAAGTATGATTGACTTCTTGATTTAACCATTTCTTCAATTCTCGATTCCTCGTCTCAGACATATAATTGCACTAAGACTCACTTAGAGGATCAATTGAGATATGGTTCTTAATCATTAAGACTTATCATAAAACACAATAAAAGATACTCTCCCTTCTTCTTAGAATGGATAAACTTTTATCTTTCTGCCTTCTTGATTCTTTTTATTCGTTCTGCTATTCATTGAAACTCTTTCAATCAACTCAGAATTACACTTAATCTTATAAGGATAATCATATTTACTAAACTTTAGTAAATCATGACGAATATCTTTGTCACTCTTGTGGTGGACTTGATCAACACACAACCTAGTGTGCTCGATCTCCTAGTCCTTCACTTGATACTTTGTCAAAGAATTAGTCTAATTTCCAAAATACGGAGTCTCTCATTCATCACGCAACCAAGTTGTATGATTCAAAGTTTCTGTCCAATTGAAACTTGGGCGATGAGAAACTCTCCCTATTTGGTAAATTCTCGACATTTCCACAAATAACCTAATTAATTATCAAATTCATCATTGCTAATAATAGAAACCTTCAAACATCAATTTCTCATACACGCCATTGCAAGGATAAATAAATAATATAAAATCAAAATTTATTTTATTGCGGAAAAATTTGTCCTTACGATGCAATGAAAAACTATGTTATTACATATTTCTTAGTAATCTATTCTAACTCCAAGTAGTAGCTTAAGAATCTAATCTTCAAGCAACGCGATCAAAATCCATTTCTTCACGATTAGATTCAGCTTACTTCTTCCCTTAAGCTTCCTCTCTTTTCTTCGATCCTACAAAACATCAAAATGAAATCTTATCACATCATGTATTAAGAATCTAGAATAGGAACTTAAAAGAGTTAGTTAATGGATTTTACCTGAAGTAGAGCCATACGTCTTGACTCTCCCATTTCGTAGATCTCTCAGGTAGTTAGGGCAGCTTCGTCTCCAATGCCACTTCTCTTGGCAATAAAAGCAAATGGACTCCTTTGGCACAACACATTGGACAATCATAGACTTAGTTCTTTCTAGACTTCCGATGTTGCCAGTGTCCATTACAGTTTGGGAGTTTGATTCACCATACAAATTTACTTTACCAGCACGCCAAATCATTGTTGATTCAACAACTATAAGCAAACAGGTGAGATCAATGAGGGTCACATCGTGATCTATCATATAGTACTCTCTAACGAACTCACTATATGATTCAGGAAGCAACTGAAGAACCCAGTCAACAGCCAACTTACCTGAAATCTCGACACCCAACATCCTTAACCTATCAGTGTGTGACTTCATCTCTAAGACGTGTGCACACACAGGTTTCCCATCTTCGTGTTTACTTGCCAAAAGGGCTTGAGTGATCTTGAAATTTTCAAGCCTTCGAACTTGTGGGTTAGGGAGAATAATTGGAGGAGGTGGAGGAAGTGAAGCATGATTTCTTGTTCCCCGATCGAATCGTGGAATATCATCTTCATGTGGGAAGCTTGTTCCATGGGATTTGGGAAGACCATAGTTGTCACACTTTGACATATACAAAATGGGAGAAAATTCAATTTAAGTTGATTAGGATCCTCGATGTGACACCCAAATGAAACATCGAGGCTAGGATCCAACACAATACTCTACAACCTAGAAGAGGGATGTCGTAATCCAGTTGCAGAATATTTGAAGGTAGGTAAATGACGATTTACCAATAATTTCCACCATGAAAAACGAAAAAGAAATTTAAGTTTTAAATCTATTGAAAATTCCTAGATCTTTTGAGATTCATTGAACTTTTCAATGGCATGTTTAAATCTCGATATGCCCCTCGATTTGTGACTGGGATGCCGAGGATCACAAAATAGGGTGTGAATAACCATGCAAACTTACATGGTGTCCCCAATGTTACAGTCACCTATTCGATGTGTCGGTTAACCACACACGCTCCACCGAACTATGACAAACATTGAGTCACCCTTTGCTACCTTTGCTTAGAACCATTTAGTGTGCCGGTTAACCACATGCGCTCTACTAACGTCTTCACAAGGGCACAAAGTGTAATTTCATGGAATTACATCAATTCACTTTTGCCTAAAGTAACTAAGATTGGGAATTTTGTAAAAACATTTAGTTACTTTATACTTCATTATACTTTTAATGGAAAGGGTTTGCCCTATCCTACCCGTTCGGCTAATGACCCTCCACCAATCAAGGAAGCGGTGGGTGAGAGTGGACACCCATTAAATGGCCATTTTATAGGCCATAACCTTATACCCCCTTATAGATCGGCTTCGTGAATGAGGCCTACTAACGGTAAGACTAGCATTTAAGTTATACATATACAATATTAGACTTTTAATGTTATACATAGTATAAGAGTGTATTTTACACTTTTAAAATATTAGGTGGTTTAATTTTATAAATTACACTTTTAATTTAATTAAATATAAACCATATCATTATGGATTTATTAACTCTCTTTTAATTATATACTTACTTAATTTAATAAAACCATAAGGGTGTAATTTGAACTTTTCAAAATTAGGGTTTTAGAATTTAGACTTTTTCAAAATTAAACCTTTTAATCAAACAATTTAAATCCCAAAACTTGAGGGCAAGTTTTGAAACTTTTCAAAACATAAGCAAGAACATTCTAGACCAAATTACAAATAATAATAATTAACCAATTAATTAGTAATTATCTAAATATGACCTAATTCAATTTCTTGCAAGATAATCTATCAAATAATTCAAATAAATCAAGTTTATCACATAAGGAAATGATTATCTAATTAATTTGACAATTATCTTTTATTTTGGTAAGGATATCTTTTAAATTAAACAATTAATTTAATCTAATCCCTTAAATCCCTTAGATTTCGAAATTATGGGATGGGATAAATCAAAATATTTAATTACCAAATTTAAACATTTAAAGGATAATTACAAGATATGGCATTATCCAAATCCCTAAAATTTAAGATCTAATTTTGGGGAATGAGGCAACTTCGAAATCCAAGGGTTGGATAACCCTAAATTTCAAAATCTTGGAGGCTAAGGAAAAGGGTTTAAAACCCTATCAAAAAATCGCCAACTAGGGTTTTGCAACCCTAATTGCGAAAATTACCAAGCCCTAGGGTTTACTAGCAATAAACCATAATTTGTCAAGTTCATACATTTGAATAATGTTAATTGAAAACAAAAACCAATGGCTCCAATACCACTGATGGGTTTATACAAACAATGATGATGTGTGCATGCAACCCTAGAGTTGGATCTATGTTTTTACTATTAGTTATACAACTTTATGAACGCAAAAGGAAACCTGGCCTGCTACTATTATTTTCAAAATTCATATATAAAATAGAATACATACGTTTTGTTGTTATATAGCAATAACAACTAGTTCCTTGAATTTCCTTAGCTCTTGAAAGCAAGTACCACAAGTGTAGTACCTCTAATGGCTCACAAACACACTAGGTGAAAGGATGAATATGGGAGAGAGGAGAGAAGGGTATCTTGCCCTAGATTTTGTCCCTTTTAGGGTTTCCCAAGGCTTAGACGAAATCTTAGTGCCTTAGGGTGCTATTTATACTTAAGGCTAACTTGGGTTTCAAGGTGTAAACCCTAATCCCTTAGCTTAGGGCCTAAGCAAGTCCATGAACTCCTTTCCTTAAGCCCTTGGACGAAAACTCCTAGATCCTTCTAGGATTTTCGTTCAAGCCTTAATAAAGGTGATCCAATGGCCCAAAGCCTCAACTATTAAATAATTACAAAATAGCCCCTGCACTTTCAGTCAGTTCCTTTAATCCCAAAATTAATTCTAAATTAATTTCTGATTAAATACTAATCAATAATATGATTCCAAATTAATATATTATTCATATAATATATTAACAAATCATATTTATACCCTAATTTATTATTCTTAACAATAAACCAGCCTCTCTCCTCAACAATCATCATGTCTAGTCACCAGTGTGAAGGCAACCCAAAAGGACCATGCATAATCGGGTCAAGTACATACCAAAATAGTTATGGACTTAGAAACTAATCCAACACTTTAATATCTCTATGAAATATATCTTCGTATCGATACCTATGATACAAAGGAAACTGAGTGGGTCAGGCTTGGGAGTCTGGTGAGCATATAAGGTTTTCATCCCACAATGTTATATCATATATTTATAAATATAGAACAGTCAAACATGTACAATTTCACCATATAAAGGAAACTCTTATCCCACCCCATCGATCCTCACAATGACACGATCTAAACTCTCGTATCTAAAATTTTCCTCTTTACCCGATCCCTACTCACGGATCTAAAACTATCCTCTTCACCCGATCTATACTCACGGATCTAAAACTAACATTTTCACCTGATCCATACTCACGGATCTAAAACTAACCTTTTCACCTGATCCATACTCACGGATCTAAAACTAACCTTTTCCCCTGATCCATACTCACGGATCTAAAACTACCTGATCCATACTCACGAATCTCAAACTAACCTCCTAATCTGATCCATACTACCGGATCAATAATTGTACCCAATCCATACTCCCGGAATAGGGACAATCAACTATACCTTAATCCTGATCTGATCCATACTCCCGGATCAATAACTGTGCCCAATCCATACTCCCGGACTAGGGACAATTAACTTAGTCTTAATCCATACTCCCGGACTAACAGCAAGTTTTATCTCTTTACCTGATCCATACTCCTGGACCTAAAACTAACCTCTTGGTCTAATCCATACTCTCGGATCTAAAACTAGCCTCTTGATCTGATCCCTACTCACGAATCTAAAACTAACCTCTTGATCTCATTATCCAACTCATCCTTTTATCACACACAAACTATCTCATCTACCCATGTTCTACCCAACATATTTGTAGATATAAAATACATATACAGTTTAACTCATTTAAAAACTATATAAAACATCCATTCCACACTCATCTCAAATAAACAACAATATATAAACACATAGCACGTATTTTATAACAAATACTTCATATTTATGTGTTAGAAGAAAGTAACCACACACTCACTTGATCAGAAGATGATCGGGCAGTGCCTCGTCTCTTAAAATAATCTTTTGCGATGAAACCGGGATGTTTTCCTCCAAAACCGGGCTTCACGCGGGTAGAGCTTCGGCTCGAGAATCTTTCTTCTCGGGATCTTCGGGTTTCGGGACTAGCTTCGGGTCTCGGGAATGATACCAGGGCTTTGGGGGGTTAAAATAGGGCTTAGAGAGAGTATCGGGAGTGGGAGAGTAAGAGATGAGCAACCTAAATCGGCTGACCCTTGAATTCTATTTATAGGGAAAAAAATGCTAAACTCACCTCGTGAGTTTTTAATTCTCACCTCGTGAGTTTCTAATATTCACCTCGTGAGCTCGATACGTCATTGCGTTCATCATGGCCACTTGCCCTGGAAGACTTCCATCATCTGCTCACCTCGTGAGCCACTTAATGCTCACCTCGTGAGCTCTGATAGGGGTGGAAGTTTGTGCCCCGAACTTTAGAAATTCATATCTTTCGCATATGAGCTCCGTTTTTTACATTCTTTATATCCACGCGTAGGTAAAAATAAGATCTACAACTTTCATTTAGACTTCGTCGGCTAATTTTGACTTTCCTTTTAATATATTATTAATATATTATTTTTAGTAGGTCAGGACAGGAAAACTCCGTTTAAAATTCATAACTCCTTCATCTGAACTTCGTTTTTGTCTTTATTTTTATCGTTGCACTACCATTGACGAGATCTTTGATTCTCGTTAAGATTGTTTCGGCTAAAAACTGCTCGATCTCAAATCGAGTATTCGGGCTGCATACCGCTAAGTCGAAACTTAGAAAAATCATAACTTCCTCATACGAAGTCAAATTTGGGCGTTCTTTTTATGCACGCTTTTGGTTTAACGTATTATATGACTTTTATTTAGATCGCTAAGGCCAAATATCGCTCTAATGTAAATTTACTATTTAGTGTCATGCTGGTTTTGTCGCGAAACTTCAACAGGTCATAACTTCTTCGTTATAACTCAGATTTCGGCGTTGTTTATATGCTTGGAAACCTTGTGACATATACTGCAACTTAGTTAAGATTAATCCTTCTAAATAATCTTCCATCAAAAAGTCATTTTTGATGTTTACTGTCTCTAATTGACTAGCCCTGATCTATGGGTGTTATTCTATACTATTTGATATTACAGCACTATAATGATCTACTGCTTCTGTACGCTTACCATTCTAAAAGGCTTCATTTCCTAAATTCTGATTAACCTAACTAAAAGAAATTAAATTCACACTTAATATTAAAACAAATGCAAATGTCAGCTATCTATAATTCCATACCTTGTAGTGTAAAACCAATGTTTGAAGAGTATTTGTTGGACAAATTCGCCCGTAATGTTGAAGAGTATTTCCCATAGAGTGTTGAAGTGTACATGTGACTCAAAAACAAAAACTAATGTTTCATTCTTTGATTTTTTTGTTTGAGAAAATCTCATAAACAAATAGATGATCAGTATTAGTTAGAGACCACAAAAAAATATGAGAATTCAGGAAAAACTTTTAAGAAACAGTTGGTGGGCAAATGTTTCAACATGTAATCAAAGTTAGAATACCATCCCAAATTGTTCCAATACCTGTATCGCCCTATCAACAAACTGCAATCCTAAGCTCGGTGACCTTGAAATCAAGTCGATTACAATCTGAGATACTAACAACCCAAAAAAAAGTCGACATAAGAACAAATATGGTGCCCTAAGCATAAATTCTTGAGAAGCGAAAGACCCAAACATAATCCAAAACCAATACATAATGAAAAGTATCAAAATCACTATATGAAGCTCTATAAATTACAAATTCATTTTTAAAGGACCTAATTATCCACACACATACCTAGGGGTGTTTACAGTCTGTTTTTTTCGGTTTTTAGGTCAAACCGAAGCCAAACCGTTACTAACGTTTTTTGTCAAGCAAAAACCAAAGCCGAACCGTTGAAAATTTAAAACCGAATCAAACCAAACCGTTACTAACGATTTGGCTCCGGTTTGGTTTCACGGTTTGGGCTTTTTAGGCCCATTTTAGTCGAGTCCATTAAATTAATTTAGCAAAAAAAAAGCATTGTTACATGTATTAAAACAGTAAAAATGTGACACTCTAAAAATTCAAGCCAATTTAAACTTTTCAAAAACAACCCAGTTTCATTAAGTCATTACAAAAAGGTTTCAATACAATTATTATCAGAGTCTTCCCAGAACCATATCATAAAACATAAACACGAGGAGCGGTACGATCATGCCTTTTCCTTGCCACGGTCTCCTGAAGTACCTGAAACATTTAAACCACAACTGTAAGCCCGAAAGCTTAGTGAGATACCCCCAAAATACCAACCACATATACCATACACATAACATATCACAACAGAACAGAACAACCATGCACTTCGGGTCTACTGTGTGACTGGTCCGCCGCTCCGGGCCTTCAGTCCACCTGGTCCACCCTCCGAGTCTAGCCATATCCATCGAGTCTGTAGTGTGGTTGGTCCGCCCGCACCAGGCCTTCAACTCACCTGGTCCACTCTCTGAATCTACAGTATGACTGGTCCGCCCGCACTAGGCCTTCAGTCAGCCTGGTCCACTCTCCGAGCCTTGGCACGTCTGGTCCGCCCTCGTGGGGCCTTTAGCCTATCCGGACCGCTCGCTGGGTCTTCGGAATATCCGGTCCGCCCTGCGTATGTTGGCCTATAGCACAAAGCAGGACCCACCTCAACCCAACCCCAGTCAACCAACCATGTGCACATAAACATATAACCACGTAACAATTAATCATCAATCAACCGATCTAGCAGATCACATACATAGCATACTCTAAACAAGATACCGACCTAAACGGTCACTAATATAGCATCATCCTATGTACCAGGATACCGACCTCAACCAGGTCTCTAACATATATCACCCTAACTACCATGATGCAAACATAGCAAAGAAAATAACATAACAACAATACCCGGATACAATCCGAAAAAGGGCTGGCCTTGGTGCCTTAGACCATGTCGATATAGTGAGGATAACTCACTCTGCTCCAACCTCTGACACGAACTCCACCACTGATTATACCAAAAGACTGAACTCAATAAATACCAATAATTACCAAATTACCCCTGGAAGTCAACTGGTCAACTCTTGGTCAAAGTCAAAGTCCTCAGTCGAAGTCAAACTTCCTGACTGACTCTACTTGCCGAGTCAGCCCGCTGACTTGTCGAGTCCCTATGCTCTGAAAACTCCCATATCACGACCCAACTCGTCGAGTCGCCCCAAGACTCGCCGAGTTCCACGCACTCTGAGTCACCTCTTGCCCAACTCACCGAGTCGTCCCTCGACTCATCGATACACAGCTCAACCAAAACGGTTAGGACTTCGCGACTAGACTCGACGAGTCCAAGAACAGACTCGTCGAGTCCAAGGCAATCTTCAACAGACTCGTCGAGTTGTTCTTCCAACTCGTCGAGTTCCTGCCTATCTTTATCCAACTCGCCGAGTACACCCATGCGACTCGCCGAGTACAACTAGTTCTTAATCCATACAGTGGCTTTCCAAGCCATGCAAGGGCTCCAATCCATAGATCTACTCTTCTACAAGTTATTCCTCACGTAAAGTTGCAAACTTTATGTGAATCCAAAGAGATCTAAGCATAAAACACTCTTGAGCTAGGGCTTGGGACAAGAAGGCTTCACCAATAATTCAAAGATAGGAACTTTATTCTCTCTTGGATCATCACTACTCTAGATCTGAGGTAGCAACCTCAGATCCAACCTCCAAACTCAAGATAGCACTAGATATATTCCCAAAAATCCCACAAATCATAGATCTAGATGGATAACAGCTTAAGCAACGAATCATTACGTCAAGAGAAGACTCCAACAGAAGAATAAGCCAAAACCTTGTAAAGCCCCTTGCTCCAAGCCTCTTAATCTTCAAGGATCTCTTTACCAAGCACTTATCAAGGTTCCAAATGCACTCACAAGCGGATTTAGGGTTTCTGGACTTCAAAAGAGGCTAAGGAGACTGAGGGGAGGGCATTAAGTCCTTTAAATAGGGTGCAACCCCAAAGATTAGGGTTTTTCTCTCTTCAGCACCAACTCGCTGAGTCCAGCCTCTGACTCGCCGAGTTAGTCACTTGACACATGACCAAATTCGCGACCCGACTCATCGAGTCTATCCATTGACTCGCCGAGCCGGTCTTCAATATCTACACTAAGCACCCTGAACTTTTCTCTTTTGAACTCGGGGTGTTACAAAAAATTCTACCTAATATTAAATCTGCAATATTAGAGGTATTAAAACAGTAAAAAACTGCACTATTAAAGGTATTAAAACAATAAAAAAAACTGCACTATTAAAGGTATTAAAACAGACAAAATTTTGCCTAATTTAGTAAAAACCCGCACTATTAACAGTTTTAAAAAATACTGCAATATTAAAGTTGTCAAAACAACAAAAATTCTGCCTGATATTGTTAAAAAAACTGCAATATTAAAGTTGTCAAAATAGCAAAAAACAATTATCAAAAAAGTTGTCCAAAACAGCAAATAAAAAGCAGTTAATGAAAACATCAAATATTGTTCCATTACATCAAATATTATACTAATACACACAACCTACTAAGTTGTCCAAAACAGCAAAAATGTTATCCAAAAAGCATTATCAGCACGCTCACTTCCAAAATGCTATCCAATTCATAAGCTTTTGTTGTCCAAAAAATTCAATATTAAAACATCACACCAAATATTCAATATAAAACCGTGGGAAGAAATGTACCTTTCAGTCGATATTGTCGGTGCAAATATTAAGTTTGCTTACAAAATCTGAAATACAAGTTATATTTTGTTAGAATTAGAAATAATAAGTATGAGAAAATATATAACTTTTGAAAACTTAAGACTTACCATTTTCAATTTCATCAAGGTCTTCAATTTATTTCAACACATTTTCATAACCAACTTTTGCATTTTTGTTAAACACACCCCGAATCCAATTTTGTGTGCATATAAGCGCTTGCACTTTTTTTAGGAAAAAGACTGCTCCTAAATGAATCCAAAACTCTACCCCCTGTGCTAAATGCGGATTTCAAAGCAACTGTGGAAACTGGAACAACCAAGACATCCCGTGCAATTTTTCCCAAAATCTTATATTTTGCTTCATTTGTCTTCCACCAATCCAACAAGTCAAATGACTCATAGCTTGGCTCTTGGTTATCTGACAAATATCTTTCAAGCTCACTCACTTCCCCTGTTTTTTCATCTTCCAAATGTACCTTATATTTTAGCATACGCTTCTCTTGTATGCTAAGAATCTCATTAACTTTCCTTTTTTTTTTTTTTATGATTCTTGTTTGAAGAACTTTTGGCATGCATAGGATCTTTTGCCATATAAAAGTCATAAAGTCTAGTCAAAGTTGCTTTTAACTTCTTTTTCAAGTCCGATGCATAGGAATATTGTTGTTATCTTTATCCATGTAAGGACCTGAAAGAAAAAAGTGCAATCAGAATTCAGAATTATGGACTCACTGAAATCATATTAAGAGGTGATGATTCTTAGCAGTTAGCAACAGGTTTAGAAAGAAATAAAAAGTCAACAACTCATTTCTACTTTTGTTTCGTCCGATGTTTTCTTCTGTTAAAAAAAATCAAACTCAAAATAATACGAGAGGTGATGGGAAATCAAAATCCAACTTGCACATAATATTATAAGATTATCGATTGAGTGTAGCAACAAGTTTAGAAAGAATTAGAATGAGAATAATGAATAGAAATCAAGTGTAGATGGATGGTAAACAAATCAGTTCAGTTGATTCAGAACATATCAGCATACCTTATCGGAGGAATAGACCAACGATAGAGAAACGAGAGGTGTGGTCAGACACTCGAACCTGCAAACGCCAAACGGAGCTAGAATCGGAGCTGTTGCAGGGGAGGCGACGAGCTGTAGTCATAAGGAAAACGAGTGTTGTGGCAACTGGAAACGATAGAGAAAACGAAAGAAACCGAGCCTTTGCGTCTTTGCAAATTGCAATTACTCAATTAGGGCAAGCTGAAACGGATCAATGAATCACGAATTCACGATTGCTCGGAGCTGGAGGTGGACTACTGGACTATCAGGATTCAGGACTATGAATTTAAGCTTCATTTACTAATTACCAGATCACAAAAGAACTATAATTGGGTTGAAATAATTAAATATTGTGGGTTTTAAAGTTTATTATTTGTATATAAAAACTAATATATAATACAATAAAATACAATTATATATAAAAAAATTAATTCATATATATACAAATCCTACGGTCCGGTCCAGTTTTTATACGGTTTGAAATCTTAAAAACCGTAAGCCAAACTGTTCAATATGGTTTGAAAAGTTCGAAACCGCAAGCCAAACCGTAAAGAAAAATACAAACCGTAAAACCAAACCAATGACCGGTTTGGCCGGTTTCACGGTTTCAAACAGAACCGCGAACACCCCTACACATACCTGCTTCGACATCAGCAAACCAATTTCTATATTTGTTGAGGTTTTTTAAATTGGGTTTGCTTAGAAATAATTCACCTTTTTGTCTGGAACACATCATCAAAGAAAGACTCTTGACACCTGAAACTCAAAATACAATTAAAGAGTCCAATTTAATGCCATATAATGTATAAAACAATGTAAGGGCAAAATGGGGATCAAAAAAGATTGTACCATTGACTGTAAAGCAAGCAACGGACCCGTTTCGTCTCTATTATCATGGTAGAACAACCTGCAGATACCTTCTCGTGAACATAAAATAGAAATAGGTGAACTTGATAGATCAAATCATTCTAAAGAAATCAAACCGACGCTTTCTAGGAGGTAACCCAACTTTCAAACTTTCCTAGAATGCTCTTGCAAGCTGTTCATCCTAACTCAATTGACTATCATCAGAGCCACTGAATCATACACAAACTGTTCAAATTACTCAGATTTTGAAGTCTTTATACTATGATATCTTGTTGATTAGCAGACAACACACTCAGAGGGACTATAATTTCGTAGTATAAGTTCAAATTCTTTTGATTCAGAAAGAACAGTACCTGGTTGATCAAATTCATGACATGAATTACAGATAAGTATGAACTTAAACTAAGCAGCAAATACTTTAACATGAGAAATAACTATGCATAATCGGTAAATTAAAACCCTATATATACACAACATCAGTCGAAAGATATAAAAGATGCATTAATTCAATATACAGTTGACATCAGACTCACAAATTTGAATTCAAACACTCATGACACAGATTTATCCAGTAAGAGCTGAAAGCATAAAAAGAAACTTATACAGATCAACTGAAATAGAACTTACCAGATACTACCGGTGTTTAGATTGTTAATGGAAGTTGGCAAAGGATCCGGTTGATGATGGGGTCCGATGGTGATTGCTTGATGAATCACCAAATGCTGTCATTTGTACAATTTGCATATTAAACATACAATAGTTTGCATACACTTCCAGGAATCTTTAAGAAAATGGTGTAATAAAAGAAGCAAACAACATATCACATACACACAAGTATTTGGGTTAGCATGAAACAAACTTGTGCACCAACGGGAACAGGGAACAATCATTGATGGAATTCGGACCCGCAGAGGGAACGTATCCAACTTATATCGAAAATCTTCAAAAGAGTGCAGTAAATAAAGAGAGAACGACTTTAAAGGCAATGACTTTGATAGATGGGGGAAATAGGCGTTTGGTGATGGCGGTGTCCGTTGATTACAGTTATGTAGGGTTTTGGGAAGGCCACTTATATCCGGATCGTCTTTGGAGACGGTAGACGACCACGACCGCAGCCTCCATTACGGACCGGTGAGTTCCGCTCACACCCACCAACTTACCTCCAATTAGAAACCTCCTGCGTTTCACCAACATCAACCGTCTGGTTCTGTGACATCCCCATTTTTCACGGCCAGAAAAGACCGGTTTTGTTTATGCTTGTTTGAAAATCAGAGTAATACTTTTAATTAAAATGTTGCAGAATTTGTTCTCAAAATAAAATATGATAAAGATTTATCAAATCATTTCCGTAGAAATGTATTTCATTAAAAAGACTCGGGATGTCATGTTCGATACAGATCAAAAGCATAAATAGTACAATATAAGCCTTACTTCATTATTTCATATCTACAGGCCTATATCCGTAATCCCTCATCCAAAACATCACATCTATGCTCGAACGCCACTACTTGTAATACATGAAACTAAGTGGGTCAGGCTTCGGATCCTGGTGAGAAAATAGGGTTTTCAACCCATTATAAATAAGTTTATTAATTTCATCAACCAACAATAACCCGATTACCCGTTCTCATTATCCTCACATTACGTCCCCAAAACACCTATCATAAGGGACCTAGACTAAGGATCAACATCGGGATAGACACTAATGCTAAGGGGATTCCTCAGCAATAAATGTCCTTAAGGCAACCATAAGGGGGATGGAGTACACCGGTGAACACATCGTTCACAAACACCTACATGTTGCGAGCCTGCTAGCGTTCCACTGGACTATCTAGAAGAGTCTGTGGTCGTCATCCATACTATGCTAGATGACAGAATCAACAACAACAACATCGAGGCCTCTCATCATTTTATCACACATCATCTATTACATCTACCCATGTTTTACCCCAACATTTTTGTAGATATAAAATACATATATACAGTTTAAATCATTTAAAACGTGTATAAAAATCTTTCATCAGCATAGACAGCAAGTATTCAGACAATATGCACACATAACACGTAGTTTATATTAAATAATTCATATCTATGTGTAAGATGAAAGTAACTATGCACTTACTTGAAAAGGTAGTGATTCCAAACTCAAACAGTGCTTCGCTTCTTAAAAATAGTTTCCTAGCTTTGACGAAACCTAATATTATTACCACTAGAGTTTAGTCTATCATTCACCGAGACTAATTAATAGTCTAGCTATTATTACTATTATATAATCGTTAAACAATACTTATATAACCCATAATAATAGCCCAAATACTTATTGTAAGTTCCTAATAACATTACTATAATTAAATAAAAGTTATATTAAAAATAGCGTAGGCGTAGCTCACTTCCAACGGGTTTTTATAGAAAACCAGGCTTTGCTTGGAGCAGCGTTCCCGGGCCGAAAAGCTCTTCTTCTTGGAGCCGTCAAGCACTCTGGGGCTTCCGCCTCGTGCTAGGGAGGTTCCCTAGGCTTTTCGGGGGGGGGGGGGGGGGGGGGGTTCAGGGCTAGAGAGAGGTTCTAGAGAGAGAGTAAAGAGAAGAAAGAATGAGAAAGGTGTGAAGAAAATGAGGGTGGGAGAGGTTCTATTTATAGGGTGAAATATGGCTGAACTTAGTGCCACATGTCACCATCTGGTGGCAAGACTTGGGGAGAAAGCAATGGCCAAGATTGTGCCACGTCACCCATTTTCGCACAGCACACTTCCGACTTCTAAAATCCGTAACATTCACATACAAACTCTGTTTTTGATGTTCTTTATATCCACGCGTAGGTAAAAATACGATCTACAACTTTGATTTTTACTTCGTCGGCTAATTCTCGACCGATCTTAAATTTAACATTACGGGAAGATTAGACTGTTAAATGTCTGCGAAAAAATCGTAACTCCTTCATACAGACTCCGTTTTCGTCTGTCTTTTTACCGTTGTGTTCCTATTAATGAGATCTTCAACTCTCATTTAGGTCGCGTAAGCCAAAACGGCTAGAACTAAAATTCGAGTTTCGGGTCATGCATTGCTAAGCCAAATCTTAGAAAAATCATAACTTCCTCGTACGAAGTCAGATTTGGGTGTTCTTTTTAAGGACGCTCTCAGGTTAACATATCCTATGAATTTCATTTAGATCACTAAGGCTAGAAGTCGCTCTACCATAAATTCACTATTTACGTCTCCCCGGTGTTGTGCCGGTTCCGTCGCAAAACTTCGACGGGTCATAACTTCTTCGTTATAACTTGAATTTTGACGCTTTTTATATGTACGGAACCCTTGAGACATATTCTACAACTTGGTTAAGAATATTTATTCTAAAAAATCTTTTGTCGAAAAGTCGTTTTCGACCCCTATTATCTCTAAGTTGACTAGCCTGGATCTACGGGCGTTACAGGTTCGGCTTCCAATTGATCAACTGTCGGGTACGACTTATAAGATGGTGACTTAAAGGGGTGGAATCGGAAAATCGATGCAGATATTTGTCATTTGTGTTCATGACAGGTCGGAGGTGGATATTAGAGAAAGCATGTGATTGTGGATATAGGAGAAAATGGGTCACCATCCGGATTTAGGGTGAGAGAGAGAGAGAGAGAGACAGGAGAAGACGAGGGGAACATAATCGGTGAGAGGCGGTGGAACTGGAGATTGATCGTCTCCAAAAGACTAAAACAAATAGAAAGCCGTGGAAGCAAGCATATGTGATTGGGAGAGGGAACAATGATGAGGCGGTTACCATGGAGGTAAGGTGTCTGATGCTCATCTGAAATTTCTAAGAAATCAAAGGGGATAGGGGATGGAGTTGGAATCGGAAGATATTGGATAAGGATGCGGTGGGAAGGATCCGGATGCGGATAAACCCAAACGATGATCAACACGTGTATAAAAGAATATAAATATTTCCATAAAATGTCCAGGTACAAAAACAAAATGGAAACAACAAATTCAAGGGCTATTCTTGCCAAAAAGTACACAGGTTCACTATTGCAAAAGGTGGTCATCTTATATATATATATATATATATATATATATATATATATATATATATATATATATCTTCTCTAATAAATGAAGGTTTTTTTGCCACTTGTTACACTCTCATTCATTTTGCCACTTGTCATTTTGTTGTTATTTTGAATTAATTTTTATTCCATATGTAATTTTGTGGTTTTCCTATTTTATTAAATTCCATATTGTATTTAAATTTAATAATAAATGCATATCAATTTCATTAATGGACTTTACTTATAATTTCAAAATTTTAAAATAAAATCTCATTAATTTGCTTTGATTATTTTATCTAAATGATTTGTTTAAATTTAAAAGAGAAAAAAAACACTTTAATTTTAGTAATTCAATATTTTTCTCATTTTTCTTATAAATTCAAATTTCTCAAATGTTTATACATATTTAATTGTTTTAAATACACCCATGTAATACATGGGCTCACACCTAGTATATATATATATATATATATATATATATATATATATATATATATATATATATATATATATATATATATATATCCTCCATAATAAATAAAGATTTTTTTGCCCCTTGTTAAATATTTATGCATTTGGACACATGTAATTTTGTGGTTAATTCCTAAAAATTAATTTTCACTTGTCATGTGGTAGTTTTTGATTTTCTTAATTAACTATCTAATTTTAAGGTTATAGAAAGTAATTAATATATCATTAATTTGCTTCCTTATATTTCAAATTTTAATATGTTTCCTTTAATATATATAATTTAAAATTGAGATGTTTTTTTTAAGTTTATTGTCATTTTAGGCAAAATGGTCTATATAAAAAAAATAATCAAACTTTGTTGTTTTTTATTGACAAACTAAAAAAAATGTTATATGGTCAAACTATAATTATTTTTCTGTAGTTTTTTTTATTAATATAAATTGAATTATTTATTTTTTCATCATTTTGTTTGTATATATATTTTGAAAATTTATTTTAAAAAATACTTAATGTTTACACTTTGATATTTAATGTTTTCTTTAAAAAAAATATTTAAAGTTTATATCTTCATATATATAATTTTTTTTTAATTAACCCGTTTAGTATAAATGTTTCACACCTAGTATATATATATATATATATATATATATATATATATATATATATATATATATATATATATATATATATATATATATATATATATATATGAATGGAGTGTTGAAACTTAGTTTTATCTGCAGGTGATAGATGGTCACATGCCTCAACAAATCAGATAATTTTATATGGTAATGGAAATATTGACTGGATTTTCTTCAAATTCTACCGTAATAATTATTTTTTTGTAACTTTCTCCGTGTAAATGGTATGGGTGACCTTCATCTAGTTATATTTAAAAGCTTGTAACATTGTTGTACCATGATTATCAACCTGTTACGATACTATGAACCTTACATATTGACTACCATATATATTGTCTACGAACTTCTTGGTTAGGTTGGTAGTATGTTGGTTGATTTTCATTGTTATATATATTTGAGAGTCCTATATGAAAGGATATATAATACAAAATAAAATCATATTTTCTTCTTGTTACTTATATAAAAATAAAATCATATTTTTTCTTTTATAATTAATATCTGAAGTAACGGCATGATGAAAGAGACGAAGAAATCCATATAATGAAGCGGTGAAGAGGTGGAGGAACAAATGCAAGATAGGTATTGGTCGATAGAGGCGGTAACGAACATCTATAAACGATGATGAACGGTGTTATCTGCTATAGAAGATCACAGGGAAAACACGTATATGATAGATGTGGACATGATTGCACGTGTAACCCATTATCTTGAAGAACACCACAGAGAAAAAAAAAACGAAAAGTATAAAAAAAATCCATCATTACAACCAATCAGATGCAATAACTGTTCACCTGGCACTTCAAAATTAGTATATATATATATATATATATATATATATATATATATATATATATATATATATATATATATATATATATATATATATATATATATATATATATATATATATATATATATATATATAATGAGAAAATATATATCATTGCATATGTCACTTCTTCTATTGCGTTTTGATTAAGGAAAAAACTCATCGTAGTAGTCAATGCGTGGATACAGTCCATGAGTCGACTTCCCTTAGATTCCATAATAGATTTTAATTTATTGAGCCAAAATTACACAAATGATCCATGCAGTTTATAATAGATTTTGTCACACTTAGTAACGTTGGTTTCCAAAAACTTAAGGGAATAGTCATTTTTGCACACACTATTGCTTTTCGGTTGTTAAGCCCTATAGATACTTTACATGTGAGGGTAATTTGATCTGTAGTTTATATTAAATTTGTGACAATGAGTAAAACCATAAAGACTATATATACATGGACTATTTTTTCCCTTCTATTTTGTAAAATTATCTCTTTAATTTTTAAATTTTTGCTGTGAAATTTATAAGATGTCACTTTCATTTTTAAAATTTTTCTACTTGTTTATTTTTAGACAAAATTACAAAAATGGTCCCTGTGGTTTGCCAAAAATCACAAAATTAGTCCCTACTAATTTTTTCTTATGCAAATGATCATTGTGCTGAGTTTGTAAGGGTATTTTCGTCTTTTCAAGTATAAATGTACTGAATTTACAACATTTAGTAAACCACAGGGGCCATTTTTGAAATTTGTTTGAAAAAGACAATTAAATGCAAAGGGGAGGGCTCGAACTTGAGACCTACAACACCTTAGTGTACCAAAGCCTTCACCACTTGAACTGCATGCTCTTTGGATTTTTCATTCCTAAAACTAACTTATACAGTAACAAATTGTTAAAATATAAAAAATATATAAATTACAAATAACTTTTGTTCCTAATTTTTTTTAAATAAAACAAAATGTACATTAGCTTAGTTGTATTATATAAAAAAATATTTTTTTACAAACAATTTGTATGTATTTTTATATATTTATTTTACGTAAAATATATTTTTTTGTTTTTAAAAAATACGTTTTTGTAAAATATATTTTTTTTATGTCTTTGAAATAATAATAATTAACACTGCTCATGACATAAAAAAATGTATAAATTCTTTTGGGTTGCTAGTATTAAAACCATTTTTTCGATTATATATACTAAAAAAATGTTATTACACTATATTGAAAAGCAAAATCGGCCAAATATGTTTTGGTTTGGTCTAATCGGCTTTTTGAAAACCGTTTTTTTAAATACGTATTTGGTTATATGTATTTTAAAAAACATAAAAAAATCTATTCGGTTATATATCTTATTTAAAATACGTATTTCGTCTTAATCGAAAGTTCTAAATCGTATGGTTAAAATGAAAATAGAAAGATATAGTGATATATATCTTTTCAATTATTAACACTACTTTTGATACAAAAAAACCGTATAAATTATTTAGATATACAACAAAATCGTTATTAAGTTGTTTTTAATACATATAGTCATTTTAGAACTAGCGACCCAAAAGAATTTATACATTTTTTTATGTCATGAGCAGTGTTAATTATTATTATTTCAAAGACAAAGAAAACATGCATTTTACAAAATCGTATTTTTTAAAAACAAAAAAAATATTTTTGACGTAAAATAAATAAATAAAAATACATACAAATTGTTTGTAATTTTTTTATTATATAATACAGCTAAACTAATGTACATTTTGTTTTATTTAAAAAAAAATTAGGAAAAAAATGTTTTTTTGTAATTTATATATTTTTTATATTTTAACGATTTCGTTCATTAAGGACTAGGTCTCGAGTTCGACCCCTCCCTTTTCCATTTAATTATATTTTTCAAACAAATTTCAAAAATTGTCCTTGTGGTTTACTAAATGTTGCGAATTCAGTCCCTTTATACTTCCCTAACGGCTGAATACTAACGGAGTTAGTAAAAAAGGCCATCAGTACAAGTTTTGCAAACCACAAGACCTTTTGCATCAGAAAAAATTAGTAGGGACTGACTTTGTGACTTTTGGCAAACCACAAGGACCGTTTTTGTAATTTTGTCTTATTTTTTATATGTATGGGTATAAACTCAAGATGATTAACATTTTCCATTTAATAATATTTTTCAAACAAATTTCAAAAATTGTCCTTGTGGTTTACTAAATGTTGCGAATTCAGTCCCTTTATACTTGAAAAGACGAAAATACCCTTACAGATTCAGTCCCTAACGGCTGAATAGTAACGGAGTTAGTAAAAAGGGCCATCAGTACAAGTTTTGCAAACCACAATGACCTTTTGCATCAGAAAAAATTAGCAGGGACTGACTTTGTGACTTTTGGCAAACCATAGGGACCATTTTTGTAATTTTGTCTTATTTTTATATATGTATGGATATAAACTCAAGATGATTAACATTTGGACGTACATTTAAAAATTTTGTTCGTTAGTTTGTTTTTTTTTTTATTTAAAGTTACTTGTTTTTTTATTTACGTATCGATATAAATTCAAGTTTGTCTATGCTGCGATGCAATTTTTTTTTATGTTTCTGTGTACTTATTTTTACATATATTTTCTACGTATGAGTTAGATCAAATATAACACGTCTTGATTATTTATACTTCCTTTTGTTAATTTAAAAAATCTTACTTACTTATTCTTAAAATATTATGTAACAACCATGTACGATCCGTGGACTTTCTTTTTCTATGTTTCAAACTTTTGTAACTCGATTTTTTAATACGTATTAAAATAACTAATGTTTAATACTTTAAAAGTGAAAAAGTTTGGGGGTATTTTGATGTGAAAATTTGGGTGTTACAAGCTGTAGAGCAATTGTTCAAGTAAACTAGGTCTTGGAATGTAGGATTCTAGACTTGAACTATGGAGGAATCGGTGATATTGACCTCTCATGAGACAATATGGTTGAATGAAATTTCATGAATGTTAGACATGTACTAGTTTTAAACAAATAGATGATGTGTATTGTTAAGTGAGGAAGAAAGTTAATATTAATGTGGACTATATTGTTTAAATTTGTTTAAACTATGCTTTATGATTGAGCAATTTGATTTTAAGTGCACAACATAATATAACTCAAATGCAAGTATAATTAAGCTAATAATATATAATGACTAAAATGAGAATGATGTTTTTTAGGTTAGAAGATGTTCGAAAAAGTTAGACGACTCTAGTCTATATCTACACTAAAAAGATGACATATATTTTTAGGTCAGTCATCTTCTAAAAAACAAACAGTCTATAAAATGTTAATTTTTCCGTATGGTTTATGCTCTAATTTTTCCGCATGGTTTATGCGGCACGGACAAGAGAGACCTTATTGTATTTGTCAACTACATTTCCACTAAAAAATTAACAAAAAAAGAAAAAAAAATACCCTAGTGCATGTAAATATGTATAAAATCTTTTTATCTTTTAAGAATGACTTATAGAATAAAAAGCTTTTATTTAAGAGAATGACTTAAAAATAAAATTCTTTTACTTAAAACACATTTTGCTAGAAAGTAAAAAAAAAAAAATTAAATGACATATTCAAAAACTATTTTTTTTTTCAAAAAACCTTTGTATTGAAGATAGTCTAAGAAAAAAGAAAAATGATAATGTCCATTAAATGTCACTGCATATGTCACTTCTTCTATTACGTTTTGAGCAAGGAAAAAACTCATCGTATAGTGGTCAATGTGTGGATAAGGTCCATGTGTGCAACTCCCCTTTCAATAATTGCCATAGAAAATTCAAACATATTTGATTCCAATATACACGTTCAATTTATTTATTTTGTATTTATTACAAATCATAATTAAATATTTGATTAATACTCATAACCTTTTTTAAAAGTTTGTCAAAATTTTAACTTTATTAGAAGATGTAAACTTAAAGTTTACCTATATATAAAAAGGATAGACCAAACAATAACTTGAGTCTTCTTTCACCATATTCTGAAAAGTTAACAAACATGATCGATTCAGTGACAAACACAGTGGCAATCTCATGTGCTATAGCAGCTCTACTATGTGCATGGCACTTGATAAATATTTTGTGGGTGAGACCAAAGAAGCTGGAGAAGTACCTGAAGAATCAAGGTTTCAATGGAAACAAATACAGATTGGTTTTTGGGGATATGAAAGAGTTTTCTTCGATGTTCCAAGAATCCAAATCTAAGCCTTTAAGCTTGGATGACGATGATGGAGTTCTTCCACGAGTTGTGGCTTTCACCCATCACTATTTGCAAAAACATGGTTAGTTTCTTCTTTTCTCCATGTCGTTTTCCAACTCGATTCGTTAAAAAGAATAAGAATTAAGAAAAGGTTAAACAATATTTGGCATTGTGACATCGATTTCTGGAGTTTTCCCAAGTCAAGATTATATTTTACATGTTGATAACAAAAAGGTGAATAATAAGAAATGGGACATGGACATAATCGGGATTATTTTTTTTTTTTTTTTTTGTAGGTAAAAATTACATTATGTGGTTGGGATGGAAACCAAGAGTGACTATTATGGACCCTGATGTCATCAAAGATGTATTTGCAAAGTTAAATGATTTTCAAAAGCCGCAATCTAATCCAATTGCTCAGTTAATAGCATCAGGATTAGTGAACTACGAAGGAGATCAATGGGCTAAACATAGGAAAATAATCAACCCAGCCTTCCATATGGAGAAGCTAAAGGTACTTTGATAACTATAATTTATTTATCTAAATCGTGTTATTAAAATTGTACCTATTATTTGGCTTTATCACCTATGTAAATTGTTCTCTTCTTAGCTAGTTTTGGTTAGTTCTTATCGGTCACTAATGATTGATTAACCATTTTAAGTTTTTCTAATAAAGTCAACGGCTAATTATTTGTACATATATTTATGGCCCTTATACTCGTAGAAGGTTTTACCGGTCAAAACCTAGGATAAACTTGCTTCTTTTCAACAATTTTTAATTAAATATTTATAAATAAATATTTGAAATATATATATATATATATATATATATATATATATATATATATATATATATATATATATATATATATATATATATATATATATATATATATATATATATATATATAAAATAAAACATCTTCCTCTGTCCCAATATTATTGTGCACAAACAAAAAACACACAGATTAAGAAAACATTAATTACCATTAAATTTATATAATAAAATGACACTTTTGTCCTTATTTTACATTTAATGTTCCATTAAAATCTTAGCTAGTTAAATAATAATATTAGGGTATTTTGGTAAAAATGTTATTTATTTTTAGAAGTGGACTATTATTTTGAAACAAACCAAAAAGAAAAGATGGATTATAATTTTGAGACGGAGGGAGTATATATAAAAAATCATAGTTTTTATTTTTCTATAAATTAAACTATTTCTCTATAAATAAAATATAATATTTATATTTGTATATTAAAAAAGTAAGGGAGCAGCGATCATTGTTTTCTATCGACGAAAGGAGTAAATGGAGAGTAAGGGAATCAGTTGGCAAGAAAAAAATGGAAGGAAGTGATAGTCGACATCTCAATCTAAAACTTGCTATTACATGACATGTTGGTAGAAGACAAAACCACTCCTAGCTTTTTAGTTCGGTTAAACAAAATAGAAATTCTAGAATAGTTCGTGAAATTATAAAATATTTTATTAATATTTTTGTGAATGTAATGCTTTTTTAAAAATAAAATTACACTATTGTTTAAGTCTTTTGTTAAAACTAATTGGTTGAGAACAACTATCAAAGTATTTAATATATTGATTATCGTCTTTTTATTGTTTTAATTTTTATAAGATTGGTTCTTTTGGTTTCATTTTGTTTGGTAAAAAATACTATTTTACTCTTTTTATTTCTTAATTAATTTTTATTTTTATATTCATAATTATTTAACATTTTTAAAACAAATTCAATTAAAAATAATAATAAACAAACCTTACCCACCTAGGCTAAAACAAAATTCTCCTTGATCTTTCTCTCTCAAGAAGCAAACAACATCACCACCACCTTCAGCCACCATCGACGTAACCACCTATAGTTGTCGCTCAAAGAACCTTACCCATTGCCACCCCGTCCCTAATCTTAGTCACCACTCAAAGAAGCAACAACCACCACCAAAATCTAGAAGCTCAATTGAGGGTTTTGAAGCCCGAATTTCATATTCATATTTTTATCCCTATATTCCCATTCGAAAGCTCGTGCTCGTCCCAAGATTCATATTCAAAATCTAAAATCAAATTTTAAATTCGTACTTGATGAAGGAAAACACACATAAGACTTTAATATGAAATGTAGTGGAGGTAACCACGTTTAAAGTGTAGTGAAATGTAGTGGAGATGACGTGACACACATGTGACAACACTTTTTTTTAAGTGGGTATGTAGTGACTATACCCCTTAACCTTATTGTGGTAGGGTGTGGATGTAATTTTTTTTTTAATTTAATTAGTTAAATAAAATTAGGAATATGTTTAAAATCAATTAAAAAGGATATTTTGGTCATTTTGTATGCGCAAAAAACTAACCACATCTCTATACTAATAAAAAAATAGTTTTAACTTTTTTTTTTGTAATGTGTTATTCTAATACAACACCTCATTAATATTATGTCACATGTTAAGAAGATATATTAGACAAATCACAATAACAATTAACGACTTTAAGGTTTTAAATAATAGATTTTAAATTTTTTATCGAAGCATTTACTTTTTGTAATTATATATAAATTTGAAGTTATAACTAACTTAAAAATTTTGGTATATCCCTTAATTAATAAACTTTTTATACATGTATCTTTAAAATAATTGATTAATACTTATAAAATTTTACTATGAAAATTTAATTAATTTTGTAACCATGGTTCTCATAGGTTATAAACTAGTCTAACATAATAAATGAAAATCAATTTTGTCAAATATTATGTTATCATTGAATTTGACACATGTTATTTTCTAAGAGTTTTTGAATTATTTTTTTTTCACTTGTCATTTTTTTTGTATTTTTTATTTTCTTAAATTTAAAATCCACATTTTAGTAAGATTTATATATATAAAATATATCATTCTATTAAATTTCATAATAATTTTTCTATAACCTTTCAAATATCTTACAGTAGATATGAAATTATTTACCTTATTTATTATATTCTGTGTATTTATGTAAAATTATTAATTTAAAAATTATGTAATGATTATAATTTTATATTAAACTTTTTTTTATAAACTCGTGTAATACATGTGTTTTACACCTAATAAATAATAAAACCACATTAACATCACATACGAGCTCTTATAGTTGTCCTTACCCGTTACCATTTCTGTTTTGACAAACCATAAAACACCTGCCTAGTATTGTTTTTTTTAAATGGTAACAATTTTTTCATTATTTTGTTCCCAGAATATGGTACCCGCTTTCCATTTAAGTGGTAATGAAATGCTAGGGAAGTGGGAGAATTTAGTTTCTTCAAAGGGGTCATGTGAGCTCGATATATGGCCTGATCTTCAATCTTTAACGGGTGATGTGATATCAAGAACCGCATTTGGAAGTAATTATGAAGAAGGTCTTCATATATTTGAACTCATAAGAGAACAAAGTGTACTCGTACAGGAGGCACTAACATCACTTTACATCCCCGGATTTAGGTAAGTCCCATGCATCTCTACAAAAAAAAAAATGATATGCTTTGTTAATAAGGTCCAAAGAGATTATGAATTAATAAAAAAATTTAGGTTTAGTCACAGAAATCTCTATTCTAATAAATGAATAGTTTTAATCTTTTTTTGCCAAATGTCACTCTAACATAACACCTCATTAATATTATGCCATGTGTCATGTAGATATATTAGGTAACTAGGTGTGAACCCCGTGTATTACACGGGTTGATTTAAAAAAATATTAAACATTAAAGTGTAAACAAAAAATATTTTTAATATTTTTTAATGTAAAATTTTAAAATAAGAAAGAAAGAAATGTATTTATTACAATTTAATATCATATGTATGATATTTAATACTTTATATATATAAGTATATGATTTTAATTTTAAAAATTGAAACAAACAAAAAATTGACAAGTGGATAATATTTATTTCAAAAATACCACAAAATGACAAGTGTCAAAACTAATGAGAGATTGACATATGGCAAAATAACCTTCATTTATTAAGGAGGATAATTCATTTCAAAATTCAAATTTACATTTTCTAATTATATGTTAAATTTGAAGTTATAATAACTTTAAAATTTTGAAATATCTTTTAATTAATAATTTATTTAAAATGAATTATTTAAAATAACTGATTAATAATTATAATTTTTTATTATAAAAATTTAATTAATTTTATAACCGTAGTTTCCACGAGTTATAAACTAGTTACTAATATAGCAAGGTGAATGACTGGCTTTTGGAACAAATATCAGAAATACACGTATTTCCTGAACTAGAATTTGGAAATAAATTTTCTTGGGAAATTCGATTTGTTTGTGGAATGACGTCATTTTTATTATTTTTTTTGCAAAATGTCATTATTTGCAAATTATGTGTACCTCTATGTGACTTGGTGAATGTTTACTTCTCATAATTTGACAATTTATATACTGAGTTGGTGAATGTTTACTCCTAATAGCACTCATTTTAAACAGTCATAGTTTGCCTTAGTATACACTATTAAAAATAGGGTTTTCAATAAGTTGGGGCTAACATCTTTGGTTAACAAAGTGTCTAATAAAGTGTTTCTAAGAAAGAGGTCATCGGCTCGATACAAATCATATACTAACTTGCGGATCTAAAAAACAAAGAAACATGGTTTTAGCGAAGTAGTAAATATAGCGAGGGAACTGCATCAAAATCTTTAAATGCATCAAGCGAAATCTATCAAAATTTTCGCTTGCAGATATGCATGTCGTTGATAGTTGTATGTGTCTTCCATAAGAGTATCTCATACACCCTAACTGAAATTGGCATAAACTTTTACTTTCACTAACGTTGTTGATTCATTGCAACCGCATTTAGTGACGGATTGTTGACTGTCTGTCGCTCTATTTCTATTTCTAGTAGTGAGATCAGTTTTAGTCCTAAATCAGTTAAAGACTAAAACTGGTTTAAAACCAAAATGAACCTAATCGATTTATTAATATTATACATTAAATGCATTCATATCGTCTCTCTCTTATTTCTCATTTCTCAAGAAAAAAACATTGCTAAACATAACTAATGCATTCCTTACCCATCAAAGCCAATATAATGCATGTTTCTCACTTTCTCACTTTTTGATGCTATTGTAATTGATTTAACCATTTGATAAATATTTTTCCAATTATATTCACAAGTGAATCATGTAGGGATTAGTTTAATTTAATAAACGATCTTAAAGTGGTGTTGTTTTGCAAATTATATAACTATATTTTCTTCTAATGATCTAACAATTCCACTTCCATTTGTATAACGTTCTTGCAATTGTTTACCAATAATAAATATATTTAATAAGGGTTATTGTCTTGCAATTTTGCAATTGATTATCAACAATATAAAACGGATACATTTCTACATCTAATACTAACAAATCTCATTATCTCAATGAAGAGGGAATCAATGCCGCTTACTCAAACCCACATCAGTGAAGAATAAATATACAATATTGACGATTGGATCGAGAACATTTTTTTTTTTTCACTTTTTAACGAATGAAGAATAAAAAATTATGATTTTTTTATATTTAATTCAGTTTTAGGTTATTTGTACTTTATAATTTTAATTAAGTTATATAAAAATGTTTGGATATCTTGTTGAAAGTTTTTAAATTTGTTGCTACACATTATAAAATGGATGGTTATGTTGTCTTATTTATTTAAAAGGTGGTCATGTGGTTATCTCATCCCACCTACTTAATTTGGTCGTTTTTGTAATTAACCCAAATAAATAAATATATGTAAAGCTAATTGTTTCTACTATGATTGTGCTTAGGTTTTTTCCAACAAAGAGGAACATAAGGATGATGGCTATTGACAGAAAAGTAAAACGTTCTATAAGAGGTATCATTAACAACAGGCTTAAAGCAATGGAGACTAGAGAAGGTAACAATGACGATTTGTTAGGAATAATGCTTGAATCTAATAGCAAAGAGGTTGAGGAGCACCAAAACAAGCATCATGGAATGACTATTGACGAAGTTATTGAAGAGTGTAAGCTTTTCTATTTTGCTGGACAAGAGACAACAGCATGCTTGCTTGTATGGACGATGATCTTATTAAGTAAGCATCAAGAATGGCAGTCACGTGCGAGGGAAGAGGTTTTGAATGTTCTTGGGAACAAAAATATCGATGTAGATGGGATAAATCACCTCAAAGTTGTAAGTGTTTATATCATTTGGTTAATTCTCTATCAGAAAATGATAAAACCGGTTGAGATTTTAAATTTTACTCAGTCAGATCAGATTGATTAAACGAGTTAAGGATTTTTAACCCAACCTCACTTATTACAAAAATGGATGACCTTTAGAAAAGTGGATAGGCCGAAGGTTGGCCCATTTAATTTTCCTAACCCATGGATCCAACATCTTAGATATAAATGATTCGACATTAGACTAACATCTTCTTTTCCTAAATAACATCCCAAGTTTACAAGATTAAACATAACATATAAATAAATATATATTTAAATGGTCCGACAACAGATTGTTATTGGTTAAAATTTTTAATCTGTAGTCAACCTAGTTTATTAAACGTGTTGATTATGGTTGACCCTTTTATTGAAATCTCTAAACAACTTGTTGGCTTTCGGTTGTTAGGTATTAGTTATTTCTCAAAATTTAAACTAGTCTTTTAAATCATCAGTTTTTTTCTTTCCATATAGGTAAATATGATTTTCCATGAAGTATTGAGGCTATATCCTCCTATTGTTGGGCTAGCCCGTAAAGTTGAAAAAGATCTCACATTGGGAGGATTTTTACTACCATCTGGAACTCAGATTGGAATACCAGTCATGAATATTCACTATGACGAGGAATTTTGGGGTGGTGATGCCAAGAAATTCAAGCCCGATAGGTTTTCTGAAGGAATCTCAAAAGCAACAAAAAATCAAGTCATTTACTTTCCCTTTGGTTGGGGACCTCGAATATGTGTTGGACAAAATTTTGCATTGATGGAAGCTAAAATTGCCCTCGCAATGATCTTACAAAGGTTCTCTTTCGAACTTTCACCATCCTATGTCCATGCTCCTCATATGGTTATCACCCTTCAACCCCAACATGGTGCTCATTTGATCCTGCATAAACTCTAGCATACATAATACATTTGCTTCTTTTGGATTAAGAATTGTCATTTCCTGTTCAATAATGTGTGCTTTTATATATATTACTAAAATAGTTTTGTATGAAAGAGAAATGTGCAATTTATTTTGTACCTACTAGCAGCGGATCTAGCCCCTTTAAGTGGGGTGCATGGACCCCACTTGGAGTTGGGCCCCACAATTTTTACTACTAAATAGCCCTCCAAAAATCCAAGTTTTACAAAAAAATCCTCTTTTTGGCACCCACTGTTACATTAAATACCCCATTGACATTTTTTTACTTCAAAAACCCAAAAATACATTACATTTTTCAGAATTTTATAATTTTTTGTATTTTTTGGACGCCGGTTAGATTTGGTTCTGGATCCGCCACTGCCTACAAGACCTTAATTTGTAGTTGTAGAGTACATGTGTGATTGTTATATTGTTTGATTCACTCATTTGTGTCTTTATTCATTAGCTTGTGTTTAGCTCGTCACTACTAATTTATAAGTTAACCTTTTAATAAGTTACTTAGACTAGCTTCGCAAGAGATTTTTTTAAAATATTCCAAATATACCTATAATAATTTATAGAAAACCCATTATTATATGTCTTTTTATGTTATTGTATATATTTCAACTAGCTTATCTGCTAGTTTTTTACCCAATGTAATTTTTTGAGAAAATTACACGGATGGTCCCTATGGTTAGGGGTTATTTGCACGCTTGGTCCCTAGAAAGAATTTTTAACTCGGACCGTCCCTAAAACTTAGATTTGTTACCCGCCCGGTCCGTAAACTGACTTGCCGTCTATTTTGCTGTTAAACTATAATGAAAAGACATATTTACCCTTACTTTTTATATTTAATATATAATTATTTTTAAAAGGATAAAAACCAAATAAATCATATCCCACCCCAAAATATACCCTCATATTCTATAACCTAGAAAGGACACTCCCTTGGACGCGCCATCACCGACATGTCTTCAATTTGGCTCCTCTCATATCTCCATTCAATCTCTTCCCTTCCCTCTTTGATTTACTTCACCTTCGGCTCCCATGTGATCGGAAACAAACCCCTTTCCAAATCCATCCAAAAACAACGATTGGGTCTTAACTTCTGTAAACTAGTTTTAAAATTCGATCTCCTCCCATGGCTGTTCTTCGCACCATTATCTCCAATCACAACCTACCTCCACAGCCTCCTGAAATCATGGCACTTAACCATGAATTCACCGTTTTCACCTGGGATTTAGGTACGTAACTCAAAGAACATTAGAAATCCAAGTGATTCCATTTATACAGTGTTATTTTGAATCTGTCGCTAGATCGACGGAAGTGATGACAACTTGTTCTTCATTTTTACCATTTGGGAAATTCATATTTTGCTCTGATCATGGAGCGATTTACATCAATGAAATTAGTGCTATTGTTAGAAAGCTTCACTCGAGTATGAAAGTTATGTGGAAAGATTAATTTACAGTTCTTGAATCGAAGTGAAGAAGAGCTATGTGAATCTAACACCTATGAAATAGGGTTACATTAGTGTTATTGTTAGAATGATTCACGCTCGATTTGATTGTATTGAAAGACCCACTTTATCCTCAATCCTAGTCTCCTCAGCCAAGTAATTTGCAAAGAACTTTTTGTGTATTTGACCAAATTGAAATACCCACTTTATGTATTTGGAACATTGTGATCTGATGCTTCACATAGAGCAATCGCGAAAATGAGAACAAGAGAGAGAAACAAAAAACAAGAACTTGAGAGAGAAACGAGAGCGTGGAGGTGATTAGGGTGTTTCTAGAACTCGGAAGGAAGAAGATGGTGACGAGATTGGGTATAGGGCAGTAGGAGTGGGTTTTGGTGGTGATGATAACGAAGAGTCCGGTCGGTGGAAAGGAGGTGCTGAGACGGGGATACGACGCCGATTGTAGGTTATGGAGTGTGGGCATGTGGGGTATATTTTTGGGTGGGATATGTTTCATTTTCAAGAATAATAGTATATTAAATATAAAAGTAAGGGTAGATATGTCTTTTCACCATGGTTTAACAGCAAAATAAACGTCAAGTTAGTTTAGGGACTGGGCGGGTAACAAATCTAAGTTTTAGGGACGGTCCGAGTTAAAAATACTTTCTAGGGACCAAGCGTGCAAGTAACCCCTAACCACAGGGACCATCCGTGTAAATTTCTCTAATTTTTTCCAGCTAGCTTTTCATCCGGTATGCCAAGCATAGCTTTACATAACATGGTGCATGGTATGTAGTTGTACATGATTCGAAATGAAAAATTCGGCCTAACTTTTAGCCAAATTATTGAGTTTATATATATATATATATATATATATATATATATATATATATATATATATATATATATATATATATATATATATATATATATATATATATATATATATATATATATATATATATATATATATATATATATATATATATATATATATATATATGCTAGGTTACAACCCGTGGAAACCACATGTAATAAAGAAAAACAATATTGATAATTAAAAATGGTAATGAAAAATCAAAGATTTATAAAATTTTATTAGATTAATAAGATATGATTACACTTGTATTTTCATTTAACACATATTGTCTAAAAATGATATTAAGTGTTGAATTACGAGATTATGCCGGTTATGCTAAAACTTGAGCTTCCCTTGATTAGTTTCAGACCTGTAAAAACAAACAAAACAATAAGTAAATGACCATAATACCCTTGAAACGAAAACTTGGCTAACATATATGAAACAATACATAAATTCACTAATATTTTTCTTAAATTGGTTTACTAAATTAACTAATGTAGACCTTGAGATCAAACTCTCATCAACAATATAATTACCGATCATGGTACTCTTATTTATTAAAATCTCTTTCTTACAGATCAAAAACTATTCCCCTTACCGGTTCCTTTAAGTAGTTAAATTTATGGTCCAAAGATGAGAAACCAGGTCCCATCT
The DNA here is from genome assembly GCF_002870075.4 of Lactuca sativa. Lineage (NCBI taxonomy): Eukaryota > Viridiplantae > Streptophyta > Magnoliopsida > Asterales > Asteraceae > Lactuca > Lactuca sativa. Next base: position 159,505,310 of record NC_056624.2, on the reverse strand, counting down.
TTACTGGGTTGTCTCGTCTTTCCCAATAATTGCAAATACTGATACACGATTAGAAGCATCCATCAATTTGTCCGAACTTATAAAGAATCCTCTATAATCATTATTTCATTTCAGAAATAGAAATAATATTGTATTTGTTACAAAAAATGTAGTAACTTAAATGATAATGTCATAAATTAATAAGTAATTTATGACATCAATTACTTGAACAAAGAAAAACCAAATTGAAAAAAAAAACAATAAGTATGTAATCGAATCCCTTCTCAAAGATTTCTAGATATCATTAAATGCAAAATAGATCTGATGTAAGTTAGAAATGGGGTTGAGGCATTCGTCAACCTTGATACATCTCATGTTCTTGTTGATGGACTTCAAATGTAAATAGAGGAACCGATGAGGAATGATGAACATGTGATCTACAGGGATGAAATATTGAAACTTACAAACTTCAATCATGAGGTTAAATGAATAAAGACTGTTTTCCTATAAAGGATTAAGATATCACAATAGAAAGTAGTAACTAAATCCTTAAACGTTGTAGAAAAGAAAAAATCAGTGAAAAAGACGACTTTTATGATGATTGAGATGAAAAGGAGATGGCAAATCGAAGTAGGTCAAAAGCGATTTGCACTCTAATCATGCTAAATGAATCAAAAATGTTCCAAAAAATGAATCAAAGTCATTCTGATTAGACAAAACAGTTATAGATTCAACTTGTTCCTTACTAATCATATCAATTCTTTCAAGCATTTCATCAAGCACTTGGTATGTATTTTCAAACCTGCCAATTTCCAACTTGTTCTTTGAACTTGTTAAGCATTCAATTTACAAGAATTATAAAATAAAAACTAAGTTAAATAGATCAGAAGTGTTGAGTAAGATATATTAATATACCTCATTGAGATATGCACGATTTTGATCTAATTTTTACCTTCTATTAACATGAATAGTGAAATATGTGATATTATAAAAAAGTATATTGAAGTGTAGTGTTTTTTCTTGCCTTTCCCTATAAGCAGTGTGAACATTATTTCAAATACATAGCAGGTTATTGCAACAACCCAAAGTTTTCCTTATATTATACTTGTATCATGAACATAAATGATTAAAAGCATCCATAATACATAGCAACTTCAATTTCAAGACAAATTTGGGTATATAAATTTAAAATAAGGGAAGGCAAACTAACCAGAACAAAACAATATCAGCAGAACAACATATTTACAAGAAATGTCACAATAAATATGAATAAGATGATCCTTAACAGTTAGAAACACATCCATACCAGATAGGATGAAGATGACCGCTTTTCCTAGCCAAACAATGTCGTAGGTTTAGAAGGTTATATCAGAACATACCAGCGGTGAAATTTTTTGCCTTAAATCTGGAAGGAAAAATTCTCTGCAGTGCTGACAGAAAACATATATAAGAATAACAAAGAAAAACGTAAATGAACACTTGTTTGCATTACAAAATCAAAATGTTACCTTTCGATATATACGAACCTAAGAGTGAGAGGCTCAAATCTACAAGATTTGAATAATGCAAAGGGGATGAGAGGGCACTATCGTTGCAACATCATTTGTGTCGACCGTTCCAAACTTTGAGCACTTTCCAATTGAAGCTAATAAAGATTATTAGGGTGTCTGTGTGACCATAAGAGAGATGGAGTGGGGATTAATATTGAGAGAGAGAGAGAGAGAGAGAGAGAGATTATTACATTAAATTCAAAAAGAATTTCATCCTTGATGTTTTTTTGAAGTATATGAATCAAAAAGCTATAAAAAGCAATGTGATAACCAAAATAAGAGGAAGAAAAATATCAAACTAATAGGTATTTAAGAGAGGAAACAAAGGACAAAGCTATTAATAATTTTGTCAAGATTTATAGAAGATATATATATATATATATATATATATATATATATATATATATATATATATATATATATATATATAGAGAGAGAGAGAGAGAGAGAGAGAGGTAAGTTCAATTGAGAAAATAAAAAAGGTTGAGAATGGGGGAATCATTCTCAGCCACTCATTTAATCTAAGCATAAAAGACACGGTGGCAAACTTGTAAATATGATAATAACCTTCAATCTCAAATATGTAACATCGATTTATTTGTTGAATACTCCGAATTTGAATTTCCCAGATTCGCAAACGAACTCAGTTGGAATCAGAATTTCTTTGTTGTTCATGAAATTGGAATTGGAGTTCCGGACTCGCAGTCACAGTCGACATTGAAGGACTCGAAATTGGTACTCACAGGTTCCTAATCGGATTTTCGGAAATCAAAATCAACATGTGAAATCGATCAGACATAGGATGTCGCATCTAAAGTCGGAAGCTTTTGAAATTGGAACATATATTCTAATCGAAACAGTTTGCGTCTTGATTATTAGTATTACAAAGAAATCTGGAATCAGGATTTCAAGGTTTCAAAATTGAAATCGGATTTTTTTTTGGAATGAAATGAAAATTGGAATTGCACGCTTCAAAGTCGAAATCGGAAGTATATAATGATTTGAAATTGATAACCTGAATCGGAAGTATCATGTTTTTAACATTTTTAAAAAA